>NC_140994.1:115655837-116046717 GCF_052327205.1 Somniosus microcephalus
ACACACTCTCCATTACTAATCCCCTTCCTAATACCAGTACACACACCCTCCATTACTGATCCCCTTCCTAATACCATTACAAGCACACTCCATTACTGATCCCCTTCCTAATACCAGGAAAAACACTCTCCATTACTGAACCCCTTCCTAATACCAGGAAAAACACTCTCCATTACTAATCCCCTTCCTAATACCAGTACACACACTCTCCATCACTGATCCCCCTCCTAATACCATTACACACACCCTCCATTACTGATCTCCTTCCTAATACCAGTACACACACCCTCCATTACTAATCCCCTTCCTAATACCAGTACACACACTCTCCATCACTGATCCCCCTCCTAATACCATTACACACACCCTCCATTACTGATCTCCTTCCTAATACCAGTACACACACCCTCCATTACTAATCCCCTTCCTAATACCAGTACACACACTCTCCATCACTGATCCCCCTCCTAATATCATTACACACACCCTCCATTACTGATTCCCCTTCCTAATACCAGTACACACACCCTCCGTTACTGATCCCCTTCCTGATACCAGTACACACGCTCTCAATTACTGATCCCCCTCCTAATACCAGTACACACACTCTCCATTACTGACCCCCTCCTAATACCCGTACACACACCCACCATTACTGATCCCCCTCCTAATAGCAGTACACACACCCTCCATTACTGGTCCCCCTCCTAATACCCGTACACACACTCTCCATTACTGACCCCCTCCTAATACCAGAACACACACTCTCCATTACTGATCCCCCTCCTAATACCAGTACACACACCCTCCATTACTGATCCCTTTCCTAATACCAGTACACACACACTCCATTACTAATCCCCTTCCTAATACCAGTACACACACTCTCCATTACTGATCCCTTTCCTAATACCAGTACACACACTCTCCATTACTAATCCCCCTCCTAATACCAGTACACACACCCTCCATTACTAATCTCCTTCCTAATACCAGTACACACACTCTCCATTACTGATCCCCCTCCTAATACACGTGCACACACCCTCCATTACTGATCCACCTCCTAATACCAGTACACACACTCTCCATTACTGATCCTCCTCCTAATACCAGTACACACACCCTCCATTACTGATCCACCTCCTAATACCTGTACACACAATCTCCATTACTGATCCCCCTCCTAATACCAGTACACACACTCTCCTTTACTGATCCACCTCCTAATACCAGTACACACACTCTCCATTACTGATCCTCCTCCTAATACCAGTACACACACCCTCCATTACTGATCCCCCTCCTAATACCAGTACACACACTCTCCATTACTGATCCACCTCCTAATACCAGTACACACACTCTCCATTACTGATCCCCCTCCTAATACCAGTGATGTGCCATCAATAACTCAAAGACAAGGGCCTAGAAATTCAGTATAGCCATTTTTGGGGCGCTAAAGTCGGGCGGCCGCTAAAGTTTGCGCCCGGTGCCAAGTCGCGCCCCTTTCGCCGATATTCAGTCGCTTCGCCCCAAGAGGTTGCTGCTGCGCTAAAACAGGCGATGCACGACAATCTTTAGGCGCTAAGCCGGCGGTGCTGAGCGATAGCCCCGAGGCCGGGCGCAGCGCCGGTGCGGCGAGTTCTTGATTGACGGCAGACACTCTGGCGCCGGTCAGCTCTTAAAGGGGGAGGGTCGATTTGTTTGCCTGCCGCGCCCTGCTCACTGCAGCCCTCAACCTAGGCCTGACCACTTCAGCTTCACCTGCACAACGCCCAGGGCTATGGAGAAGGCCAGGGAGAGAGCGCAGCGCTTCAGCGACGGTGACCTGAGGCTGCTGGTTGGCGGAGTGGAGCGCAGGCGCCATGTTCTGTTTCCAGAAGGTGGCAAGAGGCCGCTGCCCAGCACTTACCGGAAAGCCTGGAGGGAGGTCTCCAACAGGGTGTCTTCCAACAGCGTGTTTGCCAGGACTCCTGTGCAATGCCGGAAGAAGTTCAACGACCTCACTCGGGTTGTCAGGGTGAGTACCCTTTCCAGTGTCCTCCTCATCCTTGCATGTGCACCTCACTTTATGGGCAAAGGGACCTGAAAGCCCTAATGGCCAGCCCTCATCCAGCAGCTATGGGACTGGCATGAAAATCACTTGCACATTCAGCACTTTACACACTGTACAAGCTCTTCGACCATGGGAGGCATTGCAGACAAGATCAGGGCTACACACTGTACAAGCTATTCGACCATAGGAGGCAGTGCAGACAAGATCAGGGCTACACACTGTACAAGCTATTCGACCATGGGAGGCAGTGCAGACAAGATCAGGGCTACACACTGTACAAGCTATTCGACCATGGGAGGCAGTGCAGACAAGATCATGGCTACACACTGTACTTAGAGGCCGTCCTTTCTCTTGCAGGCCAAGGTGGCGCACAACCGACGCAACCGAACTGAGACCGGGGGAGGCCGTCCTGACCTCAAAGAGCTCTCCGACCTCGACCAGCGTGTGGAGCGCATTATGGCAGGCCGGCTGATTGGCCCCGTCGCCAGTGGAGATGCCGACCCTGTTCTGGGCACCAATGGTAAGGGCATCACCTTTTGGACCTCTCTCGTTCCACTTGCGCATGAGATCACCATCCTTTGCCACTGTCCGACCAATGCGGTGAATGGCAGCACTCATGCCTCCCTCGCTGCCGCCCTGTCCTCACTCTAAAGCTACTCTTGTGCCTTCCTGCTTTCAGATGTTGAATCGCTAGGTGAGGAGGCGGGCCCTCAAGCTGCCACTGTCAGCCCTTCGGAAGACGAGGAGGAGGAAGAGGAAGCCGGCCCATCAGTGCCACCCTCAGCCGCGCCAGCCCATGGCGATGTAGGGGACACGTCTTCCCTGGAGGGGAGCCAGGGGGAAGGGTCGGAGGAGAGTGAAGCTCCGGGTCCCAGCAGCCTGCAGCAATGCGGGAGGGGTGGGGAAGCTCGGCGGACTTCTCCCCAGAGGGTGAGTGCGGCCTCCAGTCCTGCGACGGTCAGCGCAGAGGAGGTGCGCCTCCTAGAGGAAATGGCCGTCCAGGCTGAGCGCAGGCACACTGAGCTCATGGCTGCAGTGGCAAGGGTGCCTGACTCCATAGAGTCTCTGTCAAGGAGTGTGCAGCAATTCGGAGCAGCACAGGCCAGGAGTCTGCAACAATTCAGTGCAGCACAGGCCAGGAGTCTGGAGCAATTCAGTGCAGCACAGGCCAGGAGTCTGCAGGACTTCGCGGCAGCACAGTCAGCTTCTAGCCAAGTGCTCAGTCATGCCGTCCATTCACTGGCTGGTGTCATGCGGACGCAGACCAGGGCCACACGGGCACTAACTGCTGCCACCCTCGCTGGATCAGCCAGGCATCGCCAGGGCACTCGCCGCGCAGCAGCAGCCCAGCAGTCTGTTCTTCAGCTGTTTGCTGCGCATGCTGCAGTGCTGGCCCGTGCGAGTACCAATGTCTCAGGCGATCAGCGAGCACCTGCGATCTGCCAGGTTGGCACCATTCCTGCAGCCGACACTGCCACTCTGCCATTGCAGCTGCCACGAGCCGCTGGACAGACTGCTGCCGCCCAGCCAGAGTTGGAGCAGTCAGCAGCCGGCCACTCCAAGGCCAGAGCTGGTGCAGGCCGACCCCCAAGGGCATCTGCCATCTCGCCATCTGCCCCTCAGCAGCCTTCCCCCAGCCTTGCTGCAGCCACTGGGCTCCCATTGAGGAGGAGCTGCAGGGCGGGCAGGGGCCAGGCAAGGATGCGAAAGGCATTGCCCTTGCAGGGCAAAAAGTAGAAGGTATGCTCAAATGCCTGTTGTGTTTTTGTAAGGCCGAGACTGGTGTCTTTCTTTTTGTAAGGCCGAGACTGGTGCAGTTGTGTTTTTGTAAGGCCGAGACTGGTGCAGTTGTGTTTTTGTAAGGCCGAGACTGGTGTCTTTCTTTCTTTTTGTAAGGCCGAAACTGGTAGTTTTGTGTTTTTGGAGGGGACTTCTCCACATGAGCATGTAATGTGGGAAGGGCAGAGGTTTTCAATAAATTATTGCTGTTAAATTGCACTGTGCATGGTTTTTTGGTTAAGTCCAGGTTGCCCTGCTCGGCTGAGGGCTTGTGGAGTGGCTACATTCATCTGCTGACATTGGCTCAAGCCATTCCCTGAGAGGGGGCCTGGAACCGACGTTCAATAAGCCGGCGACGGGCGGCCCTTGCACTTTCTGCCTCCCTCCTGTGCTGGTCCGCCTCCTCCTCCTCCTCCTGAGGTGGTCCTCCAATCTCTGGTGGCAGTGGCTGAGTCCTGCAGATAGCCAGGTTGTGCAGCATGCAGCAAACGACCACGAAATGGGAGACTCGCTCCGGCGAATATTGTAGGGCTCCACCGGAACGATCCAGACAGCGGAACCGTTGCTTCAGGATGCCGATTGTTTGTTCGATGATGTTCCTGGTCGCTTGATGGCTCTCGTTGTATCCCTCTTCAGCAGGGGTGCTGGGCGCATGGAGCGGGGTCATCAGCCAGGTACACAAAGGATAGCCTTTGTCCCCGATAAGCCATCCTCGTGGGTGAGGCTGTGCCTGGAACATGTCTGCCACAGAAGTCTGTCGCAGGATAAAGGCATCGTGGCTGCTGCCTGGAAAGTGGGCATTGACAGCTAGGATGAGCTGCCTGTGGTCACACACCAGCTGGACGTTCAGCGAATGGTAGCCCTTCCGTTTGCGGTAATCCTCGGCATTCTCCAGAGGTGCCCGCAAAGCCACATGCGTGCAGTCAATGGCGCCCTGCACCATGGGGAAGCCCGCGAATGCTGCAAAGCCCATTGCACGCTGTTGCTGCTTGGCAAGGGCCATGGAGAAGGAGATGAACTGACGTCTCCTTTTGAAAAGGGCATTGGTCACCTGGCGGATGCAGCAATGCACGGCGAACTGGGAGATGTTGGCAATGTCCCCAGTAGCGGATTGGAAGGAGCCGGTGGCATAGAGGTTGAGAGCCATCGTCACCTTCACTGCCACCGACAGAGACGTCCTGCACCTCAGCTGTGGCTGCAGATTACCGCCAAGCAGCTGGCAGATCTCTGTGACCACGTCCCTTCTGAATCACAGCCTCCGAACACACTGCTCCTCAGACATGTTGAGATAGGAGAACTGCTGGCGGTATACCCTGGGTGGGTAAGGCCTCCTTTACCGACGCCTGTTGCCCCCTCTCCGTCTAGCCAGGGCAGCCACTCTCTCACGGCGTCTGTGAGCCCTTTGGATGTAATTGAGAAAGCCAGCATTGACACCCATTGCAGCCCCCATAATATGCTGGCAAACAATGAGATGTCAATGAAGGCAAAGACTAGTGGAAAGCTGTGGCCTGAAGCCAGAAGTACCTGTCCGAGTGTTGGGCCAAAGCAGAAAGCTATCTACCTTGGTCTCTCTCCAAAGATCCGTTTCTCAAGAAGGAGTGCTGCGAAATGGCAGCCTTTTATAGTGCAGGAGGAGTGCCCTTTAATTTGCGCCCCCCGCGCCCCGCATCGGCTGAGCACCGTTCCACTCTAACAGTCGCTAGGGGCGCCAGGCGCACAATGGGGCGTTGCCACTGAAGTTCCGGTTCGGGGCACACAAAGGGCGTTGCACGAGGAAATGACGTCATGATCTGCGCGCGCAGCTGAGCGTGCGCAAAGACTTTGCGCCGCCGCTAAATCTCTAGTGAAGTTGGGGCGAGGCGCAGATCGTGCTGCGCCCGGGCGCTAGCCGCCTAGCGCCCGACATCTACTCCTCCTAAGGCACTAACGGCTGGCGCAACCAACTGAATTTCTAGGCCAAGGAGTTTAAAGGATTCAACTGAAGGCTTTTAATCACTAACAACATTGCAGGTCTTTCCACATTGGGTTCGTCTGATAGAATGACTCATACAGCTCTTGAGACCTTTATATGACAAAAGACAGGGGCGTAGCCAATACACACAATAGGAAAAAGGGGGCGGTACACACAATACAAAGCAGGTAAAACACAGGGGCAGATGAAGGCATATATTTCATCACATTCACCCCTTCTACAGATTTAGTCTGTCCGGGGGTGTGATAGTCCTTCCTGAACGTCGCAACAGTACCTCGGGTTCCGACCGGGAGTCCGTGATGCCCTCCTGGGCATACCCATGTGTTGGGGGTGTTGCAGGTACTTCTGGGGGTGGTGAACCTGGGGATGGTGGAGGTTCTTCTGGGGGTGGTGGTGATGGGTCGTCGTCACTTCCTGCCGAGGCGAGGTCCTTTATGGACACGGTGTCCTCACGCTCATCGGCGTGCTTGACGTACGCGTACTGTGGGTTTGCGTGGAGTAGGTGTACTGCCTCCACGAGGGGATCCGTTTTGTGGCCCCTCACATGCTTCCGTAGTAGGACTGTCCCTGGGGTGAAGAGCCACGAGGGTAGGGACACTCCTGAGGTTGATTTGCAGGGAAAAACAAACATCTTCTCGTGAGGAGTGGCGTTAGTAGCAGTACACAGTAGCGACCTTATCGAGTGGAGTACGTCTGGGAGGACCTCTTGCCAGCGGGAGGTGGGGAGGCCTTTAGACCTTAGTGCTAAGGTGACCGCCTTCCACACTGTCGCGTTCTCCCTCTCCACTTGCCCATTACCCCGGGGGTTATAACTAGTGGTCCGACTCGTGGCTATCCCCTTCGACAGCAGGTATTGGCGCAGTTCGTCGCTCATGAACGACGCCCCCCTGTCAGTGTGGATGTAGTTAGGCATGCCGAACGTGCAAAACAGGCTGCCGAGGCACTTGATGACGGTGGCACTGGTCATGTCTGGGCAGGGGTAGGCGAATGGGAAGCGGGAGTACTCATCCACAATGTTGAGAAAGTACACATTGCGGTCGGTGGAGGGGAGTGGTCCCTTGAAATCTAAGCTCAGGCGCTCGAATGGCCGTGTAGCTTTGATCAGGTGGGCTCGGTCGGGCCTGTAATAATGGGGCTTGCATTCCACACAGGTGCGGCAGTCCCTGGTCATAGACCGGACCTCCTCGATGGAACAGGGCAGGTTACGGGATTTTATAAAGTGAAATAGCCGGGTGACCCCGGGTGGCAGAGGCCATTGTGGAGGCCCTGTAGCCTGTCCCCCTGGATGCTGGCTCACATCCCTCGTGATAGGGCGTCGGGGGATTCGTTGAGGGCCCCTGGCCTATATATTATGTCGTACTCAAACATGGAGAGTTCGATCCGCCACCTGAGAATTTTGTCGTTCTTGATCTTCCCCCTCTGTTTGTTGTTAAACATGAAGGCTACCGACCGCTGGTCGGTAAGCAGGGTGAAGCGTTTGCCGGCTAGGTAGTGCCTCCAGTGCCGCACTGCCTCCACTATGGCCTGGGCCTCCTTCTCTACCGAGGAGTGCCTGATCTCGGGCCCTTGGAGGGTTCTTGAGAAAAAGGCTACGGGCCGCCCATCCTGGTTGAGGGTGGCTGCTAAAGCGAAGTCGGACGCATCGCTTTCGACCTGGAAAGGGATGTTTTCGTCCACTGCCTGCAGCGCGGCCTTCTCAATGTCATGTTTAATGCTGTTGAAGGCGGCGTGGGCCTCGGCCGTGAGCGGGAAGGACGTTGATTTCAGGAGGGGACGGGCCTTGTCGGAATAATTGGGGACCCATTGGGCGTAATAGGAGAAGAACCCCAGGCACCTTTTCAGGGCCTTGGGAGTGTTTGGTAGGGGTAGCTCCCGTAGGGGACGCAATCGGTCGGGGTCAGGACCGATTTCCCCGTTTTCCACCACGCAGCCCAGGATACAGAGGCGCGTGGTGCTAAAGACACACTTATCCTCGTTGTAGGTGAGATTGAGTCTGAGGGCGGTTTTCAGAAATCTCGCGCGGTTCGAGTCGTGGTCTTGCTGGTCATGGCCGCAGATGGTGACGTTGTCTAGGTATGGGTAGGTGGCTGTTAACTGGTTCTCATCGACCATGCGGTCCATCTCCCGCTGGAAGACCGAGACCCCCTTCGTTACCCCAAAGGGGACTCTGAGGAAGTGGTAGAGGCGTCCGTTCGCCTCGAAGGCAGTGTATGGACGGTCCTCCGGCCTAATGGGGAGCTGGTGGTATGCCGATTTTAGGTCGATGGTGGAAAACACCCGGTATTGCGCAATTTGGTTAACCATATCCGCTATGCGGGGCAGAGGGTAGGCGTCTAGCTGGGTGTATAGATTAACCGTCTGGCTATAATCTATCACCATCCGCTTCTTTTCGCTACCCTTAACTACTACTACCTGGGCGCGCCACGGGCTGGTACTGCATTCAATGATACCCTCCCGCTTGAGTCTTTCTACTTCCGACGCAATGAACCGTCTGTCCTCCCAGCTGTACCGCCTACTCTTGGTCGCTATGGGTCGACAGTTGGGTGCGAGGTTGGCGAACAGAGAGGGCGGCTTGACCTTCAGGGTAGCCAGACCGCACACTGTGAGGGGCGGCTGGGACCCACCATAGGTAAGCGTGATACTTTGGTGGTGGCACTGGAAGTCCAGACCCAAGATCACGCTCACACAGAGATCTGGCATTATCAATAGTTTAAAATTTCTGTAATCAGTGCCTTTTACCGACAACCTAACCGTGCAGAAACCTGTAATTTTTGAGGTATGAGTCTTATCAGCCATGGCGATTTTGCCCTGTGTGGGGAATATCGTTAGTGAAAGTCATTTTACCAGGCTAGGATGAATAAAGCTTTCGGTGCTCCCGCAGTCAATCAAGCATTTAACCTTGTTCCCATTTACCTCTATGTCCATCATCGATTTAGACAACGGATGCGGCCTGGATTGATCCACTGTGATCGAGGCCACCAGTGGGTCCTGGAGGTCTGTGTAGTCGAGGCAAGATGGTGGACTCCATGAGGGTGGACAAGATGGCGTCCAAGATGGCCGCCCCCACGGCGCGCACGCGGCGGTGGTGGAGTTGGAGGCGGGGTTCCCTCTGCAGACTTTGCTGAAATGTCCTTTCTCCCCGCATTTAAAACAGGTGGTGCCCTTCGCTGGGCACAGATGCCTGGAGTGTTTGTCCTGGCCGCAGAAGTAGCATTTCGGGCCCCGATGCATCGCGGCAGTAGTGGGGCTCCTGGGTGGGGGCTGGGGCTCCGATGGTGCTGGGCTGGCCTGAGACCTGGGAGGTGAAGATGGCTTCCAAGATGGCGGCCCCCATGGCGCGCATGAGGCGGAGTGGGCCGCGTGGCCTGAGGAACAGGATTCAGAGTTCGTCTGGGCCATATCCAGCGATCGCGCTATGCCCATAGCCTGTTTTAAATCCAGTCCCTCCTTTTCAAACAGTTTCTGCCGAATGTAATTTGAACTGAGGCCCGCAATAAAGGAGTCTCGGATCAGCTCCTCCGTGTACATGATGGCAGACACGGCCTTACAGTTACAGTCTCTGCCCAGTACTTTTAGGCTTAGCATGAAGTCCTCTAGTGACTCACCATGCCGCTGCGTGCGGGTAGTCAGAAGATGCCTGGCGTACACCTCGTTTATTGGCCGCACATTGTGGGCCTTCAGAATGGTGCAGGCATCCCCATAGCTGGTGGCATCTTGGATGAGAGGGGAGACCCGATGGCTCACCCAGTTTCCCAGGATTCCCAGTTTCACGTCTCCGGTGGCGGTTGCGGCTGCCATGGCGGTGGATGAGTTTGCGATGAAAAATTCGAAGCATTGGAACCAGTGTCCGAACTGTGTGGCTGCGTCTGAGGCATGGGGGTCCAGATCCAAGCGCTCTGGTTTCAGGAGTCGATCCATCTTGGTGTTTTAGTGATTAAAATTGATGTGCCATCAATAACTCAAACACAAGGAGTTTAAAGGATTCAACTGAAGGCTTTTAATCACTAAGAACATTGCAGGTCTTTCCACATCGGGTTCGTCTGATAGAATGACTCATACAGCTCTTCAGACCTTTATATGCCAAAAGACAGGGGCGTAGCCAATACACACAATAGGAAAAAGGGGGCGGTACACACAATACAAAGCAGGTAAAACACAGGGGCTGATGAAGGCATATATTTCATCACAGCCAGTACACACACTCTCCATTACTGATCCCCCTCCTGATACCCGTACACACACTCTCCATTACTGATCCCCCTCCTAATACCCGTACACTCACCCTCCATTACTAATCCCCTCCTAATACCAGTACACACACCCTCCATTACTGATCCCCTTCCTAATACCAGTACACACCCCCTCCATTATTGATCACCCTCCTAATACCAGTACACACACCCTCCATTACTGATCCCCCTCCTAATAGCAGTACACACACTCTCCATTACTAATCCCCCTGCAATACCAGTACACACAACCACCATTATTGATCCCCCTCCTAATACCAGTACACACACTCTCCGTTACTGATCCACTTCCTAATACCAGTACACACACCCTCCATTGCTGATCCCCCTCCTAATACCAGTACACACACCCTCCATTACTGATCCCCTTCCTAATACCATTACATATACTATCCATTACTGACCCCTCTTCTAATACCAATACAAACACCCTCCATTACTGATCCCCTTTCAAATACCAGTACACCACTCTCCATTACTGATCCCTTTCCTAATACCAATACACACACCCTCCATTACTGATCCCCCTCCTAATACCAGTAAAAACACTCTCCATTACTGATCCGCTTCCTAATACCAGTACACACACCCTTCATTACTGATCCCCTTCCTAATACCAGTACACACACCCTCGTTTACTGATCCCCTTCCTAATACCCGTACACACACCCTCCATTACTGATCCCCTTCCTAATACCAGGAAAAACACTCTCCATTCCTGATCTCGTTCCTAAGACTACCCTCCTCGCTATTTACCACCCTACCAATTTTTGTATCATCCGCGATCTTACTGATCATACCTTTTACATTCATATCCAAGTCATTAATGTAGACCACAAACAGCAAGGGACCCAGCACCGATCCCTGTGGTACCCCAGGGATCGGTGCTGGGTCCCTTGCTGTTTGTGGTCTACATTAATGACTTGGATATGAATGTAAAAGGTATGATCAGTAAGTTCGCGGATGATACAAAAATTGGTAGGGTGGTAAATAGCGAGGAGGGTAGTCTCAGTCTGCAGGACGATATAGATGGGTTGGTCAGATGGGCGGAAAAGTGGCAAATGGAATTTAACCCGGAAAAGTGCGAGGTGATGCACTTTGGGGGGACTAACAAGGCAAGGGAATACACAATGAATGGTAGGACCCTAGGCAAGACGGAGGGTCAGAGGGATCTGGGTGTGCAAGTACACAGATCCCTGAAGGCGGCGGAACAGGTGGATAAGGTGGTAAAAAAGGCATATGGAATGCTTGCCTTCATTAGCCGAGGCATAGAATATAAGAGCACGGAGGTTATGATGGAGCTGTATAAAACATTGGTTAGGCCACAGCTGGAATACTGTGTGCAGCTCTGGTCGCCACAATACAGGAAGGATGTGATAGCTTTGGAGAGGGTGCAGAGGAGATTCACCAGGATGTTACCAGGGCTGGAGCACTTCAGCTATGAAGAGAGACTGGGCAGATTGGGTTTGTTTTCCTTGGAGCAGAGGAGGCTGAGGGGGGACATCATTGAGGTGTACAAAATTATGAGGGGCATAGATAGGATGGATACTAAGGAGCTTTTTCCCTTAGTAGAGGGGTCAATAACTAGGGGGCATAGATTCAAGGTAAAGGGCGGGAGGTTTAGAGGGGATTTGAGAAAGAACTTTTTCACCCAGAGGGTGGTTGGAGTCTGGAACTCACTGCCTGAAAGGGTTGTGGAGGCTGGAACCCTCACAACATTCAAGAAGCATTTGGATGAGCACTTGAAATGCCATAGCATACAAGGCTACGGACCAAATGCTGGAATATGGGATTAGATTAGACAGGGCTTGATGGCCGGCGCGGACACGATGGGCCGAAGGGCCTCTATCCGTGCTGTATAACTCTATAACTCTATGATTCTAATACCAGTATACACACCCTCCATTACTGATCCCCTTCCTAATACCAGTACACACACCCTTCAGTACTGATCCCCTTCCTAATACCAGTACACACACCCTCCATTACTGATCCCCTTCCTAATACCAGTACACGCACTCTCCATTACTGATCCCCCTCCTAATACCAGTACACACACCCTCCATTACTAATCCCCTTCCTAATACCAGTACACACACCCACCATTACTAATCCCCTTCCTAATACCAGTACACACACCCACCATTACTGATCCCCTTCCTAATACCAGTACACACACTCTCCATTACTGATCCCCCTCCTAATACCAGTACACACACCCACCATTACTAATCCCCTTCCTAATACCAGTACACACACCCTCCATTACTAATCCCCTTCCTAATACCAGTACACACACCCACCATTACTAATCCCCTTCCTAATACCAGTACACACACCCACCATTACTAATCCCCTTCCTAATACCAGTGCACACACCCTCCATTACTGATCCCCTTCCTAATAGAAGTACACACACTCACCATTACTGATCCCCCTCCTAATGCCAGAACACACACCCTCCATCACTAATCCCCTTCCTAATACCAGTACACACACTCTCCATTACTGATCCCCCTCCTAATACCCGTACACACACTCTCCATTACTGATCCCCCTCCTAATACCCGTACACACACCCACCATTACCAATCCCCTCCTAATACCAGTACACAGCCCCTCCATTATTGATCACCCTCCTAATAGCAGTACACACACTCTCCATTACTAATCCCCCTGCAATACCAGTACACACACCCTCCATTACTGATCCCCTTCCTAATACCAGTACACAACCCCTCCATTATTGATCACCCTCCTAATAGCAGTACACACTGTTGTGTATGTAACCTGTTCCACCTTAAGAGAGCTTAAGCCTGTTCCACCTTAAGAGATGTACTACTTTCTCAGGCTGCTGTAGACGTAATATCGGGGGTGAACACACCGGTATATAAGCACTGTGCAGTAATCTTGTATTCAGTATAGTCCCTACCTCCAACCAGTAAAGACCTGTTTTTATTGTTACTCATTAGCCTGTTTTAATTAACTAAATAATTCACAGACTTAACACTGGCGACGAGTCAGGTTCTTACCCTGCGGCAGTTATTCCACGGCGGTTGAAGAGAGGTTTCAAACCTCACCACTCACCACCCCACTGGAAGCGACAGGCATTAGGACCCTGAAGCCTCCATCAGCTTGTGAACCGGAGTAAAGACAGGACTGGGGAAGAGAGAGGTACAGGGCGATAGCGATCGGCAGATAAGGGCCGGGCCGCTTTCAAGTGCGAGGCGCAGCCGGGACATCGATCGCATCCGCTGATAAGGGCCGCACTCGGGGGCTGAAGGGAGACGGCGTCGGGGGACGGGTGAAGACCGCCAAGCGCGGGAAAGCCGCCATTTTGTGGGCGGAGGACGACGGCAAGAGCGGGAAGCCGCCATCTTTGATAACAAGTAAAGAAAATAAAATCTGAGAAATTGCAAATCTACAATGCCTAAACACGGGAATATTAGCACCTTTGATAGTGACCTCGAAGTTTGGGCCATATATGTTGAAAGAGTAAAAAATTATTGCAAGGCCAATAAAATTCGTGACCAAGATAAAGCTCTAACATTATTAAATTTAATGGGTGCGAAGACATACGGGCAATTGAAACACCTGTTATCACCAGATGAACCGGCGGATAAGACGTTCGATGAGATTGTTACTGTCCTGAAAGATCATCTAAACCCCACGCCGCTGATGCTAGCAGAACGATTTAAATTTTACAACAGAAGGCAGCTACAGCATGAAAGCAATGCTGAATATTTGCTGGAATTGCGTAAATTAGCGAAATATTGCCAGTTTGGAACGGGACTGACAGAGGCACTTCGAGACAAATTTGTGTGTGGTTTATTTAAACAGGATACACAAAAGCGACTGCTCGAGGAGAATGAGCTGACGCTTGAGGAGGCGGTCACTATGGCAGCAGCACACGAAGCCGCAGCGAGAGGCACGGCAGTAATGCAGCTACGGTCACCGGAGCTCAGTGCACACAAATTGGGTGTGAGTTCTGGCAAATGTTATCGTTGTGGAAAGACAACGCATGATCAGAACCAGTATTGGTTTAAAAACCAAGAATGTAGAACTTGTGGTAGGCTTGGACATATAGCTAGAGTATGCAGGTCAGCGAAGAAGACCAGCAACAAGAAGTCACCGCAAGGGAAATACGCAAAGGTACACAAGGTGGCCGAACAGGAGTCCGATTCAGACGCAAGCAGTATTGAACTGGCTAGCTTAAGGGTACTCAACGTTGGTAAGGGTGCAGACCTCCAGACAATTTGGGTTACTCTTCAGATAGAAGGAGTCCAAGTAAAAATGGAATTGGACACTGGATCGGCATTGTCGGTCATGAATAAGAAAGATTACAGAAGGTTATTCCAACATATTCCCCTACAGGATACGGAGATTATATTGACAACCTACACGGGGCAGAGAGTGTACCCCATCGGGACAATAAAGGTTGCAGTGGCCAACAAGGGCGAAGGAAGTCAAATAATGGACTTATATGTGCTACCGGAGGGAGGTCCACCACTACTAGGCCGGGAGTGGTTTAGAAACATAAATATGGACTGGCATTCGCTAAAAGCCATAAAGAGTGAGAACTCGGTGCAGATAATCAGCCCAGACTCTAGAACTGATGATGGTAAGACCAACGCATGTGCAAAAGACAAAGTTTCAGCACAGAATTCCACTGAGCAACAACAACATAGTTTAACAGAGAATTCTGAGTCTGTCAAGTCTACTGATATGCACATTTTTGAGGGACACTGGGCTCGAACTCAACTCCATTTCAAACTACAACAGCAATTAGAACAAATGATTCGCCGTTTTGAGCAAGAGATGAATGAAATAAAAAAGTTCTTTGTTACAGAGTGGGAGAATCTGGAAAGTCAACAGAAGCAACTGATGGAGAAAATGGAGCAGGAGCACACCAACCATCTGAGCGAGGAGGCCGAACGAATCAAACCTGATTCAGGTTCTGAAGGTGCGTGCCATAATCTGGTGTCAGAAGAGTTAACGGTCAGCCAACTCCTTCATATGCTGAGGGACAAGACTCTGAAATGGGAAAAACTTGAACACGAGCTGCGATCTTCAAAGGAAAAGGGTTCGGAGCTCTCAAAAGTCATTGAGATGGCTGATGTGACGACACAGACTGAAACGACTGCAACAGAGCAGCCATTGGATGCCAAAAGTACGCTGACTCACGTCAATGTAGAACAACAGACCGCTGAAACAGCTGCTCCGGTAGAGGGATTGCATAGTCCGATCAATCAATCTCCAAAGGAAGTTGAAGTATTAAAATCACAAATGAGGTCACCAGTAAACGACTTGCTGAAAGCCCAGAAAAAGCTGGATGCAGAGGTACACATGAAGAAGTCTCTTCAGGAAAGATGTCTGGATTTGGAACAAGAGCTGGCTAACGTCCAGCTGGGTATGGAGGAAATAGACGACCCTCTCACTGGTCTAGCTCAGGACGACACCGAATATTACCATGACCTGGTGGACGACACCGAATATTACGATGTCCTGTCCTGCCCAGCTTGTAACTTCGACTCCCAAAGTGCAGAAATCATGGAGGAGCACCAAAAGTCTACGGAACATCGGGAGAAGCTGGCTCTATGACGGAAACAGGAGGAAGAGAAGGAGGAACTGCGCATGCAGCTGGCAGCTGTGCCAGCTGACAATGGAGCCCAGAGAGACTCCAAGAAGCAGAAAAGGAAAAGGAAAAACAGAAGATGACCCATCTGAACCATTATCACCTCTACCAGATCACACACGTGGTCCCTCCGAACGGAGCCAAATCAGTTCGGAAGTTCAAGCTGTTAAATCCATGAAAGGACTATTGAATGAGTAACGTGAACCGACTACACCACAGAGATTGAATCTGTGAACTGTTTTCCGCAGAGACTGAATCTGTGATATGTTACGTTAAACATGAAGTTATATATGTATATATGTTATTACGTTATGTTAAATGGGGGGGATGACTATAAAGCTAAGAAGGGAGGAGTGTTGTGTATGTAACCTGTTCCACCTTAAGAGAGCTTAAGCCTGTTCCACCTTAAGAGATGTACTACTTTCTCAGGCTGCTGTAGACGTAATACCGGGGGTGAACACACCGGTATATAAGCACTGTGCAGTAATCTTGTATTCAGTATAGTCCCTACCTCCAACCAGTAAAGACCTGTTTTTATTGTTACTCATTAGTCTGTTTTAATTAACTAAATAATTCACAGACTTAACACACACACTCTCCATTACTAATCCCCCTGCAATACCAGTACACCACTCTCCATCACTGATCTGCCTCCTAATACCAGTAAAAACACTCTCCATTACTGATCCCCGTCCTATTACCAGTACACACACTCCCCATTACTGATCCCCCTCCTAATACCCGTACACACACTCTCCTTTGCTGATCCACCTCCTAATACCCGTACACACACTCTCCATCACTGATCTGCCTCCTAATACCAGTACACACACCCTTCATTACTAATCCCCTTCCTAATACCAGTACAAACACTCTCCATTACTGATCCCC
The DNA here is from genome assembly GCF_052327205.1 of Somniosus microcephalus. Classification (NCBI taxonomy): domain Eukaryota; kingdom Metazoa; phylum Chordata; class Chondrichthyes; order Squaliformes; family Somniosidae; genus Somniosus; species Somniosus microcephalus. The sequence goes on from NC_140994.1 coordinate 115,672,424, forward strand.
CTCCTAATACCAGTACACACACCCTCCATTACTGATCCCCTTCCTAATACCAGTACAAACACTCTCCATTACTGATCCCCCTCCTAATACCAGTACACACACTCTCCATTACTGTTCCTCCTCCTAAAACCAGTACACACACTCTCCATTACTGATCCCCCTCCTAATACCAGTACACACACCCTCCATTACTGATCCCCTTCCTAATACCAGTACAAACACTCTCCATTACTGATCCCCCTCCTAATACCAGTACACACACTCTCTATTACTGTTCCTCCTCCTAAAACCAGTACACACACTCTCCTTTACTGATCCACCTCCTAATACCAGTACACACACCCTCCATTACTGATCCACCTCCTAATACCAGTACACACACTCTCCATTACTGATCCCCCTCCTAATACCAGTACACACACCCTCCATTACTGATCCCCTTCCTAATACCAGTACAAACACTCTCCATTACTGATCCACCTCCTAATACCAGTACACACACTCTCCATTACTGTTCCTCCTCCTAAAACCAGTACACACACTCTCCATTACTGATCCCCCTCCTAATACCAGTACACACACCCTCCATTACTGATCCCCTTCCTAATACCAGTACAAACACTCTCCATTACTGATCCCCCTCCTAATACCAGTACACACACTCTCCATTACTGTTCCTCCTCCTAAAACCAGTACACACACTCTCCTTTACTGATCCACCTCCTAATACCAGTACACACACCCTCCATTACTGATCCACCTCCTAATACCAGTACACACACTCTCCATTACTGATCCCCGTCCTATTACCAGTACACACACTCCCCATTACTGATCCCCCTCCTAATACCCGTACACACACTCTCCTTTGCTGATCCACCTCCTAATACCCGTACACACAATACAATACAATACAATACAAATCGCTTTATTGGCATGATAAGGTACATCTTATGTTGCCAAAGCATCAAAATACATTTATGGTTGAACACATAAACGCGGTTCCATTCATACAGTGTATAAACAGGTATATCCCTGAGTTTATAAATATATTTTCGCCTTGTTTATATATACTCTTGTCTTAGTTTACTGGTTGTCCCTCTGTTCATGGCAAGCTGTAACATAGTGTGCCGCCAGTGTTACACAGCTTCTCTCCTCCCCCAGTAGGAATGGGAGTTTTTGGTTGTCAGTCAGATTTCTGAATTCAGGGCATATTTGTGAGAATTTTTGATAGAAATTCTCTCTGATGCCCTGATATTTTCCACAGGCTGTGAGGAAGTGCATCTCTGTCTCAACTACTCCCTGACTGCAGTGAGAGCATATCCTGTCTTCTCTTGGCAGCCTGGTCTGCCTGTGTCTGCCTTTTTCGATCGCTAGGCTATGTTCGCTAAGTCTGTACCTTGTCAACGTTCTTCTCAGTTTGTTATCCTTTACCATGGTCAGGTAATCAGCTATGTTGTATTGTCTGTTTAGGGCCAAGTAGCAATTGAGTTTGCTTTGGGTTTTTGTTGTTTCTGCCCAATATGACAGATATTTTTCCTTTTGCTTAGCGACGATTGTGTTGGGTCGAATTCTTTGTGTTACCCTGTCACTGTCCTGGGGCTGGTTATTGTTAGTATTGTTATTAGTTACTTTATTGAGTCCCAGGACTAGTTGACTGAGGGTATTCTTCTTTATGGTCAGCTCTTGGCATTTCAGGGCGTCGTAGTGATAGCATTGGGGGTTGCTCATTTGTAGGTGATTCCAAAATTTGGTGGCTCTTTTTTGGATAGTGATTATTAATGGGTATTGGCCTAGTTCCGCCCTGCATGCGTTGTTTACTGTTTTCCTTTGAGTCCGGAGGATACTTTTACAGAATTCCGCATGTAGGATCTCAATTGGGTGTTTGTCCCATTTTGCAAAATCTTGTTGTGTTAGTGGTCCCCAGACCTCACTGCCATAGAGTGCAATTGGTTCAATTACTGATTTGAAAATTTTGAGCCAAATGCTAATTGGGATTTCTATTTGGATTGATTTTTTGATGGCATAGAAAGCCCCTTCCTAATACCAGTACAAACACTCTCCATTACTGATCCCCCTCCTAATACCAGTACACACACCCTCCATTACTGATCCCCTTCCTAATACCAGTACAAACACTCTCCATTACTGATCCCCCTCCTAATACCAGTACACACACTCTCCATTACTGTTCCTCCTCCTAAAACCAGTACACACACTCTCCTTTACTGATCCAGCTCCTAATACCAGTACACACACCCTCCATTACTGATCCACCTCCTAATACCAGTACACACACTCTCCATTACTGATCCCCCTCCCAATACCAGTACACACACTCTCCTTTACTGATCCACCTCCTAATACCAGTACACACACTCTCCATTACTGATCCCCCACCTAATACCAGTACACACACTCTCCATTACTGATCCCCCTCCCAATACCAGTACACACACTCTCCTTTACTGATCCACCTCCTAATGCCAGTACACACACTCTCCATTACTGATCCTCCTCCTAATACCAGTACACACACCCTCCATTACTGATCCACCTCCTAATACCAGTACACACACTCTCCATTACTGATCCCACTCCTAATACCAGTACACACACCCTCCATTACTGATCCACCTTCTAATACCAGTACACACACCCTCCATTACTGGTCCCCTTCCTAATACCAGTGCACACACCCTCCATTATTGATCACCCTCCTAATACCAGTACACACACCCTCCATTACTGATCCCCCTCCAATAGCAGTACACACACTCTCCATTACTAATCCCCCTGCAATAGTAGTACGCACAACCACCATTACTGATCCCCCTGCTAATACCAGTACACACACTGTCCGTTACTGACCCCCCTTCTAATGCCAACACACACACCCTCCATTGCTGATCCCCTTCCTAATACCAGCACACACACTCTCCATTACTGATCCCCTTCCTAATACCAATACACACAGCCTCCATTACTGATACCCCACCAAATACCAGTACACACACTCTCCATTACTGATCCCCTTCCTAATACCAGTACAAACACCCTTCATTACTGATCCCCCTCCTAATACCAGTACACACACCTTCCATTACTAATCCCCTTCCTAATACCATTACATACACTCTCCATGACTGACCCCCCTCCTAATACCCGTACACACACCCTCCATTACTGATCCCCTTCCTAATAATTCACAATTCACAATTCAAATCGCTTTATTGGCATGATAAGTTACATCTTATGTAGCCAAAGCATCACAATACATTTATGGTTGAGCACATAAACGCAGTTCTATTCATACTGTGTATAAACAAGTATATCCCTGAGTGTATAAATATACATTCGCATTGTTTATATATATTCTTTTCTTAGTTTACTGGTTGTCCCTCTGTTCATGGCAAGCTGTAACATAGTGTGCCGCCAGTGTTACACAGCTTCTCTCCTCCCCAGTAGGAATGGGAGTTTTTGGTTGTCATTCAGATTTCAGATACCAGGAAAAACACTCTCCATTCCTGATCCCCTTCCTAATACCAGTACACACACTCTCCATTACTGATCCCCCTCCTAATACCAGTACACACACTCTCCATTACTGTTCCTCCTCCTAAAACCAGTACACACACTCTCCTTTACTGATCCACCTCCTAATACCAGTACACACACTCTCCATTACTGATCCTCCTCCTAATACCAGTACACACACCCTCCATTACTGATCCACCTCCTAATACCAGTACACACACTCTCCATTACTGATCCCCCACCTAATACCAGTACACACACTCTCCATTACTGATCCCCCTCCTAACACCAGTACACCACTCTCCTTTACTGATCCACCTCCTAATACCAGTACACACACTCTCCATTACTGATCCTCCTCCTAATACCAGTACACACACCCTCCATTACTGATCCACCTCCTAATACCAGTACACACACTCTCCATTACTGATCCCCCACCTAATACCAGTACACACACTCTCCATTACTGATCCCCCTCCTAACACCAGTACACCACTCTCCTTTACTGATCCCCCTCCTAATACCAGTACACACACCCTCCATTACTGATCCACCTTCTAATACCAGTACACACACCCTCCATTACTGATCCACCTCCTAATACCAGTACACACACTCTCCTTTACTGATCCACCTCCTAATACCAGTACACACTCTCCATTACTGATCCCCCTCCTAATACCAGTACACACATCCTCCATTACTGATCCACCTTCTAATACCAGTACACACACTCTCCATTACTAATCCCGTCCTAATACCTGTACACACACCCTCCATTACTGATCCCCTTCCTAATACCAGTACACACACCCTCCATTATTGATCACCCTCCTAATACCAGTACACACACCCTCCATTACTGATCCCCCTCCAATAGCAGTACACACACTCTCCATTACTAATCCCCCTGCAATACCAGTACACACAACCACCATTACTGATCCCCCTGCTAATACCAGTACACACACTGTCCGTTACTGATCCCCTTCCTGTTAAGTCTGTGAGTTGTTCAAGTAATTAATACTCAGACTTAATCAGTAACAATAAAACAGGTCTTTACTGGTTGGAGGTAGGGACTACACTGAATACAAGATTACTGCACAGTGCTTATATACCGGTGTGTTCACCCCCGGTATTACGTCTACAGCAGCCTGAGAAAGTAGTACATCTCTTAAGGTGGAACAGGCTTAAGCTCTCTTAAGGTGGAACAGGTTACATACACAACACTCCTCCCTTCTTAGCTTTATAGTCATCCCCCCCATTTAACATAACGTAATAACATATATACATATATAACTTCATGTTTAACGTAACATATCACAGATTCAGTCTCTGCGGAAAACAGTTCACAGATTCAATCTCTGTGGTGTAGTCGGTTCACGTTACTCATTCAATAGTCCTTTCATGGATTTAACAGCTTGAACTTCCGAACTGATTTGGCTCCGTTCGGAGGGACCACGTGTGTGATCTGGTAGAGGTGATAATGGTTCAGATGGGTCATCTTCTGTTTTTACTTTTCCTTTTCTGCTTCTTGGAGACTCTCTGGGCTCCATTGTCAGCTGCCACAGCTGCCAGCTGCATGCGCAGTTCCTCCTTCTCTTCCTCCTTTTTTCGTAGTAGAGCCACCTTCTCCCGATGTTCCGTAGACTTTCGGTGCTCCTCCATGATTTCTATATGGTGGGAGTCGAAGTTACAAGTTGGGCAGGACAGGACATAGTAATATTCGGAGTCGTCCGACAGGTCAGCGAGAGGGTCGTCTATTTCCTCCATACCCAGCTGGACGTTAGCCAGCTCTTGTTCCAAATCCAGATATCTTTCCTGAAGAGACTTCTTCATGTGTACCTCTGCATCCAGCTTTTTCTGGGCTTTCAGCAAGTCGTTTACTAGTGACCTCATTTGTGATTTTAATACTTCAACTTCCTTTGGAGATTGATTGATCGGACTATGCAATCCCTCTACCGGAGCAGCTGTTTCAGTGGTCTGTTGTTCTACATTGACGTGAGTCAGCGTACTTTTGGCATCCAATGGCTGCTCTGTTGCAGTCGTTTCAGTCTGTGTCGTCACATCAGCCATCTCAATGACTTTTGAGAGCTCCGAACCCTTTTCCTTTGAAGATCGCAGCTCGTGTTCAAGTTTTTCCCATTTCAGAGTCTTGTCCCTCAGCATATGAAGGAGTTGGCTGACCGTTAACTCTTCTGACACCAGATTATGGCACGCACCTTCAGAACCTGAATCAGCTTTGATTCGTTCGGCCTCCTCGCGCAGATGGTTGGTGTGCTCCTGCTCCATTTTCTCCATCAGTTGCTTCTGTTGCCTTTCCAGATTCTCCCACTCTGTAACAAAGAACTTTTTTATTTCATTCATCTCTTGCTCAAAACGGCGAATCATTTGTTCTAATTGCTGTTGTAGTTTGAAATGGAGTTGAGTTCGAGCCCAGTGTCCCTCAAAAATGTGCATATCAGTAGACTTGACAGACTCAGAATTCTCTGTTAAACTATGTTGTTGTTGCTCAGTGGAATTCTGTGCTGAAACTTTGTCTTTTGCACATGGGTTGGTCTTATCATCATCAGTTCTAGAGTCTGGGCTGATTATCTGCACCGAGTTCTCACTCTTTATGGCTTTTAGCGAATGCCAGTCCATATTTATGTTTCTAAACCACTCCCGGCCTAGTAGTGGTGGACCTCCCTCCGGTAGCACATATAAGTCCATTATTTGACTTCCTTCGCCCTTGTTGGCCACTGCAACCTTTATTGTCCCGATGGGGTACACTCTCTGCCCCGTGTAGGTTGTCAATATAATCTCCGTATCCTGTAGGGGAATATGTTGGAATAACCTTCTGTAATCTTTCTTATTCATGACCGACAATGCCGATCCAGTGTCCAATTCCATTTTTACTTGGACTCCTTCTATCTGAAGAGTAACCCAAATTGTCTGGAGGTCTGCACCCTTACCAACGTTGAGTACCCTTAAGCGAGCCAGTTCAATACTGCTTAAGCCAGCCAGTTCATTACTGCTAGCGTCTGAATCGGACTCCTGTTCGGCCACCTTGTGTACTTTTGCGTATTTTCCTTGCGGTGACTTCTTGTTGCTGGTCTTCTTCCCTGACCTGCATACTCTAGCTATATGTCCAAGCCTACCACAAGTTCTACATTCTTGGTTTTTAAACCAACACTGGTTCTGATCATGCGTTGTCTTTCCACAACGATAACATTTGCCAGAACTCACACCCAATTTGTGTGCACTGAGCTCCGGTGACCGTAGCTGCATTACTGCCGTGCCTCTCGCTGCGGCTTCGTGTGCTGCTGCCATAGTGACCGCCTTCTCAAGCGTCAGCTCATTCTCCTCGAGCAGTCGCTTTTGTGTATCCTGTTTAAATAAACCACACACAAATTTGTCTCATAGTGCATCTGTCAGTCCCGTTCCAAACTGGCAATATTTCGCTAATTTACGCAATTCCAGCAAATATTCAGCATTGCTTTCATGCTGTAGCTGCCTTCTGTCGTAAAATTTAAATCGTTCCGCTAGCATCAGCGGCGTGGGGTTTAGATGATCTTTCAGGACAGTAACAATCTCATCGAACGTCTTATCCGCCGGTTCATTTGGTGATAACAGGTGTTTCAATTGCCCGTATGTCTTCGCACCCATTAAATTTAATAATGTTAGTGCTTTATCAGCCTCATGAATTTTATTGGCCTTACAATAATTTTTAACTCGTTCAACATATATGGCCCAATCTTCGATGTCACTATCAAAGTTGCTAATATTCCCGTGTTTAGGCATTGTAGTACTTTATCAGATTTGCAATTTCTCAGATTTTTTTTTTTACTGCTATCCAAGATGGCGGCTTCCCGCTCTTGCCGTCGTCCTCCGCCCACAAAATGGCAGTTTTCCCGCGCTTGGCGGTCTTCACCCGTTCCCCGACGCCGTCTCCCTTCAGCCCCGAGTGCGGCACTTGTCTCCGCCGCGATCGATGGCCCGCGCTTTTCACCGCGGCTCTCGCGCCTTCAGTGTCTGCCGACGCTGCGCCTTTCAGCCCGAGTGCGGCCCTTATCAGGGATTGCGATCGATGGCCCTTCTACCTCCGACTTCCCCCAGCCCTGTCTTTGCAGCCAACGCTGCTCGGCTTACCCACCACCAAGGTTGAAAAAGAAGCTGCAGGATGTCTTCTGTCCTCCAGTTTTCAGTCGCTGATGGAGGCTTCAGGGTCCTAATGCCTGTCGCTTCCAGTGGGGTGGTGAGATTTGAAACCTCTCTTCAACGTCCTGTCTGTGGACGAAGCCGCCGTGGAATAACTGCCGCAGGGTAAGAACCTGACTCGTCGCCAGTGTTAAGTCTGTGAGTTGTTCAAGTAATTAATACTCAGACTTAATCAGTAACAATAAAACAGGTCTTTACTGGTTGGAGGTAGGGACTACACTGAATACAAGATTACTGCACAGTGCTTATATACCGGTGTGTTCACCCCCGGTATTACGTCTACAGCAGCCTGAGAAAGTAGTACATCTTTTAAGGTGGAACAGGCTTAAGCTCTCTTAAGGTGGAACAGGTTACATACACAAAACTTCCTAATACCATTACATACACTCTCCATTACTGACCCTCCTTCTAATGCCAACACACACACCCTCCATTGCTGATCCCCCTCCTAATACCAGTACACACACTCTCCATTACTGATCCCCCTCCTAATATCAGTACACACACTCTCCATTACTGATCCCCTTCATAATACCAGTAAAAACACTCTGCATTACTGATCCCCTTCCTAATACCAGTACACACACTCTCCATTACTGACCCCCTTCTTAATACCAGTACACACACCCTCCATTACTGATCCCCTTCCTAATACCAGTACACACACCCTCGTTTACTGATCCCCCTCCTAATACCAGTACACACACCACCCATTACTGATCCCCTTCCTAATACCAGTGCACACACCCTCCATTACTGATCCACTTCCTAATACCAGTACACACACTCTCCATTACTGATCCCCCTCCTAATACCAGTACACACACTCACCATTACTGATCCCTCTCCTAATACCAGAAAACACACCCTCCATCACTAATCCCCTTCCTAATACCAGTACACACACTCTCCATTACTGATCCCCCTTCCAATACCCGTACACACACCCTCCATTACTGATCCCCCTCCTAATACCAGTACACACACTCTCCATTACTGATCCCCCTCCTAATACCAGTACACACACTCTCCATTACTAATCCCCCTGCAATACCAGTACACACAACCTTCATTACTGATCCCGCTCCTAATATCAGTACACACACTCCCCGTTACTGAACCACTTCCTAATACCAGTACACACACCCTCCATTGCTCATTCCCCTCCTAATACCAGGACACACAATCTCCATTACTGATCCCCCTCCTAATACCAGTACACACACCCTCCATTACTGATCCCCCTCCTAATACCAGAACACACACCCTCCATTACTGATCCCCCTCCTAATACCAGTACACACACTCTCCATTACTGATCCCCTTCCCAATACCAGCACAAACACCCTTCATTACTGATCCCCTTCCTAATACCAGTACACAAACCCTCGTTTACTGATCCCCTTCCTAATACCATTACATACACTCTCCATTCCTGATCCCCTTCCTAATACCAGTACACACACCCTCCATTACTGATCCCCTTCCTAATACCAGTACACACACTCTCCATTACTAATCCCCCTGCAATACCAGTACACACAACCTTCATTACTGATCCCGCTCCTAATACTAGTACACACACTCTCCATTACTGATCCCCCCCTAATACCCGTACACACACCCTCCATTACTAATCCCCTTCTATTACCAGTACACACACCCTCCATTACTGATCCCCTTCCTAATACCAGTACACACACTCTCCGTTACTGATCCACTTCCTAATACCAGTACACACACCCTCCATTACTGATCCCCTTCCAAATACCAATACACACACTCTCCATTACTGATTCCATTCCAAATACCAATACACACGCTCTCCATTACTGATCCCCTTCCTAATACCAGTACACACACCCTTCATTACTGATCCCCTTCCTAATACCAGTACACACACTCTCCATTACTGATCCCCTTCCTAATACCAGTACACACACTCTCCATTACTGATCCCCTCCTAATGCCAGTACACACACCCTCCATTACTGATCCCCCTCCTAAAACCAGTACACACACTCTCCATTACTGATCCCCCTCCTAATACCAGTGCACACGCCCTCCATTACTGATCCCCCTCCTAAAACCAGTACACACACTCTCCATTACTGATCCCCCTCCTAATACCAGTACACACACCCTCCATTACTGATCCCCCTCCTAAAACCAGTACACACACTCTCCATTACTGATCCCCCTCCTAATACCAGTGCACACGCCCTTCATTACTGATCCCCTTCCTAATACCAGTACGCACACTCTCCATTACTGATCCCCCTCCTAATACCAGTACACACGCCCTTCATTACTGATCCCCCTCCTAATACCCGTACACACACTCTCCATTACTGATCCCTCTCCTAAAACCAGTACACACACCCTCCATTACTGATCCCCCTCCTAATAACAGTACACACACCCTCCATTACTAATCCCCTTCCTAATACCAGTACACACACTCTCCATTACTGATCCCCCCCTAATACCCGTACACGCATCTCCATTACTAATCCCCTTCTAATACCAGTACACACACCCTCCATTACTGATCCCCTTCCAAATACCAGTACACCACTCTCCATTACTGATTCCGTTCCTAATACCAATACACACGCTCTCCATTACTGATCCCCTTCCTAATACCAGTACACACACCCTTCATTACTGATCCCCTTCCTAATACCAGTACACACACTCTCCATTACTGATCCCCTTCCTAATACCAGTACACACACTCTCCATTACTGATCACCTTCCTAATACTAGTACACACACCCTCCATTACTAATCCCCTTCCTAATGCCAGTACACACACTCTCCATTACTGATCCCCTTCCTAATACCAGTACACACACTCTCCATTACTGATCCCCTTCCTAATACTAGTACACACACCCTCCATTACTAATCCCCTTCCTAATACCAGTACACACACTCTCCATTACTGATCCCCTTCCTAATACTAGTACACACACCCTCCATTACTGATCCCCTTCCTAATACCAGTACACACACCCTTCATTACTGATCCCCTTCCTAATACCAGTACACACACTCTGCATTACTGATCCCCTTCCTAATACCAGTACACACACTCTCCATTACTGATCCCCTTCCTAATACTAGTACACACACCCTCCATTACTAATCCCCTTCCTAATACCAGTACACACACCCTCCATTACTGATCCCCTTCCAAATACCAGTACACCACTCTCCATTACTGATTCCGTTCCTAATACCAATACACACGCTCTCCATTACTGATCCCCTTCCTAATACCAGTACACACGCCCTTCATTACTGATCCCCTTCCTAATACCAGTACGCACACTCTCCATTACTGATCCCCCTCCTAATACCAGTACACACACTCTCCATTACTAATCCCCTTCCTAATACCAATGCACACACTCTCCATTACTGATCCCCTTCCTAATACCAGTACACACACTCTCCATTACTGATCCCCTTCCTAATACCAGTACACACACCCTCCATTACTAATCCCCTTCCTAATGCCAGTGCACACGCCCTTCATTACTGATCCCCTTCCTAATACCAGCACACACACTCTCCATTACTGATCCCCTTCCTAATACCAGTACACACACTTTCCATTACTGATCCCCTTCCTAATACCAGTACACACACCCTCCATTACTAATCCCCTTCCTAATGCCAGTACACACGCCCTTCATTATTAATCCCCTTCTAATACCAGTACACACACCCTCCATTACTGATCCCCTTCCAAATACCAGTACACCACTCTCCATTACTGATTCCGTTCCTAATACCAATACACACGCTCTCCATTACTGATCCCCTTCCTAATACCAGTACACACACCCTTCATTACTGATCCCCTTCCTAATACCAGTACACACACTCTCCATTACTGATCCCCTTCCTAATACCAGTACACACTCTCCATTACTGATCCCCTTCCTAATACCAGTACACACTCTCCATTACTGATCCCCTTCCTAATACCAGTACACACTCTCCATTACTAATCCCCTTCCTAATACCAATGCACACACTCTCCATTACTGATCCCCTTCCTAATACCAGTACACACACCCTCCATTACTGATCCCCTTCCTATTACCCGTACACAGACTCTCCATTACTGACCCCCCTCCTAATACCCGTACACACACCCTCCGTTACTGATCCCCATCCTAATACCATTGCATACACACTCCGTCACTGATCCCCTTTCTAATACCAGGAAAAACGCTCTCCATTACTGATCCCCTTCCTAATACCAGTACACACACCCTTCATTACTGATCCCCTCCTAATACCAGTACACACACCCTCCATTACTAATCCCCTTCCTAATACCAGTACACACACCCTTCATTACTGATCCCCTTCCTAATGCCAGTGCACACACCCTCCATTGCTGATCCCCTTCCTAATACCAGTACACACACTCTACATTACTCATCCCCCTCCTAATACCAGTACACACACTCTCCATTAGTGATCCCCCTCCTAATACCAGTACACACACCCTCCATTCCTGATCCCCTTCCTAATACCAGTACACACACCCTCCATTCCTGATCCCCTTCCTAATACCAGTACACACACTCTCCATTACTAATCCCCCTGCAATACCAGTACACACAACCAGCATTACTGATCCCACTCCTAATACCAGTACACACACTCTCCGCTACTGACCCACTTCCTAATACCAGTACACAAACCCTCCATTCCTAATCCCCTTCCTAATACCAGTACACACACTCTCCATTACTAATCCCCCTGCAATACCAGTACACACAACCACCATTACGGATCCCCTTCCTAATACCAGTACACACACTCTCCATTACTGATCGCCTTCCTAATTCCAGTACATACACTCTCCATTACTGATCCCCCTCCTAATACCAGTACACAGACCCTCCATTTCTGGTCCCCCTCCTAATACCAGTACACACACTCTCCATTACTGATCCCCTTCCTAATACCAGTACACACACTCTCCATTACTGATCCCCGTCCTATTACCAGTACACACACTCTCCATTACTGATCCCCCTCCTAATACCCGTACACAAACTCTCCATTACTGATCCCCCTCCTAATACCAGTACACACACTCTCCATTATTGATCACCCTCCCAATACCAGTACACACACCCTCCATTACTGATCCCCCTCCTAATACCAGTACACACACCCTCCATTACTAATCCCCTTCCTAATACCAGTACACACACTCTCCATTACTGATCCCCCTCCTAATACCCGTACACACACTCTCCATTACTGATCCCCCCCTAATACCCGTACATGCACCTACATTACTAAACCCCTTCTAATACCAGTACACACACCCTCCATTACTGATCCCCTTACTAATACCAGTACACACACTCTACATTACTCATCCCCCTCCTAATACCAGTACACACACTCTCCATTGCTATTCTCCTTCCTAATACCAGTACACACACCCTCCATTACTAATCCCTTCCTAATACCAGTACACACACTCTCCATTACTAATCCCCCTGCAATACCAGTACACACAACCACCATTACTGATCCCACTTCCTAATACCAGTACACACACCCTCCATTGCTGATCCCCCTCCTAATACCAGTACACACACCCTGCATTACTGATCCCCTTCCTAATACCAGTACACACACTCTCCATTACTGATCCCATTCCTAATACCAGTACACACACCCTCCATTACTGATCCCCTCCAAATACCAGTACACACACCCTCCATTACTGATCCCCCTCCTAATACCTGTACATACACTCTCCATTACTGATTCCCCTCCTAATATCTTCACACACACTCTCCATTACTGATCCCCTTCCTAATTCCAGTACATACACTCTCCATTACTGATCCCCCTCCTAATACCCGTACACACACTCTCCATTACTGATCCCCTTCCTAATACCAGTACACACACTCTCCATTACTGATCCCCCTCCTAATACCCGTACACACGCTCTCCATTACTGATCCCCCTCCTAATACCCGTACACACACCCTCCATTACTGATCCCCCTCCTAATACCAGTACACACACTCTCCATTACTGATCCCCCTCCTAATACCCGTACACACACTCTCCATTACTGATCCCCCTCCTAATACCAGTACACACACTCTCCATTACTGATCCCCCTCCTAATACCCGTACACACACTCTCCATTACTGATCCCCTTCCTAATACCAGTACACACACTCTCCATTACTGATCCCCTTCCTAATACCAGTACACACACCCTCCATTACTGATCCCCTTCCTAATACCAGTACACACACCCCTCATTACTGATCCCCCTCCTAATACCCATACACAATCTCTCCATTACTGATCCCCCTCCTAATACCAGTACACACGCCCCTCATTACTGATCCCCCTCCTAATACCAGTGCACATACCCTCCATTACTGATCCCCTTACTAATACCAGTGCACACACTCTCCATTCCTGATCCCCCTCCTAATACCAGTACACACACTCTCCATTACTGATTCCATTCCTAATACCAATACACACGCTCTCCATTACTGATCCCCTTCCTAATACCAGTACACACACTCTCCATTACTGATCCACTTCCTAATACCAATACACACACCTTTCATTACTGATCCCCTTCCTAATGCCAGTACACACACCCTCCATTACTGATCCCCTTCCTAATACCAGTACACACACTCTCCATTACTGATCCCCTTCCTAATACCAGTACACACACCCTTCATTACTGATCCCCTTCCTAATACCAGTACACACACTCTCCATTACTGATCCCCTTCCTAATACCAGTACACACACTCTCCATTACTGATCACCTTCCTAATACTAGTACACACACCCTCCATTACTAATCCCCTTCCTAATGCCAGTACACACACTCTCCATTACTGATCCCCTTCCTAATACCAGTACACACACTCTCCATTACTGATCCCCTTCCTAATACTAGTACACACACCCTCCATTACTAATCCCCTTCCTAATACCAGTACACACACTCTCCATTACTGATCCCCTTCCTAATACTAGTACACACACCCTCCATTACTGATCCCCTTCCTAATACCAGTACACACACCCTTCATTACTGATCCCCTTCCTAATACCAGTACACACACTCTCCATTACTGATCCCCTTCCTAATACCAATACACACACTCTCCATTACTGATCCCCTTCCTAATACTAGTACACACACCCTCCATTACTAATCCCCTTCCTAATACCAGTACACACACCCTCCATTACTGATCCCCTTCCAAATACCAGTACACCACTCTCCATTACTGATTCCGTTCCTAATACCAATACACACGCTCTCCATTACTGATCCCCTTCCTAATACCAGTACACACGCCCTTCATTACTGATCCCCTTCCTAATACCAGTACGCACACTCTCCATTACTGATCCCCCTCCTAATACCAGTACACACACTCTCCATTACTAATCCCCTTCCTAATACCAATGCACACACTCTCCATTACTGATCCCCTTCCTAATACCAGTACACACACTCTCCATTACTGATCCCCTTCCTAATACCAGTACACACACCCTCCATTACTAATCCCCTTCCTAATGCCAGTACACACGCCCTTCATTACTGATCCCCTTCCTAATACCAGCACACACACTCTCCATTACTGATCCCCTTCCTAATACCAGTACACACACTTTCCATTACTGATCCCCTTCCTAATACCAGTACACACACCCTCCATTACTAATCCCCTTCCTAATGCCAGTACACACGCCCTTCATTATTAATCCCCTTCTAATACCAGTACACACACCCTCCATTACTGATCCCCTTCCAAATACCAGTACACCACTCTCCATTACTGATTCCGTTCCTAATACCAATACACACGCTCTCCATTACTGATCCCCTTCCTAATACCAGTACACACACCCTTCATTACTGATCCCCTTCCTAATACCAGTACACACACTCTCCATTACTGATCCCCTTCCTAATACCAGTACACACTCTCCATTACTGATCCCCTTCCTAATACCAGTACACACTCTCCATTACTGATCCCCTTCCTAATACCAGTACACACTCTCCATTACTAATCCCCTTCCTAATACCAATGCACACACTCTCCATTACTGATCCCCTTCCTAATACCAGTACACACACCCTCCATTACTGATCCCCTTCCTACTACCCGTACACAGACTCTCCATTACTGACCCCCCTCCTAATACCCGTACACACACCCTCCGTTACTGATCCCCATCCTAATACCATTGCATACACACTCCGTCACTGATCCCCTTTCTAATACCAGGAAAAACGCTCTCCATTACTGATCCCCTTCCTAATACCAGTACACACACCCTTCATTACTGATCCCCTCCTAATACCAGTACACACACCCTCCATTACTAATCCCCTTCCTAATACCAGTACACACACCCTTCATTACTGATCCCCTTCCTAATGCCAGTGCACACACCCTCCATTGCTGATCCCCTTCCTAATACCAGTACACACACTCTACATTACTCATCCCCCTCCTAATACCAGTACACACACTCTCCATTAGTGATCCCCCTCCTAATACCAGTACACACACCCTCCATTCCTGATCCCCTTCCTAATACCAGTACACACACCCTCCATTCCTGATCCCCTTCCTAATACCAGTACACACACTCTCCATTACTAATCCCCCTGCAATACCAGTACACACAACCAGCATTACTGATCCCACTCCTAATACCAGTACACACACTCTCCGCTACTGACCCACTTCCTAATACCAGTACACAAACCCTCCATTCCTAATCCCCTTCCTAATACCAGTACACACACTCTCCATTACTAATCCCCCTGCAATACCAGTACACACAACCACCATTACGGATCCCCTTCCTAATACCAGTACACACACTCTCCATTACTGATCCCCTTCCTAATACCAGTACACAGACCCTCCATTTCTGGTCCCCCTCCTAATACCAGTACACACACTCTCCATTACTGATCCCCTTCCTAATACCAGTACACACACTCTCCATTACTGATCCCCGTCCTATTACCAGTACACACACTCTCCATTACTGATCCCCCTCCTAATACCCGTACACAAACTCTCCATTACTGATCCCCCTCCTAATACCAGTACACACACTCTCCATTATTGATCACCCTCCCAATACCAGTACACACACCCTCCATTACTGATCCCCCTCCTAATACCAGTACACACACCCTCCATTACTAATCCCCTTCCTAATACCAGTACACACACTCTCCATTACTGATCCCCCTCCTAATACCCGTACACACACTCTCCATTACTGATCCCCCCCTAATACCCGTACATGCACCTACATTACTAAACCCCTTCTAATACCAGTACACACACCCTCCATTACTGATCCCCTTACTAATACCAGTACACACACTCTACATTACTCATCCCCCTCCTAATACCAGTACACACACTCTCCATTGCTATTCTCCTTCCTAATACCAGTACACACACCCTCCATTACTAATCCCTTCCTAATACCAGTACACACACTCTCCATTACTAATCCCCCTGCAATACCAGTACACACAACCACCATTACTGATCCCACTTCCTAATACCAGTACACACACCCTCCATTGCTGATCCCCCTCCTAATACCAGTACACACACCCTGCATTACTGATCCCCTTCCTAATACCAGTACACACACTCTCCATTACTGATCCCATTCCTAATACCAGTACACACACCCTCCATTACTGATCCCCTCCAAATACCAGTACACACACCCTCCATTACTGATCCCCCTCCTAATACCTGTACATACACTCTCCATTACTGATTCCCCTCCTAATATCTTCACACACACTCTCCATTATTGATCCCCTTCCTAATTCCAGTACATACACTCTCCATTACTGATCCCCCTCCTAATACCCGTACACACACTCTCCATTACTGATCCCCTTCCTAATACCAGTACACACACTCTCCATTACTGATCCCCCTCCTAATACCCGTACACACGCTCTCCATTACTGATCCCCCTCCTAATACCCGTACAAACACCCTCCATTACTGATCCCCCTCCTAATACCAGTACACACACTCTCCATTACTGATCCCCCTCCTAATACCCGTACACACACTCTCCATTACTGATCCCCCTCCTAATACCAGTACACACACTCTCCATTACTGATCCCCCTCCTAATACCCGTACACACACTCTCCATTACTGATCCCCTTCCTAATACCAGTACACACACTCTCCATTACTGATCCCCTTCCTAATACCAGTACACACACCCTCCATTACTGATCCCCTTCCTAATACCAGTACACACACCCCTCATTACTGATCCCCCTCCTAATACCCATACACAATCTCTCCATTACTGATCCCCCTCCTAATACCAGTACACACGCCCCTCATTACTGATCCCCCTCCTAATACCAGTGCACATACCCTCCATTACTGATCCCCTTACTAATACCAGTGCACACACTCTCCATTCCTGATCCCCCTCCTAATACCAGTACACACACTCTCCATTACTGATTCCATTCCTAATACCAATACACACGCTCTCCATTACTGATCCCCTTCCTAATACCAGTACACACACTCTCCATTACTGATCCACTTCCTAATACCAATACACACACCCTTCATTACTGATCCCCTTCCTAATGCCAGTACACACACCCTCCATTACTGATCCCCTTCCTAATACCAGTACACACACTCTCCATTACTGATCCCCTCCTAATACCAGTACACACACCCTCCCTTACTGATCCCCATCCTAATTCCAGTACACACACTCTCCAATACTGATCCCCTTCCTAATTCCAGTACACAGACCCTCCATTTCTGGTCCCCTTCCTAATACCAGTACACACACTCTCCATTACTGATCCCCGTCCTATTTGCAGTACACACACTCTCCATTACTGATCCCCCTCCTAGTACCAGTACACACACTCTCCATTACGGATCCCCCTCCTAATACCAGTACACACACCCTCCATTACTGATCCCCCTCCCAATACCAGTACACACACTCTCCATTACTGATCCCCCTCCTAATACCCGTACACACACTCTCCATTACTGATCCCCCCCTAATACCCGTACATGCACCTCCATTACTAAACCCCTTCTCATACCAGTACACACACCCTCCATTACTGATCCCCTTACTAATACCAGTACACACACTCTACATTACTCATCCCCCTCCTAATACCAGTACACACACTCTCCATTGCTATTCTCCTTCCTAATCCCAGTACACACACCCTCCATTACTAATCCCTTCCTAATACCAGTACAGACACCCTCCATTACTGATCCCCTTCCTAATACCAGTACACACACTCTCCATTACTAATCCCCCTGCAATACCAGGACACACAACCACCATTACTGATCCCACTCCTAATACCAGTACACACACCCTCCATTACTGATCCCCTTCCTAATACCAGTACACACACTCTCCATTCCTAATCCCACTCCTAATACCAGTACACACACCCTCCATTACTGATCCCCTTCCTAATTCCAGTACATACACTCTCCAATACTGATCCCCTTCCTAATACCAGTACACACACTCTCCATTACTGATCCCCTTCCTAATACCAGTACACACACTCTCCATTACTGATCCCCTTCCTAATTCCAGTACACACTCTCCATTACTAATCCCCTTCCTAATACCAATGCACACACTCTCCATTACTGATCCCCTTCCTAATACCAGTACACACACCCTCCATTACTGATCCCCTTCCTATTACCCGTACACAGACTCTCCATTACTGACCCCCCTCCTAATACCCGTACACACACCCTCCGTTACTGATCCCCATCCTAATACCATTGCATACACACTCCGTCACTGATCCCCTTTCTAATACCAGGAAAAACGCTCTCCATTACTGATCCCCTTCCTAATACCAGTACACACACCCTTCATTACTGATCCCCTCCTAATACCAGTACACACACCCTCCATTACTAATCCCCTTCCTAATACCAGTACACACACCCTTCATTACTGATCCCCTTCCTAATGCCAGTGCACACACCCTCCATTGCTGATCCCCTTCCTAATACCAGTACACACACTCTACATTACTCATCCCCCTCCTAATACCAGTACACACACTCTCCATTAGTGATCCCCCTCCTAATACCAGTACACACACCCTCCATTCCTGATCCCCTTCCTAATACCAGTACACACACCCTCCATTCCTGATCCCCTTCCTAATACCAGTACACACACTCTCCATTACTAATCCCCCTGCAATACCAGTACACACAACCAGCATTACTGATCCCACTCCTAATACCAGTACACACACTCTCCGCTACTGACCCACTTCCTAATACCAGTACACAAACCCTCCATTCCTAATCCCCTTCCTAATACCAGTACACACACTCTCCATTACTAATCCCCCTGCAATACCAGTACACACAACCACCATTACGGATCCCCTTCCTAATACCAGTACACACACTCTCCATTACTGATCGCCTTCCTAATTCCAGTACATACACTCTCCATTACTGATCCCCCTCCTAATACCAGTACACAGACCCTCCATTTCTGGTCCCCCTCCTAATACCAGTACACACACTCTCCATTACTGATCCCCTTCCTAATACCAGTACACACACTCTCCATTACTGATCCCCGTCCTATTACCAGTACACACACTCTCCATTACTGATCCCCCTCCTAATACCCGTACACAAACTCTCCATTACTGATCCCCCTCCTAATACCAGTACACACACTCTCCATTATTGATCACCCTCCCAATACCAGTACACACACCCTCCATTACTGATCCCCCTCCTAATACCAGTACACACACCCTCCATTACTAATCCCCTTCCTTATACCAGTACACACACTCTCCATTACTGATCCCCCTCCTAATACCCGTACACACACTCTCCATTACTGATCCCCCCCTAATACCCGTACATGCACCTACATTACTAAACCCCTTCTAATACCAGTACACACACCCTCCATTACTGATCCCCTTACTAATACCAGTACACACACTCTACATTACTCATCCCCCTCCTAATACCAGTACACACACTCTCCATTGCTATTCTCCTTCCTAATACCAGTACACACACCCTCCATTACTAATCCCTTCCTAATACCAGTACACACACTCTCCATTACTAATCCCCCTGCAATACCAGTACACACAACCACCATTACTGATCCCACTTCCTAATACCAGTACACACACCCTCCATTGCTGATCCCCCTCCTAATACCAGTACACACACCCTGCATTACTGATCCCCTTCCTAATACCAGTACACACACTCTCCATTACTGATCCCATTCCTAATACCAGTACACACACCCTCCATTACTGATCCCCTCCAAATACCAGTACACACACCCTCCATTACTGATCCCCCTCCTAATACCTGTACATACACTCTCCATTACTGATTCCCCTCCTAATATCTTCACACACACTCTCCATTACTGATCCCCTTCCTAATTCCAGTACATACACTCTCCATTACTGATCCCCCTCCTAATACCCGTACACACACTCTCCATTACTGATCCCCTTCCTAATACCAGTACACACACTCTCCATTACTGATCCCCCTCCTAATACCCGTACACACGCTCTCCATTACTGATCCCCCTCCTAATACCCGTACACACACCCTCCATTACTGATCCCCCTCCTAATACCAGTACACACACTCTCCATTACTGATCCCCCTCCTAATACCCGTACACACACTCTCCATTACTGATCCCCCTCCTAATACCAGTACACACACTCTCCATTACTGATCCCCCTCCTAATACCCGTACACACACTCTCCATTACTGATCCCCTTCCTAATACCAGTACACACACTCTCCATTACTGATCCCCTTCCTAATACCAGTACACACACCCTCCATTACTGATCCCCTTCCTAATACCAGTACACACACCCCTCATTACTGATCCCCCTCCTAATACCCATACACAATCTCTCCATTACTGATCCCCCTCCTAATACCAGTACACACGCCCCTCATTACTGATCCCCCTCCTAATACCAGTGCACATACCCTCCATTACTGATCCCCTTACTAATACCAGTGCACACACTCTCCATTCCTGATCCCCCTCCTAATACCAGTACACACACTCTCCATTACTGATTCCATTCCTAATACCAATACACACGCTCTCCATTACTGATCCCCTTCCTAATACCAGTACACACACTCTCCATTACTGATCCACTTCCTAATACCAATACACACACCTTTCATTACTGATCCCCTTCCTAATGCCAGTACACACACCCTCCATTACTGATCCCCTTCCTAATACCAGTACACACACTCTCCATTACTGATCCCCTTCCTAATACCAGTACACACACCCTTCATTACTGATCCCCTTCCTAATACCAGTACACACACTCTCCATTACTGATCCCCTTCCTAATACCAGTACACACACTCTCCATTACTGATCACCTTCCTAATACTAGTACACACACCCTCCATTACTAATCCCCTTCCTAATGCCAGTACACACACTCTCCATTACTGATCCCCTTCCTAATACCAGTACACACACTCTCCATTACTGATCCCCTTCCTAATACTAGTACACACACCCTCCATTACTAATCCCCTTCCTAATACCAGTACACACACTCTCCATTACTGATCCCCTTCCTAATACTAGTACACACACCCTCCATTACTGATCCCCTTCCTAATACCAGTACACACACCCTTCATTACTGATCCCCTTCCTAATACCAGTACACACACTCTCCATTACTGATCCCCTTCCTAATACCAATACACACACTCTCCATTACTGATCCCCTTCCTAATACTAGTACACACACCCTCCATTACTAATCCCCTTCCTAATACCAGTACACACACCCTCCATTACTGATCCCCTTCCAAATACCAGTACACCACTCTCCATTACTGATTCCGTTCCTAATACCAATACACACGCTCTCCATTACTGATCCCCTTCCTAATACCAGTACACACGCCCTTCATTACTGATCCCCTTCCTAATACCAGTACGCACACTCTCCATTACTGATCCCCCTCCTAATACCAGTACACACACTCTCCATTACTAATCCCCTTCCTAATACCAATGCACACACTCTCCATTACTGATCCCCTTCCTAATACCAGTACACACACTCTCCATTACTGATCCCCTTCCTAATACCAGTACACACACCCTCCATTACTAATCCCCTTCCTAATGCCAGTACACACGCCCTTCATTACTGATCCCCTTCCTAATACCAGCACACACACTCTCCATTACTGATCCCCTTCCTAATACCAGTACACACACTTTCCATTACTGATCCCCTTCCTAATACCAGTACACACACCCTCCATTACTAATCCCCTTCCTAATGCCAGTACACACGCCCTTCATTATTAATCCCCTTCTAATACCAGTACACACACCCTCCATTACTGATCCCCTTCCAAATACCAGTACACCACTCTCCATTACTGATTCCGTTCCTAATACCAATACACACGCTCTCCATTACTGATCCCCTTCCTAATACCAGTACACACACCCTTCATTACTGATCCCCTTCCTAATACCAGTACACACACTCTCCATTACTGATCCCCTTCCTAATACCAGTACACACTCTCCATTACTGATCCCCTTCCTAATACCAGTACACACTCTCCATTACTGATCCCCTTCCTAATACCAGTACACACTCTCCATTACTAATCCCCTTCCTAATACCAATGCACACACTCTCCATTACTGATCCCCTTCCTAATACCAGTACACACACCCTCCATTACTGATCCCCTTCCTACTACCCGTACACAGACTCTCCATTACTGACCCCCCTCCTAATACCCGTACACACACCCTCCGTTACTGATCCCCATCCTAATACCATTGCATACACACTCCGTCACTGATCCCCTTTCTAATACCAGGAAAAACGCTCTCCATTACTGATCCCCTTCCTAATACCAGTACACACACCCTTCATTACTGATCCCCTCCTAATACCAGTACACACACCCTCCATTACTAATCCCCTTCCTAATACCAGTACACACACCCTTCATTACTGATCCCCTTCCTAATGCCAGTGCACACACCCTCCATTGCTGATCCCCTTCCTAATACCAGTACACACACTCTACATTACTCATCCCCCTCCTAATACCAGTACACACACTCTCCATTAGTGATCCCCCTCCTAATACCAGTACACACACCCTCCATTCCTGATCCCCTTCCTAATACCAGTACACACACCCTCCATTCCTGATCCCCTTCCTAATACCAGTACACACACTCTCCATTACTAATCCCCCTGCAATACCAGTACACACAACCAGCATTACTGATCCCACTCCTAATACCAGTACACACACTCTCCGCTACTGACCCACTTCCTAATACCAGTACACAAACCCTCCATTCCTAATCCCCTTCCTAATACCAGTACACACACTCTCCATTACTAATCCCCCTGCAATACCAGTACACACAACCACCATTACGGATCCCCTTCCTAATACCAGTACACACACTCTCCATTACTGATCCCCTTCCTAATTCCAGTACATACACTCTCCATTACTGATCCCCCTCCTAATACCAGTACACAGACCCTCCATTTCTGGTCCCCCTCCTAATACCAGTACACACACTCTCCATTACTGATCCCCTTCCTAATACCAGTACACACACTCTCCATTACTGATCCCCGTCCTATTACCAGTACACACACTCTCCATTACTGATCCCCCTCCTAATACCCGTACACAAACTCTCCATTACTGATCCCCCTCCTAATACCAGTACACACACTCTCCATTATTGATCACCCTCCCAATACCAGTACACACACCCTCCATTACTGATCCCCCTCCTAATACCAGTACACACACCCTCCATTACTAATCCCCTTCCTAATACCAGTACACACACTCTCCATTACTGATCCCCCTCCTAATACCCGTACACACACTCTCCATTACTGATCCCCCCCTAATACCCGTACATGCACCTACATTACTAAACCCCTTCTAATACCAGTACACACACCCTCCATTACTGATCCCCTTACTAATACCAGTACACACACTCTACATTACTCATCCCCCTCCTAATACCAGTACACACACTCTCCATTGCTATTCTCCTTCCTAATACCAGTACACACACCCTCCATTACTAATCCCTTCCTAATACCAGTACACACACTCTCCATTACTAATCCCCCTGCAATACCAGTACACACAACCACCATTACTGATCCCACTTCCTAATACCAGTACACACACCCTCCATTGCTGATCCCCCTCCTAATACCAGTACACACACCCTGCATTACTGATCCCCTTCCTAATACCAGTACACACACTCTCCATTACTGATCCCATTCCTAATACCAGTACACACACCCTCCATTACTGATCCCCTCCAAATACCAGTACACACACCCTCCATTACTGATCCCCCTCCTAATACCTGTACATACACTCTCCATTACTGATTCCCCTCCTAATATCTTCACACACACTCTCCATTATTGATCCCCTTCCTAATTCCAGTACATACACTCTCCATTACTGATCCCCCTCCTAATACCCGTACACACACTCTCCATTACTGATCCCCTTCCTAATACCAGTACACACACTCTCCATTACTGATCCCCCTCCTAATACCCGTACACACGCTCTCCATTACTGATCCCCCTCCTAATACCCGTACAAACACCCTCCATTACTGATCCCCCTCCTAATACCAGTACACACACTCTCCATTACTGATCCCCCTCCTAATACCCGTACACACACTCTCCATTACTGATCCCCCTCCTAATACCAGTACACACACTCTCCATTACTGATCCCCCTCCTAATACCCGTACACACACTCTCCATTACTGATCCCCTTCCTAATACCAGTACACACACTCTCCATTACTGATCCCCTTCCTAATACCAGTACACACACCCTCCATTACTGATCCCCTTCCTAATACCAGTACACACACCCCTCATTACTGATCCCCCTCCTAATACCCATACACAATCTCTCCATTACTGATCCCCCTCCTAATACCAGTACACACGCCCCTCATTACTGATCCCCCTCCTAATACCAGTGCACATACCCTCCATTACTGATCCCCTTACTAATACCAGTGCACACACTCTCCATTCCTGATCCCCCTCCTAATACCAGTACACACACTCTCCATTACTGATTCCATTCCTAATACCAATACACACGCTCTCCATTACTGATCCCCTTCCTAATACCAGTACACACACTCTCCATTACTGATCCACTTCCTAATACCAATACACACACCCTTCATTACTGATCCCCTTCCTAATGCCAGTACACACACCCTCCATTACTGATCCCCTTCCTAATACCAGTACACACACTCTCCATTACTGATCCCCTCCTAATACCAGTACACACACCCTCCCTTACTGATCCCCATCCTAATTCCAGTACACACACTCTCCAATACTGATCCCCTTCCTAATTCCAGTACACAGACCCTCCATTTCTGGTCCCCTTCCTAATACCAGTACACACACTCTCCATTACTGATCCCCGTCCTATTTGCAGTACACACACTCTCCATTACTGATCCCCCTCCTAGTACCAGTACACACACTCTCCATTACGGATCCCCCTCCTAATACCAGTACACACACCCTCCATTACTGATCCCCCTCCCAATACCAGTACACACACTCTCCATTACTGATCCCCCTCCTAATACCCGTACACACACTCTCCATTACTGATCCCCCCCTAATACCCGTACATGCACCTCCATTACTAAACCCCTTCTCATACCAGTACACACACCCTCCATTACTGATCCCCTTACTAATACCAGTACACACACTCTACATTACTCATCCCCCTCCTAATACCAGTACACACACTCTCCATTGCTATTCTCCTTCCTAATCCCAGTACACACACCCTCCATTACTAATCCCTTCCTAATACCAGTACAGACACCCTCCATTACTGATCCCCTTCCTAATACCAGTACACACACTCTCCATTACTAATCCCCCTGCAATACCAGGACACACAACCACCATTACTGATCCCACTCCTAATACCAGTACACACACCCTCCATTACTGATCCCCTTCCTAATACCAGTACACACACTCTCCATTCCTAATCCCCCTGCAATACCAGTACACACAACCACCATTGCTGATCCCACTCCTAATACCAGTACACACACCCTCCATTACTGATCCCCCTCCTAATACCAGTACACACACCCTCCATTACTGATCCCCTTCCTAATACCAATACACACACTCTCCATTACTGATTCCCCTCCTAATATCTTCACACACACTCTCCATTACTGATCCCCTTCCTAATTCCAGTACATACACTCTCCAATACTGATCCCCTTCCTAATTCCAGTACATACACTCTCCAATACTGATCCCCTTCCTAATACCAGTACACACACTCTCCATTACTGATCCCCTTCCTAATACCAGTACACACACTCTCCATTACTGATCCCCTTCCTAATTCCAGTACACAGACCCTCCATTTCTGGTCCCCCTCCTAATACCAGTACACACACTCTCCATTACTGATCCCCTTCCCAATTCCAGTACACACACTCTCCATTACTGATCCCCTTCCTAATACCAGTACACACACTCTCCATTACTGATCCCCCTCCTAGTACCAGTACACACACTCTCCATTACTGATCCCGCTCCTAATACCAGTACACACACCCTCCATTACTGATCCCCCTCCTAATACCCGTACACACACCCTCCGTTGCTGATCCCCTTCCTAACACCATTACATACACACTCCGTCACTGATCCCCTTTCTAATACCAGGAAAAACACTCTCCATTGCTGATCCCCTTCCTAATACCAGTACACACACCCTCCAATACTGATCCACTTCCTAATACCAGTACACACACCCTCCATTACTAATCCCTTCCTAATACCAGTACAGACACCCTCCATTACTGATCCCCTTCCTAATACCAGTACACACACTCTCCATTACTAATCCCCCTGCAATACCAGGACACACAACCACCATTACTGATCCCACTCCTAATACCAGTACACACACCCTCCATTACTGATCCCCTTCCTAATACCAGTACACACACTCTCCATTACTAATCCCCCTGCAATACCAGTACACACAACCACCATTGCTGATCCCACTCCTAATACCAGTACACACACCCTCCATTACTGATCCCCCTCCTAATACCAGTACACACACCCTCCATTACTGATCCCCTTCCTAATACCAATACACACACTCTCCATTACTGATTCCCCTCCTAATATCTTCACACACACTCTCCATTACTGATCCCCTTCCTAATTCCAGTACATACACTCTCCAATACTGATCCCCTTCCTAATTCCAGTACATACACTCTCCAATACTGATCCCCTTCCTAATACCAGTACACACACTCTCCATTACTGATCCCCTTCCTAATACCAGTACACACACTCTCCATTACTGATCCCCTTCCTAATTCCAGTACACAGACCCTCCATTTCTGGTCCCCCTCCTAATACCAGTACACACACTCTCCATTACTGATCCCCTTCCCAATTCCAGTACACACACTCTCCATTACTGATCCCCTTCGTAATACCAGTACACACACTCTCCATTACTGATCCCCCTCCTAGTACCAGTACACACACTCTCCATTACTGATCCCGCTCCTAATACCAGTACACACACCCTCCATTACTGATCCCCCTCCTAATACCCGTACACACACCCTCCGTTGCTGATCCCCTTCCTAACACCATTACATACACACTCCGTCACTGATCCCCTTTCTAATACCAGGAAAAACACTCTCCATTGCTGATCCCCTTCCTAATACCAGTACACACACCCTCCAATACTGATCCACTTCCTAATACCAGTACACACACCCTTCATTACTGATCCCCTTCCTAATGCCAGTACACACACCCTCCATTACTGATCCCCTTCCTAATACCAGTACACACACTCTCCATTACTGATCCCCTCCTAATACCAGTGCACACACCCTCCATTACTAATCCCCTTCCTAATACCAGTACACACACCCTTCATTACTGATCCCCTTCCTAATACCAGTACACACACCCTCCATTGCTATTCTCCTTCCTAATACCAGTACACACACTCTCCATTACTAATCCCCCTGCAATACCAGTACACACAACCGCCATTACTGATCCCACTCCTAATAGCAGGACACACACTCTCCGTTACTGACCCACTTCCTAATACCAGTACACACACCCTGCATTACTGATCCCCTTCCTAATACCAGTACACACACTCTCCATTACTGATCCCATTCCTAATACCAGTACACACACCCTCCATTACTGATCCCCTCCAAATACCAGTACACACACCCTCTATTACTGATCCCCCTCCTAATATCTTCACACACACTCTCCATTACTGATCCCCTTCCTAATTCCAGTACATACACTCTCCATTTCTGGTCCCCCTCCTAATACCAGTACACACACTCTCCATTACTGATCCCCTTCCTAATTCCAGTACATACACTCTCCAATACTGATCCCCTTCCTAATTCCAGTACATACACTCTCCAATACTGATCCCCTTCCTAATACCAGTACACACACTCTCCATTACTGATCCCCTTCCTAATACCAGTACACACACTCTCCATTACTGATCCCCTTCCTAATTCCAGTACACAGACCCTCCATTTCTGGTCCCCCTCCTAATACCAGTACACACACTCTCCATTACTGATCCCCTTCCCAATTCCAGTACACACACTCTCCATTACTGACCCCTTCCTAATACCAGTACACACACTCTCCATTACTGATCCCCCTCCTAGTACCAGTACACACACTCTCCATTACTGATCCCGCTCCTAATACCAGTACACACACCCTCCATTACTGATCCCCCTCCTAATACCCGTACACACACCCTCCGTTGCTGATCCCCTTCCTAACACCATTACATACACACTCCGTCACTGATCCCCTTTCTAATACCAGGAAAAACACTCTCCATTGCTGATCCCCTTCCTAATACCAGTACACACACCCTCCAATACTGATCCACTTCCTAATACCAGTACACACACCCTTCATTACTGATCCCCTTCCTAATGCCAGTACACACACCCTCCATTACTGATCCCCTTCCTAATACCAGTACACACACTCTCCATTACTGATCCCCTCCTAATACCAGTGCACACACCCTCCATTACTAATCCCCTTCCTAATACCAGTACGCACACCCTTCATTACTGATCCCCTTCCTAATACCAGTACACACACCCTCCATTGCTATTCTCCTTCCTAATACCAGTACACACACTCTCCATTACTAATCCCCCTGCAATACCAGTACACACAACCGCCATTACTGATCCCACTCCTAATAGCAGTACACACACTCTCCGTTACTGACCCACTTCCTAATACCAGTACACACACCCTGCATTACTGATCCCCTTCCTAATACCAGTACACACACTCTCCATTACTGATCCCATTCCTAATACCAGTACACACACCCTCCATTACTGATCCCCTCCAAATACCAGTACACACACCCTCTATTACTGATCCCCCTCCTAATATCTTCACACACACTCTCCATTACTGATCCCCTTCCTAATTCCAGTACATACACTCTCCATTTCTGGTCCCCCTCCTAATACCAGTACACACACTCTCCATTACTGATCCCCTTCCTAATACCAGTACACACTCTCCATTACTGATCCCCCTCCAAATACCCGTACACAAACTCTCCATTACTGATCCCCCTCCTAATACCAGTACACACACTCTCCATTACTGAACCCTTTCCTAATACCAGTACACACACTCTCCATTAATGATCCCCCTCCTAATACCAGTACACACACTCTCCATTACTGATCCCCTTCCTAATACCAGTACACACACTCTCCATTACTGAACCCTTTCCTAATACCAGTACACACACTCTCCATTAATGATCCCCCTCCTAATACCAGTACACACACTCTCCATTACTGATCCCTCTCCTAATACCAGTACACACACTCTCCATTACTGAACCCTTTCCTAATACCAGTACACACACTCTCCATTAATGATCCCCCTCCTAATACCAGTACACACACTCTCCATTAATGATCCCCCTCCTAATACCAGTACACACACTTTCCATTACTGATCCCCTTCCTAATACCAGTACACACACTCTCCATTACTGAACCCTTTCCTAATACCAGTACACACACTCTCCATTAATGATCCCCCTCCTAATACCAGTACACACACTCTCCATTAATGATCCCCCTCCTAATACCAGTACACACACTCTCCATTACTGATCCCCCTCCTAATACTAGTACACACACTCTCCATTACTGATCCCCTTCCTAATACCAGTACACACACCCTCCATTACTGATCCCCTTCCTAATACCAGTACACAAACTCTCCATTACTGATCCCCCTCCTAATACCCATACACACACCCTCCATTAATGATCCCCCTCCTAATACCAGTACACACACTCTCCATTACTGATCCCCCTCCTAATACCAGTACACACACTCTCCATTACTGATTCCCCTCCTAATACCAGTACACACACCCTCCATTACCAATCCCCTTCCTAATACCAATACACACACCCTCCATTACTGATCCCCTTCCTAATACCATTACATACACACTCCATTACTGATCCCCTTCCTAATACCAGTACACACACCCTCCATTACTGATCCCCTTCCTAATACCAGTACACACACCCTCCATTACTGATCCCCTTCCTAATACCATTACACGCACTCTCCATTACTGATCCCCCTCCTAATACCAGTACACACACCCTTCATTACTAATCCCCTTCCTAATACCAGTAGACACACCCTTCATTACTGATCCCCTTCCTAATACCAGTACACACACCCTCCATTGCTGATCCCCTTCCTAATACCAGTACACACACCCTCCATTACTGATCCCCTTCCTAATACCAGTACACACACTCTCCATTACTAATCCCCCTGCAATACCAGTACACACAACCACCATTGCTGATCCCACTCCTAATACCAGTACACACACCCTCCATTACTGATCCCTCTCCTAATACCAGTACACACACCCTCCATTACTGATCCCCTTCCTAATACCAATACACACACTCTCCATTACTGATTCCCCTCCTAATATCTTCACACACACTCTCCATTACTGATCCCCTTCCTAATTCCAGTACATACACTCTCCAATACTGATCCCCTTCCTAATTCCAGTACATACACTCTCCAATACTGATCCCCTTCCTAATACCAGTACACACACTCTCCATTACTGATCCCCTTCCTAATACCAGTACACACACTCTCCATTACTGATCCCCTTCCTAATTCCAGTACACAGACCCTCCATTTCTGGTCCCCCTCCTAATACCAGTACACACACTCTCCATTACTGATCCCCTTCCCAATTCCAGTACACACACTCTCCATTACTGATCCCCTTCCTAATACCAGTACACACACTCTCCATTACTGATCCCCCTCCTAGTACCAGTACACACACTCTCCATTACTGATCCCGCTCCTAATACCAGTACACACACCCTCCATTACTGATCCCCCTCCTAATACCCGTACACACACCCTCCGTTGCTGATCCCCTTCCTAACACCATTACATACACACTCCGTCACTGATCCCCTTTCTAATACCAGGAAAAACACTCTCCATTGCTGATCCCCTTCCTAATACCAGTACACACACCCTCCAATACTGATCCACTTCCTAATACCAGTACACACACCCTTCATTACTGATCCCCTTCCTAATGCCAGTACACACACCCTCCATTACTGATCCCCTTCCTAATACCAGTACACACACTCTCCATTACTGATCCCCTCCTAATACCAGTACACACACCCTCCATTACTAATCCCCTTCCTAATACCAGTACACACACCCTTCATTACTGATCCCCTTCCTAATACCAGTACACACACCCTCCATTGCTATTCTCCTTCCTAATACCAGTACACACACTCTCCATTACTAATCCCCCTGCAATACCAGTACACACAACCGCCATTACTGATCCCACTCCTAATAGCAGTACACACACTCTCCGTTACTGACCCACTTCCTAATACCAGTACACACACCCTGCATTACTGATCCCCTTCCTAATACCAGTACACACACTCTCCATTACTGATCCCATTCCTAATACCAGTACACACACCCTCCATTACTGATCCCCTCCAAATACCAGTACACACACTCTCCATTACTGATCCCCTTCCTAATACCAGTACACACTCTCCATTACTGATCCCCCTCCAAATACCCGTACACAAACTCTCCATTACTGATCCCCCTCCTAATACCAGTACACACACTCTCCATTACTGAACCCTTTCCTAATACCAGTACACACACTCTCCATTAATGATCCCCCTCCTAATACCAGTACACACACTCTCCATTACTGATCCCCTTCCTAATACCAGTACACACACTCTCCATTACTGAACCCTTTCCTAATACCAGTACACACACTCTCCATTAATGATCCCCCTCCTAATACCAGTACACACACTCTCCATTACTGATCCCTCTCCTAATACCAGTACACACACTCTCCATTACTGAACCCTTTCCTAATACCAGTACACACACTCTCCATTAATGATCCCCCTCCTAATACCAGTACACACACTCTCCATTAATGATCCCCCTCCTAATACAAGTACACACACTCTCCATTACTGATCCCCCTCCTAATACCAGTACACACACTCTCCATTACTGATCCCCCTCCTAATACCAGTACACACACTCCCCATTACCGATCCCCCTTCTAATACCAGTACACACACTCTCCATTACTGATCCCCCTCCTAATACCAGTAGACACACTCTCCATTACTGATCCCCCTTCTAATACCAGTACACACACTCTCCATTACTGATCCCCCTCCTAATACCCGTACACACACTCTCCTTTACTGATCCACCTCCTAATACCAGTGCACACTCTCTCCATTACTGATCCACCTCCCAATACCAGTACACACACTCTCCATTACTGATCCCCCTCCTAATACCAGTACACACACTCTCCTTTACTGATCCCCCTCCTAATACCCGTACACACACCCTCCATTACTAATCCCCTCCTAATACCAGTACACACACTCTCCATTACTCATCCCCCTCCTAATACCAGTACACACACTCTCCATTACTCATCCCCCTCCTAATACCCGTACACACACTCTCCATTACTCATCCCCCTCCTAATACCCGTACACACACCCTCCATTACTAATCCCCTCCTAATACCCGTACACACACTCTCCATTACTCATCCCCCTCCTAATACCCGTACACACACTCTCCATTACTGATCCCCCTCCTAATACCCGTACACACACCCTCCATTACTGATCCCCTTCCTCATACCATACGCACCCCCTCCATTATTGATCACCCTCCTAATACCCGTACACACACTCTCCATTACTCATCCCCCTCCTAATACCCGTACACACACCCTCCATTACTAATCCCCTCCTAATACCCGTACACACACTCTCCATTACTCATCCCCCTCCTAATACCCGTACACACACTCTCCATTACTGATCCCCCTCCTAATACCCGTACACACACCCTCCATTACTGATCCCCTTCCTCATACCATACGCACCCCCTCCATTATTGATCACCCTCCTAATATCCGTACACACACTCTCCATTACTGATCCCCCTCCTAATACCCGTACACACACCCTCCATTACTGATCCACCTCCTAATACCAGTACGCACACTCTCCATTACTGATCCACCTCCTAATACCAGTACACACACCCTCCATTACTGATCCACCTCCTAATACCAATACACACACCCTCCATTACTGATCCACCTCCTAATACCAGTACACACACTCTCCATTACTGATCCACCTCCTAATACCAGTACACCACTCTCCATCACTGATCCGCCTCCTAGTACCAGTTTAAACACTCTCCATTACTGATCCCCTTCCTAATACCAATACACACACCCTCCATTACTGATCCACCTCCTAATACCAATACACACACCCTCCATTACTTGTCCCCCACCAAATACCAGTACACCACTCTCCATTACTGATCCCCTTCCTAATACCAATACACACGCTCTCCATTACTGATCCCCCTCCTAATACCAGTACACCACTCTCCATCACTGATCCCCTTCCTAATACCAATACACACACCCTCCATTACTTGTCCCCCACCAAATACCAGTACACCACTCTCCATTACTGATCCCCTTCCTAATACCAGTAAACACACTCTCCATCACTGATCCCCTTCCTAATACCAGTACACCACCCTCCATTACTGATCCCCTTCCTAATACCAGTAAAAACACTCTCCATTACTGATCCCCTTCCTAATGCCAGTACACACTGTGATGAAATATGCCGTTCATCAGGCACTGCATTCTCTGTGTTCTCAGGCACTGTATTCTCTGTGTTTAGTTTAGTTTCAGTTTCATTTCCCCTCCGGTACTGTATTGTGTGTAGGGCTCCGCCCATACCTGGCCACTACTTAAGCAGGCTGCACTGTCTCACAGACAGTGCAGCAGATCTTAGGATGGGAGACACTTCTCCACTGTGTATTACTTTCTTAGTTAATAAAAGCCTTGCTTTGCTCCGTTAACATCGAGTCTCAGATTCATTGAGGCACATCAATTTTATTAACTAAATTTTCAACGCAATGGATCAACTCTTGAAACCCGAACGTTTGGATTTGGACCAGCATGCTTCGGACGCATCGGCACGCTTCGGACAATGGTTTAAGTGTATGGAATTCTTCCTGGACAATTCCGTAGCCATCACAGGCGCTACGGACGCCGAAGGTATGAAACTCGGAATCCTGCGGAATTGGGTAAGCCACCAAGATTACCCCCTCATCCAAGACGCCGACACGTACCCGGCCGCCTGCGACATCCTAAAGGCGCATTACCAGCAGCCTACGAATGAGGTGTACGCTAGGCATCTGCTCACTACTCGCGCACAGCGACCTGGGGAATCGCTGGATGAGTTCCTGGGCACCCTGAAAACGCTTGGCAAAGACTGCAAGTGCCAAGATGTAAAAGCCGCAGTGTACACTGACGAGCTTGTTCGTGATGCCTTTATCACAGGCCTCAGCTCCACTTACATCCGGCAGAGACAGCTGGAAAAAACGGGATTGGACCTGAAACAGGCTGTGGACACAGCGCGATTCCTGGATGTGGCCCAGAGAAACTCGGGCGCCTACTCTTCAGCACGCGCTGCCCACGCCGCCACATGTGCACCAAGGGTGCCGCCATCTTGGAAGGCATCTTCCCCGCCCGGCAGCCCGACACGGTCGGGGCCCCGCTCTCCCCCCAGAAGCCCTACGACAGCCGCGACGCGTCGGGGCCCCAACTGCTACTTCTGCGGGCAGCCGAAGCACACCAGAAACCTGTGCCCGGCGAAAGGCACCACCTGCTTTAAGTGCGGTAAGAAGGGGCACTTTGGGAAGGTGTGCAGAGGGAACCCCGCTGGAAAACCCGCCACCGCCGCGTGTGCGCCGTGGGAGCGGCCATCTTGGACGCCATCTTGCCCGACCTCGTGGGGTCCGCCATCTTGTGAGCAGACAGCGTGGACGCCATCTTGTCTCGATCAGGGCCCTGCAGTGGCATCGGTCACAGTGGACCAGACCAGACCGCACCCGCTATCCAAATCAATGGTGGACATCGAGGTAAACGGGTGCGGGGTTAAATGTTTAATTGACAGTGGAAGCACGGAGAGTTTTATCCACCCTGAACTTGCACAACAACTCTCTCTTACGGTGGTCCCTGCTCGGGGCACCATCTCTATGGCTGATAAAACCCAGACATCAACCGTTATGGGTTACTGCGCGGTACAATTGTCCGTTAACGGAACTGTATACGATCATTTTAAATTGTTAATCATGAAAAATCTATGTGCAAGCGTGATCTTGGGCCTGGATTTCCAGTGCCACCACCAAAGCATCACGCTCAATTACGGTGGGTCCCAGCCGCCCCTCACAGTGTGCGGTCTGGCTACCCTGAAGGTAAAGCCGCCTTCGCTATTCGCGAACCTTACCCCCAACTGCTGGCCAATAGCGACCAAAAGCAGGAGGTACAGCTGGGAGGACAGGCGGTTTATCGCGACCGAGGTAGACAGGCTCCTGAAGGACCGCATTATCGAACGCAGCAACAGCCCGTGGCGCGCCCAAGTGGTGGTGGTGAGGGGTAGCGAGAAGAAGCGGATGGTGATAGATTATAGCCAGACGGTTAATCTATACACCCAGCTAGACGCCTACCCGCTACGCCGCATATCCGAGATGGTGAACCAAATCGCCCAATACCGGGTGTTCTCCACCATCGACCTCAAGTCAGCGTACCACCAGCTCCCTATCAGACCAGAGGACCGCCCGTACACCGCCTTCGAGGCGAACGGACGCCTCTACCAATTCCTCAGAGTCCCCTTTGGGGTGACGAATGGGGTCTCGGTCTTCCAGAGGGAGATGGACCGCATGGTCGATGATCACCACTTGCAGGCAACCTTCCCCTACCTCGACAACGTCACCATTTGTGGTCACAACCAGCAGGATCACGACTCGAACCTCGAGAGGTTCCTGAAAACCGCACAAAAACTCAACCTCACTTACAACGAGGACAAGTGCGTTTTCAACACCACGCGCCTCTGCATACTAGGAAGCATGGTGGAGAATGGGGAAATCGGACCAGACCCCGACCGATTGCGCCCCCTACGGGAGCTGCCCCTGCCCAACACTCCCAAAGCCCTGAAAAGGTGCCTGGGGTTAATTTCTTAATATTCCCAATGGGTCCCAACTGCTCCGACAAAGCCCGCCCCCTCTTGAAAGCATCTTCTTTTCCGCTCTCTGCTGAGGCCCACGCCGCATTCAAAAGCATTAAGCAGGATATTGAGCGGGCCACGCTACAGGCAGTGGACGAGGACACTCCATTTCAAGTGGAAAGTGATGCGTCTGACTTTGCCTTGGCGGCCACCCTCAACCAGGCGGGGCGGCCCGTAGCTTTCTTCTCGAGGACCCTCCAAGGGCCCGAGATCAGACACTCCTCCGTGGAAAAGGAGGCCCAAGCCATCGTGGAGGCAGTGCGCCACTGGCGCCACTACCTAGCCGGCAAACACTTCACCCTACTTACCGACCAGCGGTCGGTAGCGTTTATGTTTAATAATAAACAGAAGGGGAAGATTAAAAATGATAAGATTCTCAGGTGGCGGATCGAGCTCTCCACCTTCGAGTATGACATCATTTACCGGCCAGGGGCCCTTAACGAATCCCCCGACGCCCTCTCACGAGGGATGTGTGCCAGCGCCACCGGGGATCGGCTACAGACCCTCCACAACGACCTCTGCCACCCAGGGGTCATGCGGCTGTTCCACTTCATAAAGTCTCGCAACTTACCCTGCTCGATTGAGGAAGTTCGGTCTCTGACCAGGAACTGCTGCACTTGCGCTGAGTGCAAGCCTCGGTTCTACCGCCCAGATAGAGCCCAATTAATCAAAGCTACACGGCCCTTTGAGCGGCTCAGCTTAGATTTCAAGGGCCCCCTCCCGTCAATCAACCGCAATGTTTACTTCCTGAACATTGTGGACGAATACTCCCGTTTCCCATTCGCCTTCCCCTGCCCAGACATGACCAGCGCCACGTTCATTAAATGCCTCAACAGCCTGTTCTGCCTGTTCGGTATGCCAAGCTACATCCACACGGATAGGGGGGGCGTCCTTCATGAGTGAAGAGCTACGCCAGTACATGCTGTCCAGGGGGATCGCCACGAGCCGTACCACCAGCTACAACCCCCAGGGTAACGGCCAGGTGGAGCGAGAGAACAGGACAGTATGGAAAGCAGTCACTCTAGCTCTAAGGACCAAGGGCCTCCCTAGCTCCCGCTGGCAGGAAGTCCTCCCAGATGTGCTCCATTCGATACAGTCGTTATTGCGTACTGCCACTAATGCCACGCCTCATGAACGAATGTTTGTCTTTCCCCGGAAATCCACCTCAGGCGTATCCATGCCGTCATGGCTCTCCACCCCAGGTCCGGTATTTGTACGAAGGCCTGTGAGGGGCCACAAGACGGACCCTCTCGTGGAGTCAGTGCACCTACTCCACGCCAACCCCCAATACGCGTATGTCCGGCACGCCGACGGAAGGGAGGACACCGTGTGCATAAAAGACGTCGCCCCAGCCGGTAACGACAACAACCGCGACAACAACAGCAACAGCGATCACAGCAACTCTTGCCCACCCACTACTCTTTCATCACCCCCGGAAGAACATCGACCAATGGTGCCCCCACCAACTACCCCTTCAACAACCCTGGCGGCGCCCCCGGCAGAGACCCAGGAGGCCACCGGGGACACCCAGCCGACACCCGCGGCACCACGTCGGTCACAGAGGACTATCAAACCCCCGAACAGACTAAATCTATAGAAGGGGAGAATGTGATGAAATATGCCGTTCAACAGGCACTGTATTCTCTGTGTTCTCAGGCACTGTATTCTCTGTGTTTAGTTTAGTTTCAGTTTCATTTCCCCTCCAGTGCTGTATTGTGTGTAGGGCTCCGCCCATACCTGGCCACTACTTAAGCAGGCTGCACTGTCTCACAGACAGTGTAGCAGATTTTTGAATGGGAAACACTTCTCCACTGTGTGTTACTTTCTTAGTTAATAAAAGCCTTGCTTTGCTCCGTTAACGTCGAGTCTCGGATTCATTGAGGCACATCACGCACACCCTTCATGACTGAACCCCTTCCTAATACCAGTACACACACCCTCCTTTACTGATCCCCTTCCTAATACCAGTACACACACTCTCCATTACTGACCCCCCTCCTAATACCCGTACACACACCCTCCATTACTGATCCCCTTCCTAACACCATTACAAACACACTCCATTACTGATCCCCTTCCAAATACCAGGAAAAACACTGTCCATTACTGATCCCCTTCCTAATACCAGCACACACACCCTCCATTACTGATCCCCTTCCTAATACCAGTACACACACCCTTCATTACTGATCCCCTTCCTAATGCCAGTACACACACCCTCCATTACTGATCCCCCTCCTAATACCCGTACACACACTCTCCATTACTGAACCCCCTCCTAATACCCGTACACACACCCTCCATTACTGATCCCCTTCCTAATACCATTACATACACACTCCATTACTGATCCCATCCTAATACCAGTACACACACCCTCCATTGCTGATCCCCTTCCTAATACCACTACACACACCCTTCATTACTGATCCCCTTCCTAATACCAGTACACACACCCTCCATTACTGATCCCCTTCCTAATACCAGTGCACACACCCTCTATTACTGATCCCCTTCCTAATACCAGTACACACCTCCTCCATTATTGATCACCCTCCTAATACCAGTACACACACCCTCCATTACTGATCCCCCTCCTAATAGCTGTACACACACCCTCCATTACTGATCCCCTTCCTAATACCAGTACATACACTCTCCATTACTGATCCCCCTCCTAATACCAGTACACACACTCTCCATTACTGATCCCTCTCCTAATACCAGTACACACACTCTCCATTACTGATCCCCCTCCTAATACCAGTACACACTCTCCATTACTGATCCCCCTCCTAATACCAGTACACACACTCTCCATTACTGATCCACCTCCTAATACCAGTACACACACTCTCCATTACTGATCCCCCTCCTAATACCAGTACACACACTCTCCATTACTGATCCACCTCCTAATACCAGTACACACACTCTCCATTACTGATCCCCTTCCTAATACCAGTACACACACTCTCCATTACTGATGCCACTCCTAATAGCAGTACACACACTCTCCATTACTGATGCCACTCCTAATACCAGTACACACACTCTCCATTACTGATCCCCCTCCTAATACCAGTACACACTCTCCATTACTGATGCACCTCCTAATACCAGTACACACACTCTCCATTACTGATCCCCTTCCTAATACCGGTACACACACCCTCCATTACTGATCCACCTCCTAATACCAGTACACACACTCTCCATTACTGATCCACCTCCTAATACCAGTACACACACTCTCCATTACTGTTCCTCCTCCTAATACCAGTACACACACTCTCCTTTACTGATCCACCTCCTAATACCATTACATACACTCTCCTTTACTGATCCACCTCCTAATACCAGTACACACACTCTCCATTACTGATCCACCTCCGAATACCAGCACACACACTCTCCATTACTGTTCCTCCTCCTAATACCAGTACACACACTCTCCTTTACTGATCCACCTCCTAATACCATTACACACACTCTCCTTTACTGATCCACCTCCTAATACCAGTACACACACTCTCCATTACTGATCCACCTCCTAATACCAGTACACACATTCTCCATTACTGATCCCCCTCCTAATACCAGTACACACACTCTCCATTACTGTTCCTCCTCCTAATACCAGTACACACACTGTCCTTTACTGATCCACCTCCTAATAACAGTACACACACTCTCCATTACTGATCCCCCTCCTAATACCAGTGCACACACTCTCCATTACTGATCACCTTCCTAATACCAGTACACACACCCTCCATTACTGATCCCCCTCCAAATACCAGTCCACCACTCTCCATCACTGATCCCCTTCCTAATACCAGTACACACACTCTCCATTACTGATCCCCCTCCTAATACCAGTGCACACACTCTCCATTACTGATCCCCTTCCTAATACCAGTACACACACCCTCCATTACTGATCCTCCTCCTAATACCAGTACACACACTCTCCATTACTGATCCCCTTCCTTATACCAGTACACACACTCTCCATTATTGATCCTTCTCCAAATACCAGTACACACACTCTCCATTACTGAGCCCCCTCCTTATACCAGTACACACACTCTCCATTATTGATCCTTCTCCTAATACCAGTACACACACTCTCCATTATTGATCCTTCTCCTAATACCAGTACACACACTCTCCATTATTGATCCTTCTCCTAATACCAGTGCACACACTCTCCATTACTGATCCCCTTCCTAATACCAGTACACACACTCTCCATTACTGATCCCCCTCCTAATACCAGTACACACACTCTCCATTACTGATCCCCTTCCTAATACCAGTACACACACTCTCCATTACTGATTCCCTTCCTAATACCAGTACACACACCCTCCATTACTGATCCTCCTCCTAATACCAGTACACACACTCTCCATTACTGACCCCGTCCTAATACCAGTGCACACATTCTCCTTTACTGATCCCCTTCCTAATACCAGTACACACACTCTCCATTACTGATCCCCTCCTAATACCAGTACACACACCCTCCATTACTGATCCCACTCCTAATACCAGTACACACACTCTCCATTACTGATCCCCCTCCTAATACCAGTTCACACACTCTCCATTATTGATCCCCTTCCTAATACCAGTACACACACTCTCCATTACTGATCCCACTCCTAATACCAGTACACACACTCTCCATTACTGATCCACCTCCTAATACCAGTACACACACTCTCCATTACTGTTCCTCCT
This sequence comes from Somniosus microcephalus, assembly GCF_052327205.1. NCBI lineage: Eukaryota > Metazoa > Chordata > Chondrichthyes > Squaliformes > Somniosidae > Somniosus > Somniosus microcephalus. The sequence goes on from NC_140994.1 coordinate 115,715,049, forward strand.
CCTAATACCAGTACACACACTGTCCTTTACTGATCCCACTCCTAATACCAGTACACACACTCTCCATTACTGATCCCCCTCCTAATACCAGTGCACACACTCTCCATTACTGATCCCCTTCCTAATACCAGTGCACACACTCTCCATTACTGATCCCCTTCCTAATACCAGTACACACACTCTCCATTACTGATCCCCTTCCTAATACCAGTACACACACTCTCCATTACTGATCCCCCTCCTAATACCAGTACACACACTCTCCATTACTGATCCCCTTCCTAATACCAGTACACGCACTCTCCATTACTGATCCCCCTCCTAATACCAGTACACACACTCTCCATTACTGATCCCCCCCTAATACCAGTACACACACTCTCCATTACTGATCCCCCCCTAATACCAGTACACACACCCTCCATTACTGATCCCCTTCCTAATACCAGTACACACACCCTCCATCACTGATCCCACTCCTAATACCAGTACACACACTCTCCATTACTGATCCCCCTCCTAATACCTGTACACACACTCTCCATTACTGACCCCCCTCCTAATGCCAGTGCACACATTCTCCTTTACTGATCCCACTCCTAATACCAGTACACACACTCTCCATTACTGATCCCCCTCCTAGTACCAGTACACACACTCTCCATTACTGATCCCGCTCCTAATACCAGTACACACACTCTCCATTACTGTTCCTCCTCCTAATACCAGTACACACACTCTCCATTACTGTTCCTCCTCCTAATACCAGTACACACACTCTCCATTACTGATCCCCCTCCTAATACCAGTACACACACTCTCCATTACTGATCCCCCTCCGAATACCAGTACACACACTCTCCATTACTGATCCCCCTCCTAATACCAGTACACACACTCTCCATTACTGATCCCACTCCTAATACCAGTACACACACTCTCCATTACTGATCCCCTTCCTAATACCAGTACACACACTCTCCATTACTGATCCCACTCCAAATACCAGTACACACACTCTCCATTATTGATCCCCTTCCTAATACCATTACACACACTCTCCATTACTGATCCCACTCCAAATACCAGTACACACACTCTCCATTATTGATCCCCTTCCTAATACCAGTACACACACTCTCCATTACTGATCCCACTCCTAATACCAGTACACACACTCTCCATTACTGATCCACCTCCTAATACCAGTACACACACTCTCTATTACTGATCCCACTCCTAATACCAGTACACACACTCTCCATTACTGATCCACCTCCTAATACCAGTACACACACTCTCCATTACTGATCCCACTCCTAACACCAGTACACACACTCTCCATTACTGATCCCACTCCTAATACCAGTACACACACTCTCTATTACGGATCCCACTCCTAATACCAGTACACACACTCTCCGTTACTGATCCACCTCCTAATACCAGTACACACACTCTCTATTACTGATCCCCTTCCAAAAACCAGTACACACACTCTCCATTACTGATCCCCTTCCTAATACCAGTACACACACTCTCCATTACTGATCCCACTCCTAATACCAGTACACACACTCTCCATTATTGATCCCCTTCCTAATACCAGTACACACACTCTCTATTACTGATCCCACTCCAAATACCAGGACACACACTCTCCATTATTGGACCCCTTCCTAATACCAGTACACACACTCTCCATTACTGATCCACCTCCTAATACCAGTACACACACTCTCTATTACTGATCCCACTCCTAATACCAGTACACACACTCTCTATTACTGATCCACCTCCTAATACCAGTACACACACTCTCCATTACGGATCCACCTCCTAATACCAGTACACACACTCTCTATTACTGATCCACCTCCTAATACCAGTACACACACTCTCTATTACTGATCCCACTCCTAATACCAGTACACACACTCTCTATTACTGATCCACCTCCTAATACCAGTACACACACTCTCCATTACTGATCCCACTCCTAATACCAGTACACACACTCTCCATTATTGATCCCCTTCCTAATACCAGTACACACACTCTCTATTACTGATCCCACTCCAAATACCAGTACACACACTCTCCATTATTGATCCCCTTCCTAATACCAGTACACACACTCTCCATTACTGATCCCCATCCTAATACCAGTACACACACTCTCCATTATTGATCCCCTTCCTAATACCAGTACACACACTCTCCATTACTGATCCCCTTCCTAATACCAGTACACACACTCTCCATTACTGATCCCCTTCCTAATACCAGTACACACACTCTCCATTACTGATCCCCTTCCTGATACCAGTACACACACTCTCCATTACTGATCCACCTCCTAATACCAGTACACACACTCTCTATTACTGATCCCACTCCTAATACCAGTACACACACTCTCCATTACTGATCCCACTCCTAATACCAGTACACACACTCTCCATTACTGATCCCCCTCCTAATACCAGTACACACACTCTCTATTACTGATCCCACTCCTAATACCAGTACACACACTCTCTATTACTGATCCCACTCCTAATACCAGTACACACACTCTCCATTACTGATCCACCTCCTAATACCTGTACACACACTCTCCTTTCATGATCCACCTCCTAATAACATTACACACACTCTCCTTTACTGATCCACCTCCTAATACCAGTACACACACTCTCCATTACTGTTCCTCCTCCTAATACCAGTACACACACTCTCCTTTACTGATCCACCTCCTAATACCAGTACACACACTCTCCATTACTGATCCAACTCCTAATACCAGTACACACACTCTCCATTACTGATCCCCCTTCTAATACCAGTGCACACACCCTCCAATACTGAGCCCCCTCCTAATACCAGTGCACACACTCTCCATTATTGATCCTTCTCCTAATACCAGTACACACACTCTCCATTACTGATCCCCTTCCTAATACCAGTACACACACTCTCCTTTAATGATCCACCTCCTAATAACATTACACACACTCTCCTTTACTGACCCACCTCCTAATACCAGTACACACACTCTCCATTACTGATCCAACTCCTAATACCAGTACACACACTCTCCATTACTGATCCCCCTCCTAATACCAGTACACACACTCTCCATTACTGATCCACCTCCTAATACCAGTACACACACTTTCCATTACTGATCCCACTACTAATACCAGTACACACACTCTCTATTACTGATCCCACTCCTAATACCAGTACACACACTCTCCATTACTGATCCACCTCCTAATACCAGTTCACACACTCTCTATTACTGATCCCCTTCCTAATACCAGTACACACACTCTCCATTACTGATCCCCTTCCTAATACCAGTACACACACTCTCCATTACTGATCCACCTCCTAATACCAGTACACACACTCTCTATTACTGATCCCACTCCTAATACCAGTACACACACTCTCCATTACTGATCCACCTCCTTATACCAGTACACACACTCTCTATTACTGATCCCACTCCTAATACCAGTACACACACTCTCTATTACTGATCCCCTTCCTAATACCAGTACACACACTCTCCATTACTGATCCCCTTCCTAATACAAGTACACACACTCTCCATTACTGATCCACCTCCTAATACCAGTACACACACTCTCTATTACTGATCCCACTCCTAATACCAGTACACACACTCTCCATTACTGATCCACCTCCTAATACCAGTACACACACTCTCCTTTACTGATCCCACTCCTAATACCAGTACACACACTCTCCATTACTGATCCCCTTCCTAATACCAGTACACACACTCTCCATTATTGATCCCCTTCCTAATACAAGTACACACACTCTCCATTACTGATCCCACTCCTAATACCAGTACACACACTCTCCTTTACTGATCCCACTCCTAATACCAGTACACACACTCTCCATTACTGATCCCACTCCTAATACCAGTACACACACTCTCCATTACTGATCCACCTCCTAATACCAGTACACACACTCTACATTACTGTTCCTCCTCCTAATACCAGTACACACACTCTCCTTTAATGATCCACCTCCTAATAACATTACACACACTCTCCATTACTGATCCAACTCCTAATACCAGTACACACACTCTCCATTACTGATCCCCCTCCTAATACCAGTACACACACTCTACATTACTGTTCCTCCTCCTAATACCAGTACACACACTCTCCTTTACTGATCCACCTCCTAATACCATTACACACACTCTCCTTTACTGATCCACCTCCTAATACCAGTACACACACTCTCCTTTACTGATCCACCTCCTAATACCAGTACACACACTCTCCATTACTGAGCCCCCTCCTAATACCAGTACACACACCCTCCATTACTGGTCCCCTTCCTAATACCAGTACACACACTCTCCTTTACTGATCCACCTCCTAATACCAGTACACACACTCTCCATTACTGATCCCCTTCCTAATACCAGTACACACACTCTCCGTTAATGATCCCCCTCCTAATACCAGTACACACACTCTCCATTACTGACCCCACTCCTAATACCAGTACACACTCTCTCCATTACTGATCCCCCTCCTAATACCAGTGCACACTCTCTCCATTACTGATCCCCCTCCTAATACCAGTACACACACTCTCCGTTACTGATCCCCCTCCTATTACCAGTACACACACTCTCCATTTCTGACCCCACTCCTAATACCAGTACACACTCTCTCCGTTACTGATCCCCCTCCTAATACCAGTACACACACTCTCCATTACTGACCCCACTCCTCATACCAGTACACACACTCTCCATTACTGATCCCTCTCCTAATACCAGTACACACACTCTCCATTACTGATCCTCCTCCTAATACCAATACACACACTCTCCATTACTGATCCTCCTCCTAATACCAGTACACACACTCTCCATTACTGATCCTCCTCCTAATACCAGTGCACACTCTCTCCATTACTGGTCCCCCTCCTAATACCAGTACACACACTCTCCATTACTGACCCTATAAAGTATGTGTCTATACTTAATGCAATAATGACGAGACAGCTTGGAAGATTCAACGTAGGTCTTTACTTAATACCAACAGGCGGGAAACTGAGGGGAGATCAGTACCCACAGTACTATTTATACCCCTATGGCCAGGAGTGGTACTACGGTATCACTACGCCCGACAAAGTGGTGCTGCCCTGGCCATAGGTTTAAAGTAACATACCTATTACATACACAACATTCCTCCCCTTTTAATTAAAACGTACCCGTGCAATTAAGTCAATAGATGCCCCATAACCAAGGCTAATAACATTTGGTAACACAATATACATAACATATTTACATCAAGAGTTGTCTACTAATATATATATAAACAGAAACATGTCATAGATTCAGTCTCTGAGGAGGCCTCCTGTCTCGACTAGGATAACGTCTTTCTCTTGTCGGTCTCGGTGTAGGCGGCGGTACTTCCGTCACCCCTTCATTGCTGGACTTGTCGATGTCTGATGGCACATCCTGTGCCGTGGAGATCACTGGAGTGCTGAACTCCTCGCAATCCTGAGACCTCTGTAACGACGAGCTGGGCCGTGATTCCGCTGTAACAATGTGCTGAGACATTTGAGATAGTGAATCAGTTGGGTTTCTGGACTCCACAAGTTGATCAGCATGCCGTCTGATTATGCCTTCCCCTGTCGCAACTGTGTACATCAAGGGTCCCTGGCGGGCCTTTATCGTACCAGACCGCCACTTTTTATTCCTATAATCACGGGCCAACACTTGCTGCCCCACCTCGAAGCTCCGTGTCTGTCTGTCAGGAGCCCTACGAAATACTCGGTTTTCCACATCTCTCCGAATATTTGGTCTGAGCAATTCAAGGCGAGACCTTAACCTTCTATTAAAGAACATGACGGCGGGGGCCTGGTTGGTCACCGTATGTGCAGCATTACGGTATGCGAATAGGAAGTTGTCCACCTTGTGTTGTAGTGGCAACCTTTCCACCCCCATCGCCTTGATGGCCTTTTTAAAAGTCTGCACAAATCACTCTGCCAGCCCATTTGTAGCCGGATGATATGGTGCGGACGTATAATGTCGCACTCCATTCCTTTTTAGGAATGCTTGAAATTCTTCTGCCACAAATTGTGGCCCATTGTCCGAACAGACTTGCTCGGGCACCCCGTTTCGGGCAAAAATGGTCCTTAAGACTGCGACCATCTTTTCAGCTGTCGTTGATGACATCTTTATGACCTCCAGCCATTTTGAATGGGCGTCCACTACAATAAGGAACATCGCATCCAGGAAGGGGCCAGCGAAGTCCACGTGGATCCTTTGCCACGGCGTTGAGGGCCACTCCCACGGATGTAGTGGGGCTTGTGGTGGTACGTTCTGTACCATCTGGCACCCTTGGCACGCTTTTGCTACTTCCTCAATGTCCCTGTCAATGCCGGGCCACCAGACGTAGGCTCTGGCGAGGCTTTTCATTTTGACACCCCCCAGATGACCTTCGTGTAAGTCCTGCAACACTTTATGTTGTAATTTTTGAGGGACCACCACCCTGGCTCTGCACATCAATGTGCCCCGGCAGACGGACAACTGGTCCTTCCTTGCCGAAAATGCCGGCAATGATACGTCACCCTGCGCCGGCCAGCCTTTCACGGTTAATTCGTAAACCCTTGCCAATGTCGGGTCGTTCCGTGTTTCCCGCTCGATACATTGGCTGGTGATTGGCAAGTGTTCCATAACAGCCGTATGATATATTTCCACGGGGTCCTGTACTATCTCTTCGATCTCGGCAGGCAAGGGTAGCCGCGACAGGCCATCTGCATTGCCATGCTGTTTGGTACCCTTATATTCGATAAGGTACTGGTGTGCTCCTAAGAACAGTGACCATCTCTGTAGCCTTTGGGCCGTCATCAGGGGCACCCCCTTTGTTGGATTAAATATCGACACCAACGGTTGATGATCCGTCAGTAGTGTGAAACGTTGCCCATGCAGGTAGTGGTGGAATTTTTTTACACCCCACACCAGACTGAGGGCCTCCCTGTCGATTTGCGCATAGTTTCTTTCGGCTGTAGTTAACGACCTTGAGGCAAATGCTATTGGCCTCTCCGTCCCGTTGGGAAATTTGTGTGACAACACTGCCCCTATACCGTACGGGGAGGCGTCACATGCCAACTTCATTGGCATTTTTGGGTCAAAGTGTGCGAGCACTTCCTTTGATGTAATGAGTTGTTTACCCTTTTTAAAAGCAGCCTCACACGCTTCGTCCCAATTCCAGGAGACTCCCTTTTGCAGCAATGAATTTAGTGGATGTAAAATGGACGATAAGTTCGGGAGGAACTTATGGTAATAGTTTATAAGGCCTAAGAATGATCATAACTGAGATACATTCTCAGGGGGCGGGGCCTTCACTATTGCCTCGATCTTTTCCGGGGACTTATGCAGGCCTTCCTTATCTATAATGTGACCACAGTATGAGATACGTTCCTGGAAAAACTCACATTTCTGCTTGTTCGCCCTGAGTCCGTATTGTTGTAACCGCAGAAGTACTCGCTCCAGGTTAGCGAGGTGGTCGTTATCCGTTTGTCCTGTCACCAGGATGTCATCCAGGTAGCATTGCATTCCTGGAATGCCCTGTAGGACCTGTTCCATGGTCCTCTGCCATATTGCCGGGGCGGATGCCACACCAAATATCAGGCGATTGTACTGGTACAATCCCTTGTGTGTGTTAATCGTTAGGAGCTTTTTCGAGTCCAGCTCCACCTCCATCTGTAAATAAGCTTGACAAAGGTCAATCGTCGTAAAGTGTCTACCCCCAGCTAACGATGCGAATATGTCCTCTACCCGTGGCAGCGGATACTGTACCGTGTGCAGGACTGGGTTAATAGTTATCTTAAAATCCCCGCAAATGCGAACTTTCTTTGGTTCCCCCGGTGTGTTATTTGCAGATTTCTTTATAACTGGGATGATGGGCGTGGCCCACTCGCTCCACTCAATCTTTGTAAGGACACCTGCACTCTCTAAGGCATCCAGTTCTGCTTCCACCGCTGGCCGAATGGCATAAGGCACCGGTCTGGCCTTACAAAACTTGGGGTTTTTGTCTTGAGCAATAGTTATTTTTGCTCTAATGTCCTTTAAGGTCCCCAGCCCTTGTTGGAACACCTCTGGCGTGTTTGCCAATAGTTTCGACAGCCTGCTTGTAATGGTTGCATCATCTGTGGTGGTCTCTACTTTTAACTCGTGTATCGACTTCCAGTCGAAATGGATTTTTCTTATCCATTCCCTACCCAAAAGTGGTGGTCCACCATTTGGTAGGATGTATAAATAAAGTCCTGGCACTTTTCTGCCATTGTATTTAACTGTTACTTGCATTTTTTCCTTCGGGTAAACTTTTTGTCCCGTATATGTTTTTAATTTAATTTCCGTATCCTTTAAGGGAATGCGTTTGAACAGCCTGTTATAATCTTGTTCATTAATTACTGATAGGGCTGAACCCGTGTCCAGCTCCATATTAACTTCGACGCCTGCTACCTTCATTTTAACCCACATTGTGCTGTAGTCCTCCGTTTTGTCTACACCATATAACTTGAGACATCCCAGACCTTTAGGCTCTGCTTTTGTGCCTTCCTGTGACTCATCTGAGCTACTGTCAGACATCTTATGTATTTTTGTCCTTGCCTTGGTACTGCTCGGATTGCCCCCACGATTGGGTTTCGTACCAGACCGCCAAACTTTCGCTATATGCCCCTTTTTCCCACACTGCCGGCATATTTTATCACGAAACCAACAATTACTTTGGTCGTGGGTGATTTTGCCACAACGGTAGCATTTACCTTTGTGAAATGTCACCTCATGGGTGTCATAACAGGTTGTGTTTTGTCGTATTTGAGCAGCACCCTGTGCTGCTGCTTCGTGGTTCGATGCTATTTCAATCGCCTGATCTAGGCTGAGCTGTTTCTTGGCTAGCAACCGTTTACGTGTATTCTCATTTAACATGCCACAGACAAATCTGTCTCTGATCGCGTCCGCCAATATGGCTCCAAACTGGCAATGTTTGGACAACCTTCTGAGCTCAGCTAAATAGGCTGCCTGCGACTCATCATTCCTTTGGTCGCGTCTGTAGAAGCGGTACCTTTCCGCTATAAATGGTGGCTTAGGGTTTAAATGTTCCCTTAACGTATCAACAATTTGGGCGTACGTTTTGTCTGCTGGCTTTTCTGGAGTAAGAAGATTCCTCAGCAGACCGTATGTTTTTGCCCCCATAAAATTTAATAAGGTTGCCACCTTTTGGTCATCTTCCACCTTGTTTACTATGCAATAAAGTTCATGCCTTTTGATATAGGCATCCCACTCTTCTGTGTCCTCAACAAATGCTGACAAACAACCTTCTTTAGCCATTTGAAACTTTTGAAGAGAAAAAAAAAACTTTTCCCGCTTTCTCCACTAGATGGTGTTTTTCCCGCCTTTTCTCCCTGTGCTGTCAATGACCTCTCTCCAGCATCGTTATTTTTGGCCCTTACAGCTCCCGTTCCCCGGGAAGGATTTCAGTTTACCTGGCCCTGGGTGGACTTTTGCCCCGTGCCTGGAGCACCCGTTCAGCCTCTTCTCTCAGCTGTCGCAGCCTCCGCTGGAAACCTCTCTCTCTCGCTCCGTTGCTGCCGCTCCTCCCGAACCCGGAGTGCTGGGCGGCCTCCTTCGGTCGACGCTGGACTCTGCAGGCTGGCTGGTAAGAAGCCTCTCTCCTTCTCTCTCCGTACTGCTACCGTTCCTTTGTTGCACCGTGTACTGGTGAGTTCGAACCTTACTCGTCGCCAGTATAAAGTATGTGTCTATACTTAATGCAATAATGACGAGACAGCTTGGAAGATTCAACGTAGGTCTTTACTTAATACCAACAGGCGGGAAACTGAGGGGAGATCAGTACCCACAGTACTATTTATACCCCTATGGCCAGGAGTGGTACTACGGTATCACTACGCCCTACAAAGTAGTGCTGCCCTGGCCATAGGTTTAAAGTAACATACCTATTACATACACAACAGATCCCACTCCTAATACCAGTACACACACTCTCCATTACTGATCCCCCTCCTAATACCAGTACACACACCCTCCATTACTGATCCCCCTCCTAATACCAGTACATACACACTTATGCTGGAAGTTTTACTTCGATGAACGCTTAGTATGTTGCTATCAAATTCTTCCATCTGGTATTTGAACAGAAGTGTTAACCTGTTTGTTTGAACAGGAACTTTAACTTTATTATTTCAGCACTTCCTTTCAAGTAGCAATCAGAGTAATTTAATATGAACACATTCAAGCATTTGGACCATAATCAATGAATCATAGAATCTTACAGCACAGTCGGAGGCCATTCGGCAAATTGAGCCGGCTCTGTGAAAGAGCTCTCCAATTAGTCCCACACCCCTGCTCTTTCCCCATAGCCCTGCAAAATTTTCCCCTTCAAGTATTTATCCAATTGCCTTTTGCAGGTTGCTTTTGTATCTGCTTCCACCACCCTTTCAGGCCGTGCATTCCAGATCATAACAACTCGCTGCATGCATTTTTTTTCCTCATATCACCTCTAGATCTTTTGCTAATTACCTTAAATCTGTGTCCTCTGGTTACCAACCCTTTGCCACTAGAAACACTATTAAAACCCTTCATGATTTTGAACATCTCTAATAAATCTCCTCTTAACTTTCTCTGCTCCAAGGAGAACAAACCCAATTTCTCCACTCTCTCAATATAACTGAAGTCCCTCAACCCTGGTACCATTCTAGTAAATCTTCTCTGCAGCCTCTCTCAAAGTCCTTAACATCCTTCCTAAAATGAGGTGCCCAGAATTGAACACAATACTCCAGCTGAGGCCTAACCAGTGTTTTATAAAGGTTTAGCATAACCGGCTTTTGTACTCTATGCCTCTATTAATAAAGTCAAGGATTCCAAGTGCTTTTTTAACAGCCTTCTCAACTTGCCCTGCCACCTTCAAAGATTTGTGTATATACACCCCCAGGTCTCTCTGTTCCTGCACCCCCTTTAAAATTGTACCATTTATTTTATATTGCAGCTCCTCGCTCTTCCTACCAAAATGTATCACTTCATAATTCTCTATGTTAAATTGCAGACAATGTCAGATAATGATAATATGTCATTCCCCGACTTAGGAAAAGTACAATGGACATGCAACTGAGCATTCTCGGGGTGTTGCTGTATCACATTCTTCACAACATAAAGAGGTTGACGACTGGGCCAAAGCTCTCTACATTCCTTTCTTATCATTATCAGCCATTGGGCCTGATCCACTTACTGAATAAAGATTGGGCTCAGTTTCTCCCTGAAAGTTAACCTCTCTCTCTCTCTCTCTCTCTCTCTCTCTCTCTCTGAGATGGTGAAGTTCTGTCTATAATATCTGGAAAGGAGTTGAGTTTGTCAATTTAGAGAGGGGGTCTCATCAGGAGATGGTCATCATGAAGTGTTTCTCCACCAGAGATGCTTGGACGTAATGATCTGTCTTTCCCCAATTTGATTGAACTTCCGAAGCCAAGTTTCACACTAATGGCTTGTCATATATCATGGCGGAACATTCAGCCACTGGAGCTTTGAGAAGCTCTAAAGCACGATTTGATTGGAGGATTTCCCCTCAGGAGATTAAATGGATTGGGTAGGGTAGATGATGTATGGAATGTGGGGGGAGCAGGATTGATCGGCTGAATAGCCTTTCATAGACTTGAGGTCATCCAAAACTCAGCTGCCCATATCCTAACTCGCACCAAGTCCCATTCACCCATCACCCCTGGGCTTGCTGACCTACATTGGCTCACAGTTAAGCAACGCCACAATTTAAAAATTCTCATCCTTGTTTTCAAATCCACCAGGGCCTCGCCCCTCCCTATCTCTGTAATCTCCTCCAGCCTTATAATCCCCCTAGAACTCTATGCTCTGCCTATTCTGGCCTTTTGAAAATCCCCGATTTTAAATGCTCCAGGTGATGCCTTCAGCTGCCTAGGTGCTAAGCTCTGGAAACATAGAAACATAGAAGATAAGAGCAGGAGTAGGCCATTCGGCCCCTCGAGCCTGCTCCGCCATTCAATGCGATCATAGCTGATCATCCAAATTCAGTACCCGGTCCCTGCTTTCTCCCCATACCCCTTGATCCCTTTAGCCTTAAGAAATATATCCAACTCCTTTTTGAATATATTTAATGAACTGACCTCCACCGCCTTCTGTGGTAGAGAGTTCCACAGGTTCACCACTCTCTGGGTGAAGAAATTCCTCCTCATTTCTGTCCTAAATGGCCTACCCTTTATCCTTAGACTTTGTCCCCTGGTTCTGGACTCCCCGACCATCAGGAACATCCTTCCTGCATCTAGTCTGTCCAGTCCTGTTAGAATTTTATAAGTTTCAATGAGATCACCTCTCATTCTTCTAAACTCCAGCGAGTACAAGCCCAATCGACCCAATCTCTCCTCATATGTCATTCCTGCCATCCCAAGTATCAGCCTGGTGAATCTTCGCTGAACTCCTTCCATGGCAAGAACATCCTTCCTCAGATAAGGTGACCAAAACTGCACACAATACTCAAGGTGTGGTCTCACCAAGGCCCTGTACAACTGCAGCAAGACATCCTTGTTCCTGTACTCAAACCCTCTCGCTACGAAGGCCAACATACCATTTGCCTTCTTAACCGCCTGCTGCACCTGCATACATACCTTCAGCGACTGGTGCACAAGGACACCCAGGTCTCATTGCACTTCCCCTTCTCCCAATCTATTGCCATTTAGATAATAATCTGCCTTCCTGTTTTTGCCACCAAAGTGGTAACCTCACATTTATCCACCATATATTGCATCTGCCATGTTTCTGCCCAATCACCCAACATGTCCAAATCATCCTGGAGTTTCTCGACATCCTCCTCACAGCACACACGCCCACCCAGCTTTGTGTCTTCTGCAAATTTAGAGATATTACATCTAGTTCCCTTGTCTAGATCATTAATATATATTGTGAATAGCTGGGGTCCAAGGACCGATCCCTGCGGTACCCCACGAGTCACTGCCTGCCACTTGGAAAAAGACCCATTTATTCCAACTCTTTGCTTTCTGTCTGCCAACCAGTTCTCTATTCAAGTCAATACCTTGCCCCCAATCCCATGTGCCTTAACTTTACACACTAATCTCTTATGCGGGACCTTATCGAAGGCTTTCTGAAAGTCCAGATACACCACATCCACTGGTTCTCCATTATCTATTTTACCAGTTACATCCTCAAAAAATTCCAGATTAGTCAAGCACGATTTACCTTTTGTGAATCCATGTTGACTTTGTCCGATCCTGTCACTGTTTTCCAAGTGCTCTGCTATTACATCTTTTATAATGGACTCTAGCATTTTCCCCACTACCGATGTCAGGCTTACCGGTCTGTAATTCCCCGTTTTCTCTCTACCACCTTTTTTGAATAGTGGGGTAACATTAGCTACCCTCCAATCCATTGGTACTGTTCCAGATTCAATTGAATGTTGGAAGATTATCAGCAATGCATCTACTATTTCTAGGGCCACTTCCTTAAGTACCCTGGGATGTAAATTATCAGGCACTGGGGATTTATCGGCCTTCAATCCCATCAATTTTCCTAACACCATTTCTCTACAAATACTGATTTCTTTCAATTCCTCCCTTTCAGCAGATCCTATGTTCCCCGGCATCTCTGGGAGGTTATTTGTGTCCTCCTTTGTGAAGACAGAACCAAAATATGTATTTAGTTGGTCTGCCATTTCTTTGTTCCCCATTATAAATTCCCCTGATTCTGACTGCAAGGGACCTATGCTTGACTCACCAATCTTTTTCTCTTCACATATCTATAAAAGCTTTTGCAGTCAGTTTTTATGTTTCCTGCAAGCTTACTCTCATATTCTATTTTCCCCTTCTTAATTAATCCTTTTGTCCTCCTTTGTTGAATCCTAAACTGCTCCCAATCCTCAGGATTATTGCTTTTTCTGGCCAATTTCTCCTTGGATCTTATGCTATCCCTAATTTCCCTTGTTAGCCACGGTTGAGTCACCTTTTTTGTTTTATTTTTATGCCAAACTGGGATGAACAAATTCTGTAGTTCATCCATGCAGTCTTTGAATGTTTGCCATTGCCTATCCACCGTCAAACCTTTGAGTGACATTCCCCAATCAATCCTACCCAACTCGTGCCTCAGACCATCGTAGTTTCTTTTATTTAAATTTAGGACCCTAGTCTCTGAGTCAACTACTTCATTCTCCATCTTAATGAAGAATTCGATCATATTATGATCGCTCTGACCCAAGGGGCCTCGTACAACAAGATTGCTAATTAATCCTTTCTCGTTACATAATACCCAGTCTAAGATGGCCTGACCTCTGGTTGGTTCCTCGACATATTGGTCCAGGAAACCATCTCGTAAACACTCCAGAAATTCCCTCCCTAAATCTCTCTGCCTCTCCACTTACCTTTCCTCCTTTAAAACACTCCTTAAAACCTACCTCTTCGACCAAGTTTTTGGTCATCTGCCCTAACCTATCCTTATATGGCTCCCTGTCAATTTTTTTTTCTGATAACACTCCTGTGAAGTGCCTTGGGACGTTTTATAATGTTAATGGCGCTATATAAATATAAGTTGTTGTTGTTGTTTTATCATTCTATGCTATCTAATGTTATTGAAGTAATAAAGACAATGGCCGAGAAATTTGGGTGCAGGGTACAATCCCTGTGCCTGAATGGTGAGGCCAGAGATGCCCCCAATATTAGTGGTGGCCAGTTTGGTAGGGTGGGGGGGAGGGTGCGATTGGTCATTTTAAACACTTACCTTGTTGGTTATGGCCTGCAGCAGTCCCATTAAGGACCCCCTGTTAGGCCACATGTTGTCCTGGTTTTATTGAGTGCAGCCAGCGCCGGCTGCATCAGGGCAAACTAATCCTGTAGTGGGGGCCTCAAGCAGGCGTTAGGTCCCTTATTAGCATATGTAAAGGGCCTAAGGCCTATTTCAGGTGTCGGCACTGCATGCCGATTTTTTGCTTTTTACAAATATGGCGGCTGGCACACTTCCAGCTTGTACTGAGCATGCGCTTCCTACCGGCCATATTGGAGACTTAGGAGGCTATTTCGCTCCCCAAAAATAGGCACTGCACAGCCAGATTTCTAAGCCAATGTCTTAAATCTAACAAGTTTCCATGTGTCAATTTACCTCAGCTGGTAGCTTTCTCCCCTCTACATTATAAGGTTGTAGGTTCAAGCACCACTCCAGGACTTGAGCCTGTGAGAACACCCCAGTGAGGGACTGCTTCATTGGCAAAGGTGCTGCTTATCAAAGGAAATGTTCACCTGAGGTCCTGGCTGGGTGGATGTAAAAGATTCCATGGCACTTCTTTGAAGAAGAGCAGGGAGGTGTCCTGGCCAACATTCATTCTTCAGGCAATACCATCAAAACACTTTGACTGTCCATTTATCTCATTGTTGTTTGTGGGACCTTGCTGTATGCAAATTGGCTCCACATTTGCTTTCAAAACAAGTGAATGCACCTCAAAAGTACTCCATTAGCTCTGAAGCGCTTTGGGATATCCTGAGGATGAGAAAGATGCCATATAAATGCAAGTTCTTCCTTTCATGCTAACAATCTCAGAGATTTTGATCGAGCTACTTTTGTGACGGAATAAGCCATATTTCAGAAAAATACACAATCCTATGATTTCTGATATTATTAATACATGAAACTGGGTTTAAAAATCTAAAAAACCTCAGAGACACAAGCTGTAAACAGAAATACAGGCTTCTGAGATAAAGATCAGTTGATAGCAAAGTTGTAAACACCACAAGCTTTGAAATGGGAATTGATTGTTAATGCTAATACAATGGCCCTATTGAAATAGCAGTTTGGCGCTTCCGAAAGATCTGCGGTTTGGAACCAACACAATGAAAAGACCCAGTTTAAAGTGTTAGAAACTAACATGTGAAACAGAAGCAGAATTTTAAAAAACATGTGACTTTGAAAAGATGACATCAAGCAAAAGAAACACCTGCTGGTCAAATAGTTTTTATGTTAAACTTGGAAGACAGGAAACACATGATTAAATATGCAACCAATTGAGTTAGCCAGAAAACAAGTAAAAACTCTGGTTAAAGTGGTTTTAATTTACATATAGTAAACATGATGATACCTGTAGAACACTTTGAAGATATGACTTCAAAAGATGCACCAAGCAATTACATTGGCCCAGAAATTCGGGTCGGAGGCTTCCCGCGAGTGCAAGCCTCCGACCTGCACTTACCTAGTGCGCCGGCCGTTGAGCTGTGGGCCCGCATGGGATTCCGATCCTGGGCGTGCTCCAACTGCCGGCGCACAGTGTTTGCGTATCCCAGGGGCGCAGTTAGTTCGATGCATCCCCTGGGATCACATGGGCCATGGAGAGCCAATGGTAGCAGGGAATGCCCATTCATAAAATTGACAGGAAGAGCTATCAAAACTATAAATACTATAAGCCCCAAAACATCACTAAAACTTCAAATACATTTTTTTTAAAACATCACATTTTAAAAATAACTATAAATTACATAAAATAACTATTTTAAACAATAATTTAAATTTTTGAAAAAATTAATTACATTTTCTAACGGGGCTAAAAATAAACTTACCTTTCTTTAAAGTATTTAAAAATAATAAACCTCTGGAAAAAATGTTTTAATTTTAATTAATTCACCACTTACCTTGTTAAAAGCAGGCCTTGTGCCTGCTTTTTACATGTGTAAGATTCGCAAAATTTCTACATATCCCCAAAGGTTATTAATAAGAAAAGGGACCCTGCGTGGACATTTTAATGAGAAATGGTACCCAAGATGGCGTCTGCGCCTCATGGCAGAAAGCCTGTGAGACTATAAAAACTTAGACTCTGCGGCACAGGCAGCTCATGGAGAAATCGAAACCAAAGCTGCAGTTTCTGTGAAGAGAGACTTTGCATTTTGAAAGCCGGACAGGACTTTGAATTATGTATTAGACCAAATCGGAGGCAGATCAAAACCCAGTTAGGCCTATAGTTAAGGCCATCAAGCAGTTTGCATAAATAATCAGGAACAGCTTAAGGAAGCCATCGAGGCTGGACAGGCCCATTAAGATGTATTAACAACAAAACAAGTCAATTATCAGACCAGTAGATGCGATTACCGGCCATCTAAAACCAGTTTGTGTAGATTGCTACCATTATTTAAAATAGCCCGCCAACATTGGGACAAAGAACTAACCTGATTTGGCGCGCAGATAAGGGCCATCCGAAGGAGTATAATTGTAGGCCCACTGGCAACCTTCTCTCTCTACTCTCTGTTCTCAGCGTTTGCTCCGGCTCCGGCCCCTCACCCTCGTGGCTATTGCTCTTCCCCCGTCCCGCGCTTACCACCCGGCCACTGCCCGTGCCTTCCCCATTCCATCAGGGACGCCTGGCATTGCGCCAGGCAGACACGGACAAACCAGGCCAGGTGAAGTGGGACGCAACGAGGCGAGGTGGTGAAGAAGACGAATGGAAAGACGATTGAATAAAAGCTTCGAATAATCGGGCCTTCAGTCCAGCTGACCTGCGACTATCTTTATGCAAACTCCAACTGCCGGCCGAGGAAGAGGAACCATCATCCCTGTGAGGTAAAGTACCTAAGCAGAGACTTTAACTTTGGGGTACTTGTACCTGGACAACGCCCTTGCAGCACCCCGAGACCACATGACGACGGCAGGCTCCAGGGAGCACAAAGAGCGAACCCCAAACCCCACCGCTGTTTTGAATTCAGCAGATCTTTTGGATTGGTGAGCATGAATTCTGACCCCTCATAGCTTAACCTAGTTAGGTATGGGGGTGGGATAAGGATAAGGGGATTGTTAAGATAGTCGTTTTCCCTCGATGTGCCGTGTGTTCCCCATTCCCTGTATAAGTATAGTTATTTTGTATTTTGCCTGTAAAACTTTATACTAGTAACTTTTCATAGGATTGTGTTCATTTCTTCTTCAATAAAAATCTAGGTTTTGCTTACATCCAACCACCTGTCTACTCGCGTCTCTTTTCTGTATCGCCGCCTTGTACCTAAGTCCTGTGTCTAGAACCCAGGGGCGTGGGAGTGATTCGAACCGCTCATAAACAGTCAGAGGAATAACTGACTGGGCGTACGCGCCACCCCACACCACCCCCTACAGAAATGGCGACCGCGGCAGGACACCGGCAACAAGGTTGCGATGCAGTAGACAATGGTTTGGATGAGCGAACCATGATGGAGGAAAGGATTTCTGATTATGTGTTTAGCAAGGTGAATATCACTAAGAAGTGGATCACCACTCTGTTAAAGGCTGGGCGCCCGGTAGATGCAGCAGCTAAGTGGACAGAGGGAAAGGAACACAAGAAGTCCTTAGAGAAGGCAGTTTGGCTGATGTGTTTTAAAAGGAAGGTCCAGCTTTTGGACAGGCTCATTGCCGCACAGGCAGTCGAGTTAAGGGAGTCAGCCCTGGAGATCCAGGATAAGGCTCTTGCCGGGGAAAAGTTATTAGTAGCTTTGCAGGCTCTGAATCAGGAGCGAGTGCATTTAGTGGGAGAACACAAGGCCCAGTTGGAATACCTACGGTGCCAAGTCACCGAGGCCAAGGGAAATGAGTTAAGGTTGCGGGAGAAGAACGCCCGCTTGGCAAGGCAGATTAGGGAACAGGAAGAGAAAGTACAGGAGGTAAAGGCAGCGTATAAGCTAGCGAGCAAACAGGGGTTTGAGGAGGCAGACCACAACCCCTGTAGAGAGAGGATAGAAAATCTGAGGCGGGCCCTCCGGAAGGCAAAAGGCATGGTATGCCTCATAAGCCCAAAGGCAGGCCAGGCAGACTTTATGGGGAACAAGGGGAGGACAATTCCAATGTCACCGGTAGTGTCTAGGGAAGACCTGGTTGAGAGAGAGGAGACCTCACGACCACCACCCGTAGCGCAAAGTTTCAGCGAGGTTTGGCAGCAAGGGGGGGTGGAACCCGGGGTGGAACCCGGAGTGGAGCCAGAGGTGGAGGCGGAGATAGAGCAACCCCCACCGGAGAGGTCGGAGCCGGGACCGATGTGCCCAGCACAGCATCGGAGGTTCGGCCCACCCGCCAATGGCGACATTGAGGGACCCCTTCAAAACCAGTTCGT
Organism: Somniosus microcephalus; assembly: GCF_052327205.1. Taxonomy (NCBI): domain Eukaryota; kingdom Metazoa; phylum Chordata; class Chondrichthyes; order Squaliformes; family Somniosidae; genus Somniosus; species Somniosus microcephalus. The sequence continues at coordinate 115,734,227 of NC_140994.1, forward strand.
ATTACCCTTTAACACCCAACAGCTTAGGGCTATGGTCAACCATATCCCGAGGCTCTCCGAAAAGGGAGACCCCTCGATCCACTTCAGGGAAGTAGAGCAAACAGCCAGCGTCAATGACTGCGATGACGCTGAGAAGGCCAAAATGCTGCTATTCTACCTGGAGAGTAGTCTCCTCCAATCCTTCTCTGACGAGTGTAAAAGGGGGCAGTGCGGGTATGAGGAGCTTAGGGATGCGGTTCTGGAGGCCATGGGGATGGATGAGGGAAGTCCTTTCTCCCGTGTGGAGAAGACGATTCAGCTCTCAGGGGAAACCCCGCAGGCTTTTGTGGACCAGCTGTGGCCGGTGTACTGGACGGCCTATCCGGGGACGCTGGACCGGGCGTTCCTGAACGGGGATTCCCTGATGAATTGGCTCCATTGCCTGGTGGCGAACAGCTTGCCACAGGTCCAGGACAAGGCAGAAGTCTGGTTCGACCCCAAAAATCACCAGACCACCGAACTCACGGTGATTAGGTAGCTCACTCTGCCTTACAAAAACGGTAGGGGAGCTGATGCACACCTACCCAAGGGGAAGGTGCATGAGGTAAAACCCGGACCGGGTAGGAAAGAGTGGCACCAGGAAGGGAGTAACCCCCCCAACACAAAGACCAATTGTTACGTGTGTGGGAAGGATGGTCACTGGCGGAAGGAGTGCAAAAACCCTTGGAAAGATAACAAGGGAAAGCACCCCACAGCCCCAGCCCAAAAGGCGGGGGCAAGGACCCCTTCCGCAGAGGTCAAGTCACTTTTGGACACCATGAGGTCCTTACTGACTGGCCAGGGGAGAGTAGCAGCCACCACTGGTGCTCTCACCCCATCAGCCCCATCCAACCCACAGCCGTGACTAGAGCCAGCGCAGCCGGTTTACCTGTGTTCTCTCCGATACGATGAGTGGAAAAGACCCCTTTTGGAGATGGAGGTGGAGAAGGTGACTAGGACCTATCTGTTAGACACGGGAGCATCATGCACCGTGGTCTACTCAGCTAACCCCGTCGCCTCACCTCTCTCCAGCGGGGTCCCATACAGTCTATCGGAGTTCACGGGTAAAGAACAGGCTGGCTCGTTTTCCATCCTGCTCACCATTCGGTTAGGACCGCTCCGCTCCAAGTGGACCTGTGTCCTGATGAAATGGGACGTGGAGAGTGGAAGAGGGGTCCTGGGGGCCGACTTTATTGTAGGCCACGGGATCCTAGTGGATTTGAGGAATCATTGCTTATGGGGGGCAGGTAAAGTAAAGAACGGAGAGGTAGTAGTAATCCCGGGAAAGGAAGGGAAGGGGACCCTCTGCACCATGAAGCCCAAAGAGGATTATAACCTCGGGCTTATGGCCAGCAACACCCCACCAGAGTTCCAGGCATTTGTGCAGGCCCACCTGGCCACATTTGCCACTCGCAAACACGACTGCGGGAGGGTCACAGGGTTTGAGGTCAGCGTAGACGGGGACTCCATGGCCCGACCACAGGAACAGTATAACTTCCCCAGGGAAGCAGAACCGGACATGGAAGCAGCCACGTCCTCGTCAGTGCAGCAGGGAGTTCTGAGACCGATAGCTACCCACATGAATTCTCCATTATGGCTGGTCAGAAAGCCGGACAATTCCTGGAGGGCCACGGTGGACTATCGAATGCTCAATAGTAACATCCCAGCCTGCGCACCCACAGTAGCAGCAGTTGCCAACCTCATCGGGAGTATTCCAGCATCCGCGACCACTTTCACAGTGCTGGATATTTCAAATGGGTTTTGGTCCATCCCTGTAAGGAGGGAGGATCAGTACAAGTTTGCCTTTACGTTTAAAGGGCAACAGTACACGTGGAACTGTTTGCCTCAGGGCTTCCACAACAGCCCCAGCATTTTCCATCAGTGCATGGCCGACAGTTTAAAGGATTTTAGCCAGCCCAGAAAGTTGGTTCAATATGTGGACGACCTGCTCCAGTTCACTGATTTGAAAGAGGAGCATGGCCCGCTATTGGCCGAACTGCTGGAGCTGTTAGGGCAGAAGGGTTTCAAGGTAAATCCCAAGAAAGTGCAGATCGGCCAGCAGGAGGTGAAATTCCTTGGCCTGACCGTCTGCGCTGGAGAAAGGGCCATAGATAAGGTTAGGAGGGAGGAGTACAAGAACTATCGGTCCCTAACACAGTAACGGGTGTGAGGTCATTTCTAGGGCTAACCAGGTACTGTAGAGATTTCATTGAGGACTGTGCAGCCACTGCAGCCCCCCTGCTCCGACTCCTACACAAGGAAGTGGAGTGGCTTTGGGATGAGGGTTGCCAGGCAGCATTTGTCAGGCGCAAGAAAGACTTGCAGACCGCACCAACTCTAGGGGCCATAGATGGGGGGAAAGAGTTTTTCCTGGAGGTAGCAGCCAGCGGGGACAGCCTGAGCGCTGTGCTGCTCCAAGAGCGGCATGGCCAGCTGCGGCCGATGGTCTACTCCTTCAGGATACTCACTGATGTGGAAAGCAGCTATTCCAACTGTGAGCAGCACCTTTTGGCCACACATTGGGCTGTGAAAAGATCATTGATCTTCACAGGAACCTCTCCCATCACCCTCCTCACCCATCACACACCCACCCAGATGTTTCTGGACGGGAGGATCAAGGATGGAACAGTGAGCAGTGCTCGCATTGCCCGCTGGACCCTGCTCCTCTCACCGATGGATCTGAAGGTGAAGGGTCTCTGTGAGCCAAAGCTCGCAGCCAACCTGGTATATCCCGTAACAGCCCACCGGTGTTCCATTGAAGGGGTTTGGGAAGTAAACATAGGTTTACGGGCCGGGATACATCCCACAGGCCGCGAGATCTATGTAGACGGTTCCAGCACGGTATCTGCTGGCGAGCGTCTCGCGGGGTGTGGAGTTTATGACCCAGCGGCAAACATTGCCCTGGCGATTAAACTCCCCAGCACCATGAGCGCCCAGCAGGCTGAACTGTCCGCGGTGGTGTACGTTGTTACACACCCCGAAATCTTCCCCACCTCATACACGATTTGCTCGGACAGCATGTTCACGTGCAATTCGTGTATGGAGTACCTGGCCATCTGGTCCTGCCATGGATACACCTCTGCTGACGGGAGACCCCTCATAGTAAAACCCCTGCTGGAAAAGATCCTGGCAGCAGTGGGGGAGGAAGGGGAGGTTTTCATTCACAATCCTCCACAAAACCCCATGGCCAAGGCAACCAGCAGGCTGACTTGCTCGCCAAGGAGAGTGCCCACACAGGCACTTTCTGGGACCCATTTGGGTCCAGGCCCATGGCGGCGGTCACAGGTAGGGACGGGACCCAAGGGAGTGTAGGGGTAGCGTTAGCCCCGGACCTTAAGACGGTCCAAGCCCAAGACCCCGTCCTAAAAGCAGTCCTCAGCGCAGTTGCTGAGGGAAAGGGAATAGAAGGTCCATACGGCACAGCGACTCTCTCCGTTAAAGAGGGCATGCTGTTCCGGGGGGAACAGTGGGTTGTGCCGCAGCAGCACCGGAGGGAATTCCTTCAACTGGCCCATGAGGGGCCAGGAGCGGGACACCCCGGGCCTGAGACCACCTGGCAGCGGGTGGAACAGGCGGGATGGTGGCCGGGACTCAGGGATGATGTCCGCGAGTTCTGTGCAGGCTGTCTTGTGTGCGCTGTGAATAACCCCAACCCCAACAAAAGGAAGGTACCTATGGGACACGTCAGGAGGGTAGAGGGATCATGGCATTCGATACAGGTCAACTACATCGGGCCCCTGCCCACCGCCCAGGGAGGCTATAAGTACTGCCTAGTCCTGGACGTGTTTACCAAGTGGGTAGAGGCCTTTCCCTGCAGAGCAGCCACAACTCTGGGTACTGCCAGGATCCTGGTCCGGAAAGTGTTCTCGCGGTGGGGACTACCACAGTTTGTGGAGTCCAACCAAGGGAGTCACTTCACCGGACAGGTGATGCAGAACACCCTTATGCTGTTAGGCATTGAAGGGAAATGGCACGTGGCCCACAACCCACAGTCATCAGGGATTGTGGAACGTATTAATCTGACCCTCAAAGAAAGATTAAGAAAGGAGACGGTGGACTCGCCCCATAAATGGGTCGAGGTCCTACCGTTGGTTTCGATGGGGATCCGGGCAAGCCAATCTAAAAGCACGGGGTATTCCCCGTACAAGCTAATGACTGGCAGGGTTATGCGGACCCCCACCTGTAGTGTATGTACCCGTCTACCTTTAAGAGAACTATTGTATGTAACCGTCCACCTTTAAGAGAACTACTTTAGGTGTTGCACTACTTTGTTGGCTTCTGTATACTGTAATACCGACGGTGACCACACCGGTATATAAGTGCTGTGTCGGGATTTATTGGGCAGATTCGCCCTGACCTTCGAATAGTAAAGTCCTGTTTTAAGTTACTCTTGGAGTCTGTGTATTAATTAACTAAACAACCCACAGACTTTACAGTGGCGACGAGTCTGATTGTACCCTGCGGCAACAATACTTCCGAAGCAGTTAACGAGCGTCGAGAAGAGGCAACCGCCCTCGTCATTCTGCTGGGAGAAAACTCGAGGCTGCAGAACTAGAAAGGAGGAAGAATTTAAAGACAAAGACTTCCATCAGCAACAGGCACTGACTGTCCCTTCTGCCATGGTGAGGAGTGAGCCGATCAGCACGAGAAGCAAGGCGGCCATGGTGACTGTGAGTAAGGGAAAGTAAAAAGAATAACCAGAGGATAAGGGCGGTGCACTCGACCACGGTCGAGGGGGAAAGGAGCCGGACAGAAGTCGGGTCCAGAGGCGCTGAGACTGGGGCAGCGTGGAGCAAGGAAGCCGCGGTACAGACAGGCTGGGGGATGCAACGGCGTCGTGAGACAGCTAGACCGCGACCGGCGAAAAAGGCCGGGCAGCGACCGAAGCCACGAAGCGCTGCGACCGGGAACGTAGGCGCGGGAAGAGATAAACTCAGCTGCAGCCGGGGAGGGAAGCACCGGACTGCGAGAGGGCTGGGAGGCGCGATTGGGAGCCGAGCGAGCGGGGGAGGCAGAGCCGACCAAGGGAGACTGAGCGAGAGCCATTCCAGCGGCTGAAACTGTTCTCCGTCAACGGGGTGTACCCAGCGCCGGTAGAGCCGAGCGAGCGGGAGAGAGACAGAGCCCGAGCAAGGGAGACTGAGCGAGAGCCAGTCCAGCGGCTGAAACTGTTCTCCGTCAACGGGGGGTACCCAGCGCCGGTAGAGCCGAGCGAGCGGGAGAGAGACAGAGCCCGAGCAAGGGGAACTGAGCGAGAGCCAGCCCAGCGGCTGAAACTGTTTGCCGTCAACGGGGTGTACCCAGCGCCGGTTGCCCTGCCGAGAAAAGGGGAAGCACTGAAGCCGACGCGCAGGCTGTGAACCTGAAAGCCAGCGGCCGTCGCCCGTGGGGAAAGTGTACCCCTCCCACTAGGGAAGAAACGCGGGAAGCCGCCATTAGGCGGGGAAGAAGACAGAAGCGGGAAACCGCCATTGAAGTGGGCGGGGAGAGAAGATAAGCGCGGGAAACCGCCATTTTCGCGGGAACCGCCATCTTGGAAAAAAAAAATAAAAGAAAATTTAAAGAAATAATTCGTGGTGTTATCAGGAAGAGAGGAAGATGCCTAAGCGTGGTAACATCAACGATTTTAATTCCGAGGTAGAAGACTGGGCCACGTATGTGGAACGCATTGAGATCTATTGTGAGGCCAATAAAATAGAAGAAGATGACGAAGCTATAACCTTGCTAAACTCGATGGGCGCGAAGACATACGGGCTCTTGAAGCATCTACTATCACCAGCTAAACCGGCGGATCAGACTTTCGATGATATTGTGACTGTTCTGAAGGATCACTTGAACCCCACACCGTTGACGTTGGCGGAACGATTCAAATTCTATGCGAGAACGCAAAGGAAAGACGAAAACAACGCAGAATACTTGGTCGAACTGCGTAGACTAGCGAAACACTGCCAGTTTGGAGGGAATCTGACAGAGGCATTGCGAGACAAGTTCGTATGCAGGTTGTCAAAGGAAGGAACGCAAAAGCGACTACTCGAAGAGAACGACCTTACACTTGACAGGGCTGTCCTTATTGCAGCATCGCACGAAGCCGCAGCGAAGGGAACTGCGGAAATGCAGCTAAGGGCAGCGGCACTCAGTGTGGATCAAATTACCTCGAGTACAACAAAATGCTATCGTTGTGGGAAGACAACACACGACCAGAACCAATGCTGGTTTAAGAACCAGGAATGTAGGAAATGTGGCAAACTGGGTCACATAGCTAAGGTATGCCGGTCAGGGAAGAAGACCAACAACCAAAGGAAGCCATCACAGGAAAAGTACAACAAGGTACACAAGGTGGCTGAGAAGAGTTCAGACGAACAGAATTCGGACTCAGACCCAAACGGCCAGGAGCTGGATAGTCTGAGAATTCACAATGTGAGTAATGAAGCTGACCGACAAGCTATCTGGATCACACTACAGATTGCAAAAGTCCAAGTGAAAATGGAAGTGGACACCGGATCGGCGTTGACGGTCATGAATAAGCATGATTATAAAAAGTTATTCAAGCATATTCCCCTACGGGATACGGAACTAGTATTGCAGACATACACGGGGCACAAAGTATACCCCATCGGAAAGATAGAAGTCAAGGTGAGATACAAGGACAAAGATCACCAAAGGATGGACCTGTATGTGTTGCCTGAGGGAGGTCCACCACTTCTGGGACGGGAGTGGATCAGGAAAATAAAGATAGACTGGCATTCACTAAACACCATGACGGTAGATTCCGGAAAGGAAGATGTCAAACCTGAACGGTTGTCCAGAATATTGGACGAAGCTAAAGAGGTATTCCAGCAAGGACTGGGAACACTGCGAGGAATTAAAGCAAAGGTTAAGATTGCAGAACATGCAAGCCCAAAATTTTTCAAAGCCAGATCGGTACCTTACGCGATACGACCTGCCGTGGAGGCAGAACTGGAAGAACTTGAACGATCAGGGGTACTGTCAAAAGTGGACTGGAGTGAGTGGGCCACGCCCATTGTTCCCGTCATGAAGTCTTCACCAAGTAACAAGCCAGGGGGATCGGGGAAGGTCCGCATCTGCGGAGACTTCAAGATCACAGTGAATCCGGTGCTTCACACGGTACAATACCCGCTTCCGCGGATTGAAGATATCTTTGCTTCGTTGGCTGGAGGGAAACATTTCACCAAGATAGACCTGGCACAGGCATACTTACAAATGGAAGTCGAGGGAGAGTCGCGTCAGTACCTCACCATCAACACACACAGAGGCTTGTATCGTTATAATAGACTGGTTTTTGGGGTAGCTTCGGCTCCAGCAATTTGGCAGAGGGCCATGGAGCAGGTATTACAAGGAATTCCAAGCACGCAGTGTTACTTAGACGATATCCTGATTACGGGAGAAGACGAGGAAGAACACCTCACAAATTTGAAACTGGTGCTCACTAGGTTGAAGGAATATGGCCTTCGAGTTAATCGCAAGAAATGTGAGTTCTTCCAAAAACGGATCTCGTACTGCGGTCATGTCATTGACCGAGAGGGGCTGCACAAGTCACCTGACAAGATAGAAGCTGTCGTGAAGGCCCCCGCTCCGGAAAACGTATCACAGTTAAGATCATTCTTGGGGTTGATTAATTATTATCACAAGTTTCTGCCGAATCTATCCACAGTGCTGCATCCGCTGAATGATCTGTTGCGGAAAGAAGTACCATGGAAGTGGAGTGAGGAATGTAAAAAGGCCTTTCGCAGAAGCAAGGCGTTGATTACCTCTGAAAAAGTGTTGGCTCATTTCAACCCAACGTTGCCTCTTCGTCTAGCTTGTGATGCTTCCCCCTATGGAATTGGAGCAGTACTTTCACACAAGTTACCAAATGGCTCGGAAAGGCCAGTGGCATTCGCGTCCCGATCATTGACTCCCGCGGAGCGAAATTATGCTCAAATAGATAGGGAGGCCCTCAGCCTTGTGTGGGGCGTAAAGAAATTCAATCATTACCTGCAGGGCAAGAAGTTCACATTACTGACAGACCACCAGCCGTTGGTGTCCATATTCAACCCTAACAAGGCCGTTTCCACCATGACAGCGCAAAGGTTACAGAGGTGGTCCGTGTTACTTGGGGCACACCAATATGACATCGAATACAAAAGGTCGAAACAGCATGGAAATGCTGATGGGTTATCGCGTTTGCCATTGCCGATAGTAGAAGAAGCGACTACAGTGGACCCGGTAGAGATGTTCCACTCATCCATAGTGGAATGTCTACCAGTAACAAATTCGATGATCGAAAACGAAACAAGAAATGACCCGACTCTCTCACGAGTCTATGATTTAACGGTGGAGGGATGGCCAGCACAGGGCGAACCAACGCTGCCAGTATTTTCGCAGAGAAAAGAACAGCTGTCAGTGTGTCGAGGAACCCTGATGTGTGGATCTAGAGTGGTGATTCCACCCAAACTTCAACAAAAGGTGTTAAAGGAGCTGCACGAAGGACATCTGGGTGGAGTGAAAATGAAGAACCTAGCAAGAGCGTTTGTGTGGTGGCCAGGCATTGATGGGGACATCGAAGAAATCACTAAGAGCTGTCTAGGATGCCAGAAGGTCCAAAACGCGCCACCACAGGCTCCTCTGCATTCATGGGAGTGGCCCTCATCTCCTTGGCAAAGGGTACACATCGACTTTGCTGGTCCATTTATGGACTCAATGTTTCTAATAGCAGTGGATGCACACTCCAAGTGGCCGGAGGTAATAAAGATGTCCACCACCACCATGGAAAAAACCATCACAGTGTTAAGGACCATGTTTGCTAGGAATGGGCTGCCGGAACAGATCTGTTCTGATAATGGACCGCAATTTGTGTCCGAAGAATTCAAGAAATTCTTAAAGAGCAATGGGGTTAAGCACTACACGTCAGCCCCATACCATCCCGCCTCCAATGGATTGGCTGAAAGGTTTGTCCAGACCTTCAAGAAGGCCATAAAGGCCATGGGTAATGAAGCCATTAACTTACAACATAAGGTGGATAGCTTCTTGTTGGCGTACCGGAATGCAACACATGCGGTCACAAATCAAACTCCCGCAATGATGTTTTTTAATAGACGACTAAGATGCCGGCTGGATTTGCTTAAGCCAAACGTCAGAAGGGACGTAGAGAACCGGCAATTCCAGGGCATGAATGAAAGGCCAACTAGATCTTTTCAGATAGGTCAACAAGTTTTGGCCCGGGACTACCGTACCGAGAAATGGCAGCCTGGAACTATTGGAAAAAGGCTAGGGCCGTTGATGTATACGGTGGACATTGGGGACAGTATAATAAGGCGCCATGTTGACCAGATCATAGGGTCAGCCACAAATGGCCAACCTACTCCACCACCTTACACGGTTAATGTTGAGACAGAGATACCCAGAACACCTACCTCCGATCTGGTAATACTGGAATCAGACGAACCTGACACTGTCCTTCAAGCCGAATCGACCTTGCCAGAAGCACCTACTACCCCGCCGGGTGTTACGACACCACCGAGGCGTTATCCGGACAGAGTCCGGAAACCTCCAGAGAGACTGAATCTGTGAACTGTCTTGCATAAAGTTGTATATATGTTATAATGTATGTTTAATGGGGAATCAGTATGTTGTAAGCTAAAAAGGGAGGATTGTAGTGTATGTACCCGTCTACCTTTAAGAGAACTATTGTATGTAACCGTCCACCTTTAAGAGAACTACTTTAGGTGTTGCACTACTTTGTTGGCTTCTGTATACTGTAATACCGACGGTGACCACACCGGTATATAAGTGCTGTGTCGGGATTTATTGGGCAGATTCGCCCTGACCTTCGAATAGTAAAGTCCTGTTTTAAGTTACCCTTGGAGTCTGTGTATTAATTAACTAAACAACCCACAGACTTTACACCACCCATGTACTAGCCCTGGTGCTCACGGTGGGTCAGCTCAGAGAGATCAACCAGGGCAGGTTCGCCCGAAACCTCTTTGAGCACCTGAAGCAGGTCCATGAGCAGACGGCTGGGAACATGGGAAGGCAGCATCGGAGTAACTGATTGCTGCTCGAACCCTGAAAGCACCACAAGTGGGAGGTAGGAGATCAGGTCACGGTGAGAAACTATGCCCGAGTGGGGAGTTTGGAGCCATTGTACATGGGGTCCTACAGTATTGTAGATAAAGCCAGTCCCATGGTCTACGCCATGAAGATGCCCCGGCGTACAAAATGGTTTCATATCAACCAGTGTAAGCTGTTTACACCTGAAAGGGGAAAACAGCCAGTTGGGAAAAGGTCTGAGGATAAAGATCCTCAGCCTGCAGCAGGAGCGAGTTCACAGACTGCACAGGCAGGCGCTGTGGCTTGCTTAAAGGGAGGGACCATCCCGCCCATCGATTGGGACACTCCCCCACTCTTCTGGGATCCAGATGAGGGGGAGGGACCAGAGGGCAAAAACCCCGCCCCTAACCCAGGTGTAGAGAGGGAGGGACCTGAGGTCAAAACCCCTCCCCCCGGACCCAGCCATGGGACATGGGGGCGGAGGCTCTCAGCTCGCAGCAGCAGGCTGCAAAAAGTTACCTGCCCCCAGCCCAGGTTCAGGAGGGGTCAAGCCTGAGGGAGCAGCGGTTTGGGTTAAAGGCCCAGTGGCCAAGAAAGCCCCACCCGTCAAGGCCCCCAGAAGGTCCCCATGGACGCCCCAGCTGAGAAAGCCATGGTCACCGGCCCTCCAGTTACTAAGGGCCGCCCCTCGAGCCAGGGAAAGGTCCAACGACAGAGGTCCTCAGCCAGCAGCCACGGGCTGCGAGGGACCAACAGTGAAGGATGGTGCAGTCACGCCGGGGGTGGCGGTGAGCTGCAGTCCGACCGGGGATTAGCCTGGCCGCCCGGAGACGGCCGGCGGATGTATATAGTTTAGTTTAAGTTTTGGTTAGTGTTTATTTGTTAAGTTTAATTATTTAGCTTAGGCTTGGGTGTTTTAGTTTAAGTTAAATAAGGTGATGGGTAGTCTTAAGTGAGCAATCTGCTAAGAGTGTATATTTGGGGTCGAGGTCGCGGGATCCGACCATGCTTCACCAAGCCAGAGAATCTCTTGGGGACCTGGCTGCATGTTTTTGTATCTTTCGCAGAAAGACTTTCAGGATGAAGGGTGTCGTGATCCTATTCGCCCTGATTGGGATGAGCGTCAAAAGACGAGGCGACGTCCAGGACTCCCACATCTACGGGTGCTCGGGAGACAAGGCGCCCACAGCGATCGATGGAAGCGGTGAATGGGATGCGGAGGAGACCGCCATCTACGTCCATGAGGGAAGGTGGCCAGGATGGTTGGGGTCCAATTCGTCTCAGTACTCCAGCCAAACCGGATTCACGTACGGGGAGACCTCCTCCTGTGCCCCAGGGTACGGGTCGTTACCACGAGGGTCAGCGTCACCGTTGGAAAGCGAATATGTTTGACGTGTAAAGGATACATTCCACTGGATAGGTGGTGGTGGCTCAGAAAGCTGAGCAAGGACATGAGGAACCCCGAAGTCGAGTGGGAACGGTTGGGGAACAACACCCACCGGACAACCACAGGGACTCATGGAGGATTAAGTGTGTGTTGGGACAAGTGGTGGGAACCGGATCAAGGGATTTATATCTGTATGTGGGGGTCAGAGGAGGTCTGCCCCGCAGGCATATCCATCATTTTCCACCAGCAGTGGCACGACACCGGGAAGGGGATGAGGTGGGATGCCAGCCGGAAGGTGTGTGCGGTCCCATACTCTCCGATCCCAGTCAACGCCACTGAGCTGGTAACCCGCCCCCATAAGCCCCCGCCCACGGCACAGGTGGCGAGGTTACCCAGGGAAGGTTTCCCCACCACCACCAAGGGACCAGGGTATGGGTTGGTACTAGTCCCCACCGATCAGGTGCTGTACCAGGGGGTACACTACGCGGTAGCCTCCGTGATTTTAAATCTCACCGAGGTACATTTTCCGGAGTGGTGTCCCAAAGAAACAGAGCAGCTATACCAGGCCCTATTAAAAGACATGTTCAAGAAGATTTACGAGTTCGATTTCGCCCACGCGGACAGAACCGAACTCTACACCACACACCGAGAGTTTTGGGGTAATGCAGGGAGGCAAAGAAGGGGAGTATGGAATGATGTTTTTACTGCGTTTAATACTGGGTCCTCTGTCATCAAGAGTTTAGATGACATAGAGCTGCAGACCTAGATAAATGGTTTAAAAACACAGTTAAAGAAGATATTACTGGATGAGAACAAGGTAGTGGGCTCGGAGTTGCATGAGGACCAGGCCATGACGGTCCATTTAAAGGAAATCATAGCGGAGTTGGAAAAGCACGCAAAGACGGTTAATGCTCTCATAAGGGAGGACAGGAATGCTTCTGACCAGGCTGTGCAGAATGAGGTGTGCGTGTTATACGGGGCGTGGTTACTGGGCGAGGGCCTCAGTAATCTGGAGGATTTAAAACAGGGTTTGGTCCCCTCCTGGATTAGCAACAAGCACCTCGCAGCACTCCACCCTTTTGAGAATGCATTGAGCCCGTGCCAACTCCGGCTAGCCTCCGAAGCCTATCCAGTCCCCATGGATTATGGGCAGTCCAACCACACAGTCATGGGAGTAGTAGTTAGGATGCCAGTCATGGGTAGGACAGCCCGATCCGTGCCGGTATACAGGGTTGAGAACATTGGCATCATTCAAGGGGGTGCATACATTCGTTTCACAGCGGCCCCGCCTTACGTCATAAAGTGGGAGCACGCTATGACAGGTACTGACCTCTCAGGGTGCCGGAGCCAGGGAGCACACGTAATCCTGTGTCCCCAGCACTTGAATGCCTATTCAAAACCGCAGTGTGGGTTCAGAGCTGCTGGCGCAATACCTATAAATTGTACCATGGAGGCAATGGCACAAGGCCATGTTCCCCCGCAGGTAGCATATATAGGTGGGACATATTGTGTCACCATCGGCGCGTCTCACTACCAGCACCGACAGCATAGCTGGTGTCCGGTCAGTGAAAGCAACTGCTGTTTTAAACCCGAGGCAGAAGTTCAAGTGGCCCAGGAGTGAATTGTCCCCATTCCTGAACACTCCACTGTTCACCTCACTGTGAAGGAGAATTTTACGGATTTGCAAAAGTACGTAGCCCATTTTGGCTACGAAATTCCCCCCTCTCCCTGAGCACCTTACCAAAATACTCAAAGCTGTTATAGTTTCGCAGAAACATTTTTACACTCTAGAGCAGAAAACAGTAGAGATAGGGACTAAGATATTGGATATTGTGATTCCACCCTGGTGGGACATTTTCAATAACATAGAGGTCCCTTCGTGGATCAGACTGGCTTCCCACATTCTCGTGGTCTGTCAGTTAGGGATAGTGTTGTATCTAGTTTGCATTCAGTGCAAGGGAAAAGGTCAGTTGTTAGAATTCCGAAACCAGAAAATCTGGAAGGAACATTATGTAAAGGTGGAGGGAGATACGCCTGTTTAAGTCTCTTTCCTTGTATTTTGATTAAAGATTGTTGTTTTTTTGTGTTTGTTATTTTTACTAAAGGTTTTTCTGGGGTTTTTTTGCGACGCGTTTAATAAAGATATATGTGTACCAAGTGGTGCAGGGGTGTTGGACCCCTCCATGCTTGGATGCGTGTAAAGTCTGTAGTTTTACTCTCTGTATGCTGATGTACACTACATTTTTTGCGGAATGGGAAGTGCATGTGTCGTGGGTATATTAGATAGGTAATTACAGGGGAAGGTCGACTACGGTGGGTCGGAAATTTTTTGCTCACCTTGTAAAAGTATGATACTTCAAACAAGTTTTAGTATCACAGGGGGGAGTGTAAGATTCGCAAAATTTCTACATTTCCCCAAAGGTTATTAATAAGAAAAGGGACCCTGTGTGGACATTTTAATGAAAACGGGTACCCAAGATGGCATCCGTGCCTCGTGGCAGAAAGCCTGAGATTTTAAAAATTTGGACTCTGCGGCACAGGCAGCTCGTGGAGAAATCGAAACCAAAGCTGCAGTTTCTGTGAAGAGAGACTTTGCATTTTGAAAGCCGGACAGGACTTTGAATTATGTATTAGACCAAATCAGAGACAGATCAAAACCCAGTTAGGCCTATAGTTAAGGCCATCAAGCAGTTTTCATAAATAATCGGGAACAGCTTAAGGAAGTCATCGAGGCTGGACAGGCCCATTAAGATGTATTAACAACAAAACAAGTCAATTATCAGACCAGTAGATGCGATTACCAGCCATCTAAAACCAGTTAGTGTAGATTGCTACCATTATTTAAAATAGCCCGCCAAGATTGGGACAAACAACTAACCTGATTTGGCGCGCAGATAAGGGCTATCCGAAGGAGTATAATTGTAGGCCCACTGGCAACCTTCTCTCTCTGCTCTCAGCCTTTGCTCCGGCTCCGGCCCCTCGCCCTCGTGGCTACTGCTCTTCCCCCGTCCCGCGCTTACCACCCGGCCACTGCCCGTGCCTTCCCCATTCCATCGGGGACGCCCGGCACTGCGCCAGGCGGACATAGACAAACCAGGCCAGGTGAGGTGGGACGCGACGAGGCAAGGTGGTGAAGAAGACGAATGGAAAGACGATTGAAGAAAAGCTTCCAATAATCGGGCCTTCAGTCCAGCTGACCTGCGACTATCTTCATGCAAACTCCAACTGCCGGCCGAGGAAAAGGAACCATCATCCCTGCGAGGTAAAGTACACAAGCAGAGACTTTAACTTTGGGGTACTTGTACCTGGACAACGCCCTTGCAGCACCCCGAGACCACGTGACGATGGCAGGCTCCAGGGAGCACAAAGAGCGAACCCCAAACCCCACTGCTGTTTTGAATTCAGCATGAATTCTGATCCCTCATAGCTTAACCTAGTTAGGTATAGGGGTGGGATAAGGATAGGGAGATTGTTAAGATAGTCGTTTTCCCTCGATGTGCTGTGTGTTCCCCATTCCCTGTATAAGTATAATTATTTTGTATTTTGCCTGTAAAAGTTTATACCAGTAACTTTTCATAGGATTGTGCTAATTTCTTCTTCAATAAAAATCTTGGTTTTGCTTACATCCAACCATCTGTCTACTCGAGTCTCCTTTCTGTATCGCCACCTTTTACCTAAGTCTGGTGTCTAGAACCCAGGGGCGTGGGAGCGATTCGAACCGCTCATAAACATTCAGAGGCTTAACTGACTGGGCGTATGCGCCACCCCACACCACCCCCTACACATGTGTAACTCCTGGAGACTTACCCTCCCAGAGAAATCTGGAACAAAAACGTAAGTTCCATGCACACGCGCTGCCTCTCCGGCACACGCGTTCGACCACTGAACTTCCTTTAAGGGAACGGAAGTTCCGGTTTCCCACACTTGCACAGTGCATGCACGGAACCGGCACTTCCGTTGGGCCTACGGGTGAGTACCCCATGCGTACTCACCCGTGGAGACCCAAATTTCTGGGCCATTGTATTTGTATTGAACTTGGAACACCACGGAGTTACAATGTCTGCTAAAACCAGTTAAGCCAATGTTAAGAATTGAATGAAAGTATTTTGTAAAAATGGCATCAAACAAAAACCATTGCTGTCATATTGTTTTTATGATAACTATTAAACACCTAAAGGTAGAGACATAATTATGCATGCAGCAGCTAAATTGACAATAAGATCAGTAAGAATTCAAGACAATTAACTTATATCAGCAGGAAACTTGAAATAATAAACCACTAAAAAAAGAGTATAAAAGATAGAGCTTTTCAGATGAAAAGGCAGAAGTCGCTGAACGGGCAAGCGTTTCTCAACTTCACAGGCACGCTCTGTAAGTTTTTAACTTTGAGTCTCGGATAATCAAGGTATTTGATTTTGGTGAATGTTCTGGATTTAGAAATAAGTAAGAAATGTAGAAATGTAACGAAGTAAAGATTTGAAAATAAGGATCTCTGAGAAATAAGAAATGCAAGCTATTTGTATTTTGAATTGTTAACTTTGCAGCCTGCCGGACTCAACATTGAGTTCAACAATTTCAGATAATTATCCCGGCCGCCATTTTTCATGCAGTATGATTTTTGCCATTCCCATTTGCAACATTTTATCTTTCCTGCCTCTTACAAAAGTACAGGATGTTCTTTCTATTACTTCCTCCCCTCCTAACCCGCCCCCCCCCCCCACTGTCTCTGCACCTGCTTAATATCTGTTACATCCCCAGCTTTTTCCAGTTCTGATGAAGGGTCCCAGACCTGAAACGTTAACTCTGTTTCACTCTCCACGGATGCTGCCTGGCCTGCTGAGTATTTCCAGCATTTTCTGTTGTTATTTCAGATTTCCAGCATCCGCAGTATTTTGCAATTATATTAACTGTTAAAGGAATGTTGGCTTTTAAATAAATATATATTTTTAGAATTGTCTCACAGAGTATTTCTGTACAAACTCGCGAACCCAATTTCTGTACACTCTTTTGTAAGGAGTTGCAGAATTCTGGGGGGTATTCCGGACCCTCATAATATCCGGAAGGTTACAGTCTAGTTAAACTTATTAAAAGTGCTATCCGGAGAATGGTAACATCTTCAGTTGTTCCTTTCCTTTAGGGAGAGATAGCCTGAACCTTTAGACCCATTTAAGCATCTTATAGAATTCGGCTATCTCTAACTTTAGTTGAAGGTGAACGTCTGGGGAATACACCTGATCTGGGGTAGCCCAAAAAGGGCTAGGACTTGTAATTATCCCTTCACTTTTACACTGTTTCTGCTATTGTTTGGATTTTGATTTGGGTGGGGGGTCTCCATAAGGAGGCTCCCAGCATTTACACGACTGAATCCATTCCTGCAACCCAGTGGCAGAATCATAGGCCAATGAAAAACTGCCGTAAGCCATTGAAGTTTAGTGACTGAACAATCTGGAGCTCTCTCGAAGTATAGTAAACTTCGAGATGTTTAAGCGACTGGACACCCTGAGGACAATCTGGCAAAGAGAATAAAGAAGTTATGAGTGAAAGGATGAACCAGAGTTATGTGCAAGAGAAATGTCATCAATGTAAACTAGAAACAAAAAAGGGGCCTAATATTCAGCCTGAAGTAATGGTCATATTAACAGCTTCTCAAACAGTTTTCCAACCTCTTTCCAATACTCGTGTGTTCTTCCGAATACTTCAAATATGTTACTATACTCTCTTCCTCTTTGTTCCATCCCCGTTGAGTTGAAATCAAGATTAATCGTGGTGTCTCTCTGCTCCAATTTATTCTTTCCAAGCACCCCAAACATGGAACTTCTCCTCTCCCTCAGTCTCCCCTCCCTCGCTCTCAACTCCTTCAGTCTTCCCTCCCTCATTCTCCCCTCCCTCAGCCTACCCTCCCTCAGCCTACCTTCCCTCAGACTCCCCTCCCTCACTCTCCCCTCCCTCAGCCTACCCTCCCTCAGCCTACCTTCCCTCAGACTCCCCTCCCTCAGACTCCCCTCCCTCAGTCACCCCCTCCCTCATTCACTCCCCTCCCTCAGTCTACCCTCCTTCAATCTACCCTCCTTCAGTCCACCCTCCCTCAGTATTCTCCCCCTCAGTCTCCCCTCCTTCAGTCCTCCCCTCCCTCAGTCCTCCCCTCCCTCAGTCTCCCCTCCTTCAGTCTCCCCTCCTTCAGTCCTCCCCTCCCTCAGTCCTCCCCTCCCTCAGTCTTCCCTCCCTCAGTCTCCCCTTCCTTCTACAATCTGCTGGCTTTTATAACCCAAGTGTGTCATCACCAATCTCACCTCTTTCCAACCTCGGTGGTATCCTGCTCTGTGGACCTTCACTCTTCACCCTTCTTTTATCAATTTAAAAGAAAAACTCTGCTTTTAATCAACTGGGCAGCCAAGAAAATCCAACATGAGAAAGAATAACATTTACTCACCTTTAAATCAGAATTGGATTTGTCAACATACTGAAAGAAATTGACACAGTTGAGAGAGAGATTTAAAGAGAAAGACGAGAAAGAGAAAGAGAAGAGTTTCCATTTGGGTCAAGGACAGAAAGTATTCAATCAGTAAATTCAACCTGTGATGATGCCAAAACCCAGTGGGGTAAAAGCAGACTCTCTTTCACTCTCCCAGCTCATCCATCAGCAGGCACAGGGAAGTGTCTAGCGATTTACGGCAAGCTCTCAAATTCTAGAGATATAGATAAATATTTGGAATAGCAGCATTGGCAGATTTATGAATGGGAATCACCATAGCAATGATCCAGTCAGCTGGACAGACAGCCGAGGTGAGAGGCAAGTTTGTTAAATGTGCTGATAATTGGACTGTGATGCCAAATGCCCAGTGGTTCCCTGAAGAGGTTACTTTAATCTAAGGGTATGTTCGAAGACCCCACCATACTGGGTCATTTATATGCTGGAGTGAAGCTGATGGAGGGAGACCATATATCTCCACTCAGCCGTATCATAGCACCTTGAAATTCTGACGAGTTCCCCAGTAGAGTATTAACCCTAAACTTAGCCTTGCCGGAAATGAAGCATAAAAGACAGAGAGTGAGGAGGTGAGGGTCCAAGAACGAGGGGCCAGAGATTAAATGTAAGAGATTTAGAACAGTGGGCAGGAGATAATTCTTCACACAGAGAGTTGTGAGGCTGTGGATTTCAGGCTTTGGAAAGGGTACAACACAGATTCACGAGGATGCTGCCTGGTTTGACGAAATACAAATACAAAGAAAGACTTGGAAATGTTGGGTCTTTTTTCATTAGAACAATGCAGATTTTTTTTTTATTCGTTCATGGGATGTGGGCATCGCTGGCAAGGCCAGCATTTATTGCCCATCCCTAATTGCCCTTGAGAAGGTGGTGGTGAGCCGCCTTCTTGAACCACTGTAGTCCGTGTGGTGAAGGTACTCTCACAGTGCTGTTAGGGAGGGAGTTCCAGGATTTTGACTCAGTGACGATGAAGGAATGGAGATATACTTCCAAGTCGGGATGGTGTGTGATTTGGAGGGAAACTTGGAGGTGGTGGTGTTCCCATGCACCTGCTGCCCTTGTCCTTCTAGGTGGTGGAGGTCGTGGGTTTGGGAAGTGCTGCCGAAGAAGCCTTGGTGAGTTGCTGCAGTGCATCTTGTAGATGGTACACACTGCAGCCACGGTAGGCCGGTGGTGGAGGGAGTGAATATTTAAGGTGGTGGATGGGGTGTCAATCAAGTGGCTGCTTTGTCTTGGATGGTGTCGAGTTTCTTGAGTGTTGTTAGAACTGCACTCATCCAGGCAAGTGGACAGTATTCCATCACACTCCTGACTTGTGCCTTGTAGATGGTGGAAAGGCTTTGGGGAGTCAGGAGGTAAGACACTCACCGCAGAATACCCAGCCTCTGACCTGTTCTTGTTGCCACAATAGTTATGTGGCTGGTCCAGTTAGGTTTCTGGTCAATGGTGACTCCCAGGATGTTGATGTTGGGGGTCAATGGTAATCCCGTTGAATGTCAAGGGGCGGTGGTTAGACGCTCATTTGTTGGAGATAGTCATTGCCTGGCACTTGTGTGGCGCGAATATTACCTGCCACTTATCAGCCCAAGCCTGAATGTCGTCCAGGTCTTGCTGCATGCGGGCATGGACTGCTTCATTATCTGAGGAGTTGCGAATGGCACTGAACACTGTGCAGTCAATCAGTCAATCCCCACTTCTGACCTTATGATGGAGGGAAGGTCATTGATGAAGCAGCTGAAGATGGTTGGGACACTGCCCTGAGGAACTCCTGCAGCGATGTCTTGGGTCTGTGATGATTGACCTCCAACCATCACAACCATCTTCCTTTGTGCTATATATGACTCCAGCCAGTGGAGCATTTTCCCCCAATTCCCATTGACTTCAGTTTTACTAGGGATCCTTGATGCCTCACTCGGTCAAGTGCTGCCTTGATGTCAAGGGCAGTCACTCTCATCTCACCTCTGGAATTCAGCTCTTTTGTCCATGTTTGGACCAAGACTGTAATGATGTCTGGAGCCAAGTGGTCCTGGCGGAACCCAAACTGAACATCGGTGAGCAGGTTATTGGTGAGTAAGTGCTGCTTGATAGCACTGTCGATGACACCTTCAATCACTTTGCTGATGATTGAGAGTAGACTAATGGGGCAGCAATTGGCTGGATTGGATTTGTCCTGCTTTTTGTGGCGAGGATTACAGGGTGATATAATAGAAGTTTTAAAAATGATGGAAATGTGGGACAGGGTAGATAGAAGCAGACCGTTTCCAGTAGTTGAGGGGTCAAGAACGAAGGGCCATAGATTAAATGTAAGAGATTTAGAACAGTGGGCAGGGGAAACTTCTTTACTCAGAGAGTTGTGAGGCTGTGGAATTCACTCCCAGGGTCTGTGGTTGAGGCAGAAACTGTGTCAACATTCCAGGTTAGATTGGAGAGGTGGGTGAAGGAAAAGGGATCTGGGAACTGGGAGGGTAAATGTGATTAAAACTACTTTCTCCCGTGGAGGGTAAACACTGACACGGACTGGTTGGGCCAAATTGCCTATGTCCATGTGATAACTTCTGTGTATTTCTTTGTAGAGTATTTCACAACTATTACAACAGGCTGCAAAAAGCATCCCTGCTTGGCAGCAACTCAAAAAGGGGGTTCAGTGACTTACTGCACTTCTCTGGGAATTCTGTCCATCTCCCACCGTGGAATTTCAGCGATAGATTGCTTACAAACTCTCCTTATGTGCTGATAAAACTGACTGAACACAAATACTTGCTCTGCTTTCCCATCTTTCCCATTCCATTCTACCAGACCTGGTAATGCAATGGGCAGCCTTGGCAACATCGCATCTCAATGGGCAGCCTTGGCAACATCGCATCTCAATGGGCAGCCTTGGCAACATCGCATCTCAATGGGCAGCCTTGGCAACATCGCATCTCAATGGGCAGCCTTGGCAACATCGCATCTCAATGGGCAGCCTTGGCAACATCGCATCTCAATGGGCAGCCTTGGCAACATCGCATCTCAAGAAAAGCATGCTGCTCCTTTCTTTGCAGAAGATGATGTCCTTTAATGCCAGGACTGGTCAGGGCGCGCAACAGATAAAACCTGACCGGCCAGGCTGTTATATATGTGAAGGCTAGGCGGCCAGACAGGGCCTGGGTGACACTGAGGTTTAGCAAGACAAGGCTCATGGTTGGTGGAATAATTGCCCTCTGCATTCAATGTAGTAACAATGTACCTTTTCATCAGATCAAAAGCTGTGTTCCTGTTAGGAACAGGAAAAAGACCATTCAGCCCCTCAATCAATGAGATCATGGCTGATCTGCACCTCAGCTCCATTTACCCTCCTTGGTTTCATATCCCTTAATACCCTTACCCAACAAAAATCCATCAATCATAGTGCAACAATGGCCATCTGCTCAACCTCTGCCATCTTTTTCCTAGGAGGAGGAAGCCCATGCTGTGGGTTTTTATTTTTGTTTCAGGATGAGGACAACATTGGCAAGCCTGCATCTACTGCCCATCTCTAATTAAGGAAAGGAAGGAAGAATGAACTTGCATTTATATAGCGCCTTTCAGAACATTCCAAAACCAATGAAGGGTAGTTCCCGCTGTAATGTAGGAAAATGCAGCAGCCAATTTGCACACAGCAAGGTCTCACAAACAGCAATGAGAAAAATGACCAGGTAATTTGGTAGAGTGATGCCAGCTGAGGGATAAATGTTACTGAGCACACCAAGGAAAACTCCCCTGCTCTTCTTCGAATAGTGTCGTGATTTTTTTTTACATCCAACCGAGAGGGCAGATGGGGCCTCAATTTAACATCTCTTCCGAAAGATGGCATCGCCGACAGTGCAGCATTCCTCAATCTGTTCTCTCTGTAGAAAATGTCTAATTCTCTCAAACCCATTTATCCAAACATACGAAAAATGACAGACTCCCTCAGTACTGCACTGGAATGTCAGCCTAGATTATGTGCTCAAGTCTCTGGAGTGGGACTTGAACCCACAACTTTTTGAGCCACAGCTGACACCTGAGTAGGTGGTGATGGGCCTTCCCATTGAACTCCTTGTGGTGACGGTGCTCCCAAGATGGCGCTGGGTATATTCAAGGATAGTGATGGTAAAGGCACAGTGATACATGTCCAAGTCAGGATAGTGTGCAATTTGGAGGGGAACTTGGAGATGATGGTGTTCCCATGACATTGCTGCTCTTGTCCTTCCTAGTGGTAGAGGTGGTGGAGGAGGGAGTACACCCTCAGTACTTGAAGCTAGCACCAGCTCACTTGACAGCTTTGATCCAAACGTAGTCCTGAACGACCCAAGGACACTGCTGTGGTCGTACTGGGCTATGCACTGACTCTCACTGGGATACAGCTTGACAGGGCCAGATACCTTCCAGTACTTCACCAATTGGCATTCTTCAAGTGTGAGCTTGGACAGTGAGTGCCACCGGGGCAGTTTCAGGACCAAGTCCAATCCCATCCTCACCCAACATCTAGACTCACACACCTTCCCACAGGAATCATTGGTTAGCGATCAGGAATGGGAAGGCTGACCAATGTTCCTGTGCACAAGATTAATACTCCACTGGAACATAGGAACAGGAGGAGGCCATTCAGTCCCTCAAGCCTGTTCCACCATTCAATCAGATCATGGCTGGTCTGTACCTCAGCTCCATTGATCCCACCTGGATACCTTCTCACTATATTCCTCAATCTGTTCTCTCTGTAGAAACGGTCTAATTCTCTCAAACCCATTTATCCGCACATACAAAAAATGATAGACAGCAGAAGTCCTACTGGTCCATCCAGCCTGTCCCACACACAATTGTGAGGCTGTGAGCATCACGCAAGACACTCCCCACCCCACCAGAGCCATGCTGTATCCCGGGAGAGGTATAAAAACAAATAAAAACCCAGGCTAATTAGGAGAGGAATAAAATCTGGACAATTCCCCTCTGATCCCCTTAGGTGATTGAAACTAGTTCAGGAGACCACCCTGGAATACTATCCACTTCAATCACCTTCCCTGGAAATATATTCCACAACTCCATTACTTTTGGGTGGAGAAGTGATTTCACTTCTCACTCTTTATTTCCTCATTTTAACTTGAACCATTCACCCTGGTGTAAACATTTGCCCAATTTAACTTTGTCACTTGCCTTCATAATCTTGAAAGCTGCTTGCAAGGTTAATGCTCCACCAGAACACAGGAACAGGAGTTGACCATTCATCCCCTCAAGCCTGTTCCACCGTCTTATTAGATCATGGCTGATCTGTACTTCAACTCCATTTATTCATCTCAGTCTTGAAAATTTCAATTATCCCAGCATCCACAGCCTTTTAGGGGGGAGAGTTCCAGATTTCGACTACATATTGTGTGAAAAATGCTTCTTGATTTCACTCCTTGAACGGCCTGGCTCTAATTTTAAGATTGTGCCCCCTTGTTCTGGATTCCCCCACCAGAGGAAATAAATTATCTTTATCCACCTTATCGAATCATTTTTACGATTTTAAACATCGCTATTAGATCACATCTAAACCTTCTACACTCATGGGAATACAAGCCAGGTTTATGCTACCTGTCCTCATAATTTAACCCTTTTAGCCCTGGTATCGTTCTGGTGAATCTGCGCTGCACCTCCTCCAAGGACAATCTATCCTTCCTGAGGTGCGGTGCCCAGAACTGAACACAGTATTCAGATGGGGTCTAACCAGAGCTTTATACAACAGTAACATAACTTCCACCCCTTTGTAATCCAGCCCTCTTGAGATAAAGACCAACATTCCATTAGCCTCTTATTTTTCCTATGATTGGGAGGCCAAAACTGCACACAGCACTCTAGATGGGATCTGACCCATACCTTACGCAGCAACAGCAGAATTCTCATCAGAGGGGTGCTCCCCTGGGCTATGTTCATATATTTCCTTGTGGATTGGGCCACTGCAGCATTGGCTGAGGTCTGAGATGAGATGTTTCACCTACCCACATTTCGTTCTCAGCCAGGAATAGAGGCTGGCACAAGGAGACCCAAGTGAAGAAAGAAAAGGAAGAAAACACCACAGAAAGAGAGAGGGTCTTGCCCTGAGGAAGGATGTTTAATGTTTAATGTTATAACATTTATTCCTGGACAACAGCTCCCCCAGTGGCTCTGTTAGTAAATGCACTGGGACTGGGTCATACCGAGCAGGTAGATTCCACATTCAATCCCCAGTCTGTGCTATGTCGCTTGACCAAATAACCTGCTAACCGTCACAGCCTAGGCTCACACTCAAAGAGTGGTTACAAACACCAGATAAAGTCTGCCTGATGAAACCATTACACAACAACGTGCATTTATATAGCGCCTTTAACATAGTAAAACGTCCCAAGGCACTTCACAGGAGTGATTATCAAACAAAATTTGACACCGAGCCACATATTAGGACAGGTGAGGTAAGTTTTAAGGGGCATCTTAAAGGGGTAGAGAGAGGTAGAGTGGGGGAGAGGCTTAGGGAGAGAATTCCAGAGCTTAGGGCCTAGACAGCTGAAGGCACAGCCGCCAATGGTGGGACGATAAGACCACACCCACGTCTGCAGGAGAGAAGAACATTGACAGGAAAGAATTGTTAAAGATTATGTAAAATTTTGAATCCTATTAGAGGAAAGCTCTTGAGTGACGAGTCCAGTTTCAACTGTTCCACTGACTTCCTTGAGGGGAATTCCACTGCCTCGCATTCTATGAATTATTTTCCTGTTTGGTTGAGAGCTCGTGTGATAAATAAGTGATTGTTGCCACAATCTGCGAATATATTTACATTTTTAAAAAAACACAGTAACAGCAGAGGAATTACACAGAGGAACAATGAACCAGCACTAGCAGACGCATCCGAGTGACGAGCCGATCCTCCTATCACTGCAGCCCAAAGCAAGAGAGAAAAGCTGAGGCCAAGTTTACTGCTCTCTCCTTTTTCTGAAGACACAATCTTTTTTTTGGAAAGGAAAAAAAACTGCAGAAAAGTCCAAAAAAAAAGTCTCTTTTCTTTTCCTCCCAGTGGAAAAATAAACAATCTTTTTTATCTTGGCATTCCTGAGGTGTAAAAAGCTGGCGCTCATCTGTTTGCGCAGATGTTTGCAAAGGGAAAGCATTGCAGAAACCGGCCAAAACTTCCCAGCGTTCCTTGGCACCTGCCTGTCAGTACGGAGCTATTCTCAGGAGTGCCTGCTTGTTGTTCCAACAGAAATTGTTACGGCTGTGAAGGGAAGAGAAAGAGTAAGGCAGCCTGGGAAGTTGGGTCGCATTTGGATCGCCAACCCTCCAGGATTGGCCTGGAATCTCCAGGAACTGAAGGTTAATCTCCAGGACACCGCTGCAAGCAACCCTGGGGAGAAAAATCATAGGGGGCATTAAATAAATTGTGCGTTTATTTTCATTTCCTTTGAACACTTCTGTTCATTAGTTCTAAAAACATTGGAGCTGGGAAAAAAAGTCTGTTTGACTGACAGTCAGGAATCTGGGCAGCACGGTGGCATAGTGGTTAGCACTGTTGCCTCACAGCTCCAGGGACCCGGGTTCGAATCTGGCCTCGGGTGACTGTCTGTGTGGAGTTTGCACATTCTCTCTGTGTTTGCGTGGGTTTCCTCCGGGTGCTCCGGTTTCCTCCCACAGTCCAAAGATGTGCAGGTTAGGTTGATTGGCTATGATAAAATTGACCCTTAGTGTTAGGGGGATTAAATACGTGGGGTTACGGGGATAGGGTGGGATATGTGTTGGTGTAGGGGTTATGGGGATCGGGGGTGGGATATGTGTCGGTGCAGGCTCGATGGGCCGAAATGGCCTCTATCTGCACTGTGAGGTTTCTGTGATTCTGTGATTCTGTGAATCATCCCAACGGATAACAAAGAGTCTGTTCGATTTCCGGTTGCCGTGAAAAGGCGGGACGCCACGAGGATGGACGTGTTGGACAACTAATGATGGGAGTGTGGGGGCGGAGTGGTTGGAGGTGGAAGGTCATGTGACGAAACCTCCAGGGATACAGCCAACCAGAGTTGGCAACCCTAGGTCACATGCTTCCTGCCTGTTTGAATACAGAAGGGCCAAAGATAGTTTGCCTTTTCAAAGAGCCCACACAGGCACGATGGGCTGAATGGCCTCCTTCTGTGCTGCATGATTATTTGAGGGGGACCCTTTTGTTTTGGTTCCCTGGTTTGGGAAAAGTAATCTATTAAGAAAAAACACAGCATCCCCAAAAAGATCATTAGGTAATTGCAACGTCTGCTGTGATATAGATCAGAACTACACAGCTGATCTCAGAGGGCTTGTAATGTCAGCCGTGGCTCAGTGGCAGCACTCTCGCCTCTGGGTCAGAAGGTTGTGGGTTCATAGTCCCACTCCAAAGATTTGTGCACATAATCTAGGTGACACTACAGTGCTGCACTGAGGGAGTGCAGCACTGTCAGAGGTGCCGTCCTTCAGATGAGACGTTAAATCGAGGCCCTGTTTGCCCACTCAGATGGACATAAAAGATTCCCATGGCACTATTGGAAGAAAAGCAGGGGAGTTCTCCCTGGTCTCCTGACCAATATTTAACCTTCAACCAGCATTTACTAAATAATCCTGCAGGTTTCATCACATGACCTCCCACCTCAATCCACCCCACCACCACACCCCCACGATTGGACGGCCGACATGTCCATCCTCGCGGTGCCCGGCATTTCATGGAAATCAAAGAGACTCTTCATTAGTTGATTGGATGATTCTTGTGGCCAATTAGGGACCAAAATTCAGATATATTGGTGGAGGCAGAAGGCATGGCTGATGTACTAAATAAGTATTTTGCATCAGTGTTTATCTGCTGTTTAAGCTCCCCTGGCTCTAATAGTGGGTGCATTTTTATCCCTAACTGCAAGTTCAAGCTGCATGGTTAAAGTTACCTGAGCCAACTGCCAATCCCCCGACCATGCCTGTTCTTTGTTCTCAGTGAGCACTAGCTCTTCACTTAAACTTAGCTCCCAAAGCGAGAATATCAATGCTAATTTGATCCTGTGAGAGACAACATTGTGGCGTACCGATCACAGAAAGGACACAATCCGCTTTTCGGTCCGTAGACTAAAAATCAGGCGTCATGCCTTTAAGAAGGATCACACCTTTAAGAAACTCGATCTGCAACATAGTTAAGCCCAGAGCGGGGGAGGAGCAGTCAAAGCTGTGGACTGATGAAAAGCAGTCGGACTTGGTGTAGTCTCTGACGCCATTTTGTGTTCAACATGTAGCCTCAACAATTAAACATTTTCTGTTGAACCTCTCCGTGTTCAGTATTTTTTGCTAGGAGTACGTAGACTCCTACATTGGTGACCCCGACGGCAAGTACGCACATCTCAAGGCCGCGCTCCTTAAAAAATTCACAGCCTCCCAATTTTTGCGCAACTGCCACCTCCTCGACCTCCCGGGCCTCGGTGACTCCATGCCGTCAGACTTGCTCCCACACATGCTTGCTCTGATCGACGAGAAACCGCCCGGCTCCCTCTTCCGCATGCTCTTTATCCGCCAACTACCTCCCAGCATCCGCCCGGCGATCGTGGCGTCCAGCCTCACGGACCTCGAGGCCCTGACCGACGAAGCCGATAAGCTCCTGTCCACTGGCTCCAACCACACCGTCACCCCCGACCTAGCCTCTGCAGCGTTGGCGCGCGCTCCACCCTCTATCGCGCAGCCACACAGCTCGGCCACGAGGCCCCCCAGGCCCCCACGTCCCCCAAGCCCTCCGACCCAGGGCTACTGCTACTTCCATACCCGGTTCGGCGCATGGGTACGCCGCTGCAGCCATCCCTGCACGTTTCCAACTGCCTTCACACCGGCCTACACGATGGCCGTGGGGCAAGCAGGCGCGCTGCTGTACGTTATGGACAGCGCCTCCGGACGCCGTTTCCTATGCGACATGGGCGCGGAGCGCAGCATCATCCCCGCGTCTGCCCTCGAGATCCAGTGAGGCGGCCGCGGCCCTACGCTGGCTGCCGCCAACGGCACTGACATCTGGACGTACGGCACCCGCACCGTCACCATCGACCTCGCAGGCCGCCGCTACCACTGGGAGTTTATCACCGCCAAGGTGCTCTCCCCGCTCCTTGGTGCAGATTTCCTGTGCGCCCACGGCCTGTTGGTCGACATGCCTCGGCACCGCCTCGTGGACATGAACACCATGTCACCTATCCTGGGCGCCATGGCCCCCCCGCAACCCGCCGAAATGGCGTGGCAGTGCCGCGCCCGCTCAACGGACGACTACTCAGCACTCCTGGCTGAGTTCCCAGCCCTCACCAACCCGACCTTCTCCGCAAAAGTTGCTAAGCATGGGGTAAGCACAGGCCCACCGGTGTATGCCCACGCCCGCAGGCTGGACCCGGCCAAGCTGGAGATCGCGTGGGCCGAGTTCGCCACAATGGAACAGCTCGGCATCATCCGCCGCTCCAACAGCCCCTGGGCCTCCCCACTCCACATCGTCACCAAACCCGACGGGGGATGGCACCCCTGCGGGGACTACCGGCGCCTAAACGGCGCCACCACGCCAGATCGGTACCCCATACCGCACATTCAAGACTTCTCGGCTAGACTGGCCGGCCGCTCAGTCTTCTCCAAAGTCGACCTGGTGCGCGGTTACCATCAGGTGCTAGTCCACCCCACGGACGTTCCCAAGACGGCCATAATCACCCCTTTTGGACTATTCGAGTTCCTCCGAATGCCCTTCGGCCTCAAAAACGCGGCCCAGGCCTTCCAGCAGCTCATGAACTCGGTCCTCCGGGACCTGAAGTTCCTCTTTGTCTACCTGGATGACATCCTTGTAGCTAGTTCCTCCAAGCAGGAACACATCGAGCACCTCTGCACCCTGTTCCAGCGGCTCAGTGAGCACGGGCTCATCATCAGCCCGGCCAAGTGCCAATTCGGCCTCAGCAGGATCGAATTCCTCGACCACCACATCACGCAGGACGGAGCCATTCCCCTGCCCGCCAAGATGCAAGCCGTCCAGCAGTTCCCCCGGCCTACCACCATCAAAGGCCTCCAGGAGTTCTTGGGGATGATCAACTTTTACAACCGCTTCATTCCCGGAGCGGGCTCCCTCATGCGGCCCCTATACGAAGCCCTCCGGGGTAAGAAAGACAGAATGGCGATCGAGTGGTCGGCGGACATGTTGAACACTTTCGACTCAACCAAAAAGGCGCTCGCCGACGCCACCATGCTCGCTCAGCCACAGCCCAACGCCAGGGTGGCCCTCACCACGGACGCCTCCGACCACGCGGTCGGCGCCGTGTACGAACAGTGGGTCGACGAGGCCTGGCAACCGCTGGCCTTTTTCAGCCGCCAACTGCGCCCCTTGGAGGCCAAATACAGCACCTTTGACCGCGAGCTCCTCGCACTGTACCTGGCAGTCCGCCATTTTAGATTTCTTCTGGAGGGCCGCCCCTTCACCGCGTTTGTCGACCACAAACCCCTGGCATTCGCGATGGCGAAATCTGTGGACCCGTGGTCAGCCAGGCAACAACGCCAGGTCGCCGCGGTGTCTGAATTCACCACGGACATCCGGCACATCTCCGGTCGAGACAACGTGGTGGCCGACTGCCTATCCCGCCCCGCCATCCACGGCGCCCACCTGGCAGTGGACTATGCTCAACTGGCAGCGGAGCAACGCACCGATCCCGATCTGCTCTCCGCGCCCACAACCCTCCCAGGGCTGCGACTGACCGACGTCGCCTGCGGCCTGTCCGCCGTCACAGTCAAATGCGACACCTCCTTGGCGCAACCCCGCCCCGTAGTCCCGGCGTCCTGGCGAAAACGGGTGTTCGACATCGTCCACGGCCTCTCACACCCCGGCACCCGCGCGTCCATTAGACTGGTGGCCAACCGATTTGTCTGGCGCGGCCTGCGCAACGATGTGCGCGTCTGGTCCAGATCCTGCATAGCTTGCCAGCGTGCCAAAATCCACCAGCACGTCAAAGCCCCACTCGAGGAGTTCACCATGCCAGAAAGAAGGTTTGACCACGTCCACATCGACCTCGTCGGGCCCCTGCCGCCATCACAAGGTCACACGCACCTGCTGACAATCGTGGACCGTACCACCCGCTGGCCCGAGGCCATTCCACTGACGTCCACCACCACCGCCGACATCGCGAGGGCGTTCATCGGTACCTGGGTCACTCGGTTCGGCGTCCCCTCCGACATGACGTCGGATAGAGGCCCGCAGTTCACCTCTGATCTGTGGGCTGCCATCGCCCGAAACCTCGGGGTGGCCGTTCACCGCACCACGGCTTACCACCACCAAGCCAACGGACTGTGCGAGCAATTCCACAGGTCCATGAAGGCGTCCCTCCGTGCCAGCCTCGAGGATGAGGCTTGGATCGACCGCCTCCCGTGGGTGCTACTTGGCCTACGCTCCGCGGTCAAGGAAGACCTGCAAGCCTCGGTGGCGGAACTCGTGTACGGCCAGCCGCTACGCGTACCCGGAGAGTTCCTGCCCACCGCCACGACCCCCTGGTCGGCTGACCAGCAACGCCGTGCTTTCGCCAACCGAGCACAACAGTTCGCTCCGGTACCCACCGACCGGCACGGCGAACCAGCAACCCGCGTACCACCTAGCCTGCACATGGCCAAATTTGTTTTCGTGCGCCATGACGCCCACCGAGGACCTCTACGGCCCCCATACGACAGACCCTACAAGGTACTCCAGACGGGGAACAAGTTCTTCCTCCTCAAAGTGGGCGGCAGAACTGACAAGTTGTCGGTCGACCAGCTCAAGCTGGCGCACCTAGAGCCCGACGAACCCGTTCAAGTGGGCCAACCCCCACCGCGGGGCAGACCGCCTAAGAGCCCGACGCGTCCGACCGCCCCGCTCCCGACACCAACTGCCAAGAGCCGTTCCGGCCGTGCCATCAAGCCGCCACGCCAGTTCGTACACTCCCTACTAGCGGATTCTAGGGGGAGCTGTGTGGCGTACCGATCACAAAAAGGACACAATCCGCTTTTCGGTCCATAGACTAAAAATCAGGCGTCATGCCTTTAAGAAGGATCACACCTTTAAGAAACTCGATCTGCAACATAGTTAAGCCCAGTGCGGGGGAGGAGCAGTCGAAGCTGTGGACTGATGAAAAGCAGTCAGACTTGGTGTAGTCTCTGACGCCATTTTGTGTTCAACATGTAGCCTCAACAATTAAACCTTTTCTGTTGAACCTCTCCGTGTTCAGTATTTTTTGCTAGGAGTACGTAGACTCCTACAAAATCATTCATGTCCGAGGCCGGGACCCAGGAATGAGGACGAGCCCAGCAGCGAGGTCAAGACGCAGGAGTGGCGCAGCGTGGACCAACAGCGGGGCCGGGGCCCAGGGAAGGTGCGACACAGGCCAACAGCGAGGTCAGGAGGACCACAATGCATCCTATGAAACCCAAGCAGAGAGGACCTGCGGGAAGGCGGGAGGAGGACAGTAGCAGTATGTTTGTGTGTGTGCTAGGCCGTTGTAGCAGAGCCTGGTCTCCAATTGTCTTGGATCCCCTTGCCATTGGACCAAGACCTTGCTCTGTCAAGCCCGTGTGGTAGCTGGTGTGCAACGGCCACCCCACGTTAAAAGAAATCACGCACAGGCATCTTCCACCCTTTAAGTCATCCTCGGTTCCGAGGGACTGCCTAAGAAGAGTAATATCAAGGAGGAGGCCTTTGCCAAAGCTATGGTAAATGAGGAAGTTGCTGGGATACTAGATGAGATAAAAATAGATTAAAAGGAGGTACTAGGAAGTCTGGTTGTACTTAAAGCAGATAAGTCACCCGGTCTGGATGGGATGCACCCTGGGTTGCTAAGGGAAGGGTAGAAATTGCGGAGGGGCTGACCACAATCTTCCAATCCCCCCTGGAGATAGGGGTGGTGTTAGATCCGTGGTTCAGTGGATAAAGAATTACACGGATGCTGTACATAACAAACAACAGGTCTTTACTGGAGGAGGGTCATCTCTAGACTGGGGTACAGAGGCATGCGCACAGCTTATATACAGGTGTGGTTACTGCCGGTGCTACAGTATACAGGAGCTGTAAAAAGTAGTTCTGACTTAAAGCACATACACTACAATTCCTCCCTTTTTAGATTAATACCCCCTTAATATTCAAATAACAATTACATTTTTACATGTACATTTAATAACAAAAGTCCATTTATAGATTCAGTCTTTGGGGCGGCTTCCTGACCCTTTCGGGATAGCGCCTTTCCGGAGGTTCTTGTTCTTGGTGCAGAGGCGATTCTGACCCCTTTTCATCGGGTAGTTCATCGGGTTCCATTGCTTAATGGGTCTGAAGTAGATGCTACCGGTATGTCGGGTTCATCCCCAGGTACTCGAGACATGGGGTTGACGCCTTCCTGTGACGCTAAGATCTGATCGACGTGGCGTCTCACAATGTTCTCCCCGACATCCACTGTGTACATTAATGGCCCCTGCCTTGTACATATCGTTCCGGGTTGCCACTTCTCTGTTCGATAGTCACGGGCCAAGACTGGTTGCCCTACATTGAAGCTCCTTGTCGGTTTCTCGTTGATGTGCTGGAATTGTTTGTCCTCAACATTTCTTCGCACATTTGGTCTGAGCAAGTCCAGACGAGATCTCAACCTTCGGTTAAAGAACATCATGGCCGGGGTCTGGTTGGTAACTGCATGTGTCACGTTTCGGTAGGCTAATAAGAAATTGTCCATCTTATGCTGTAGTGGAATTTCCTCGTCGCACAGGGCCTTTATCGCCTTCTTAAAGGTTTGTACGAACCTCTCAGCCAATCCATTGGTGGCTGGATGATACGGGGCGGATGTGTAATGCCTTACCCCATTCCTTTTCATGAATTTTTGGAACTCGTCGGACACAAACTGTGGTCCATTATCAGAGCAGATCTGCTCTGGCAAACCGTTTCTGGCAAATATGGTCCGTAGGACTGCAATCGTTTTCTCTGTAGTGGTTGAAGACATCTTTATCACCTCAGGCCACTTTGAATGAGCATCCACTGCTATTAAGAACATTGAGTCCATGAATGGACCAGCGAAATCAATGTGCACCCGTTGCCATGGAGAGGAGGGCCACTCCCATGGGTGTAGAGGGGCATGTGGTGGTGCATTTTGGACCTTCTGGCATCCTAAGCAGCTCTTAGTTAGGTCTTCGATTTGTTGATCGATTCCCAGCCACCACACATAAGCCCCAGCAAGGCTTTTCATTTTCACTCCCCCAGATGACCTTCATGTAGCTCCTTTAGCACTCTCTCCCTTAACTTGGGTGTAATCACCACTCTGGATCCACACATCACTGTCCCCTGGCATACTGACAGATGTTCTCTTCTGGATGAGAATGCTGGCAACAGTGAGTCGCCATGTGTTGGCCATCCGCTCACCGTCAATTCATATACCCATGACAGCGTCGGATCATTGCGGGTCTCCTTCTCTATATCCGCGTTTGTTACTGGCAATCGTTCAATTATCGACGAATAAAATATCTCGATCGGGTCCACTGCTGGTGCTTCCTCCATCGTAGGCAGTGGCAGGCGTGATAGCCCATCAGCGTTCCCATGCTGTTTCATGCCTTTATATTCTATTTCATATTGATTCGCCCCTAGAAACAGGGACCATCTTTGTAACCGCTGTGCAGTCATTACTGGCACGCCCTTCTTAGGATTAAAGATGGAGACAAGTGGTTGGTGGTCAGTCAGCAAGGTGAACTTCTGCCCATGCAGATAATGGTTGAATTTTTTTACTCCCCATACTAGGCTGAGGGCCTCCCTGTCAATCTGGGTGTAGTTGCGCTCGGCTGAGGTTAGTGACCGGGATGCAAAGGCCACTGGCCTCTCCAACCCGTCTGGGAATTTGTGCGACAGCACCGCTCCAATGCCGTAGGGTGATGCATCACATGCCAACCGAATTGGTAGTGCTGGGTTGAAATGGGCCAACACCTCTTTTGATGTGATCAATTCTTTACACTTCTGGAAAGCTCATCTACGTTCATCATCCCACTTCCATGGTACCCCTGTTTGCAGTAGGGTGTTCAGTGGGTGTAGTACCGTAGACAAATTTGGTAAGAACTTGTGGTAATAGTTTACCAGCCCAAGGAACGACCTCAGTTGTGACACATTTTCCGGTGCTGGAGCCTTGACTACTGCCTCAATCTTGTCAGGGGACTTATGTAACCCCTCTTCATCGATGACGTGGCCGCAATACGAGATCTGATTCTGGAAAAACTCGCACTTGTGGCGATTAGCTCATAGCCCATACTCCTTTAATCTGGCGAGCACCTTCTCCAAGTTAGCGAGGTGATCACCGTCATTTTCGCCTGTGACCAAGATGTCGTCCAAATAACACTGGGTCCCTGGAATCCCTTGCAGGACCTGATCCATCGCCCTTTGCCAGATAGCCGGAGCCGAGGCTACTCCAAACACCAGCCGGTTGTATTGATAGAGGCCTTTATGGGTGTTGATTGTAAGGTAATATTTCGAAGCTTCTTCTACCTCCATTTGCAAGTACGCCTGGGCTAGATCAATTTTGATGAAGCGTTTACCACCAGATAGCGAGGCGAAAATATCCTCAATTCGTGGAAGTGGATATTGCACCGTGTGAAGGATTGGGTTCACTGTCACCTTAAAATCCCCACAGATGCAGATCT
This sequence comes from Somniosus microcephalus, assembly GCF_052327205.1. Lineage (NCBI taxonomy): Eukaryota > Metazoa > Chordata > Chondrichthyes > Squaliformes > Somniosidae > Somniosus > Somniosus microcephalus. The sequence goes on from NC_140994.1 coordinate 115,768,798, forward strand.
TCTTTGGTTCCCCAGGCGTATTACTCAACGACCTCTTCATTACAGGGACGATGGGTGTAGCCCACTCGCTCCAGTCCACTTTGGACAGTACTCCTGAACGTTCCAACCCTTCCAGCTCTACTTCAACCGCTGGTCTGATCGCATAAGGCACTGGTCTGGCCTTCAGAAACTTTGGGCTTGCATTATCCTCTATTTTAATTGTTGCTGTTATTCCTTTTAGTGTTCCTAGTCCCTCCTGGAACACTTCTTTTGCGTCAGTTAGCATTTTTGACAGTCGTCCAGGTGTGACGTCGTCATCCTTTTTGGCCTCAACCTTCAGTGCCTGTATGGAATGCCAATCTAAATGTATCTTCCGGATCCACTCACGTCCTAGCAGTGGCGGTCCTCCATTTGGCAATACATATATATCCATTTTAGATATTTCCTGACCTTTCTTTGTCACTTTCACCCTTATTTTTCCTTTGGGGTAGACTTTTTGCCCTGTATACGTCTTCAAGACAATCTCTGTAGCTTTCAAGTGTATGTGTGAAAATAGCCGCTTGTAGTCTCTTTGATTTATGACTGTTAGCGCTGACCCTGTGTCCAATTCCATTTCCACTTGGACTCCATCTATCTTGAGTGTAACCCAGATAGTCTGGCGATCCTCTATTTCGGTTACATTATGTAGTTTCAGACAACCCAGCTCCTTGCTTCCGGAGTCTGTGTCACTTTTCTGTTCGTCTGAACCACTGTCCATCACCTGGTGTACCTTTTTGTACTTCTCCTGTGGAGATTTCTTACTGTTGGTTTTCTTCCCAGACCTGCAGACTCTTGCTATGTGTCCTGCTTTCCCACACTGTCTGCACACTTGGTCCTTGAACCAACAATCTTTCTGGTCATGTGTTGTTCTGCCGCAGCGATAGCACTTCCCTGTTCCAAAAGTCATTTCGTTGGTGCCGTATTCTTGCGGTCTCTGTTGTATCTCTGCAGCGCCCCTTGCGGCTGCTTCATGTGATACTGCCATATTGAAAGCTTTGTCCCGCGTAAGGTCCTTTACTGATAGAAGCCGTTTCTGGGTTCCTTCACTTTGTAGCCCACACACAAACTTGTCCCTTAACGTGTCTGCTAGTCCCGCTCCAAACTGGCAGTATTTCGATAGCTTGCGCCGTTCCGTTAGGTACTCAGCATTGCTTTCGTCTTTGTGTTGGTTCCTTTTATGGAACTTAAATCGTTCTGCTATCAGCAGCGGTGTGGGGCTTAAGTGGTCCTGTAGGATTTCTACTATGCTTCCAAAATCCTTGTTTATCGGCTTCTCTGGGGTTATTAGATTTCGCAGTAACCCATAAGTTTTTGCACTCATGGAATTTAACAGAACCAGTGCTTTATTAGCATCTGGCACTTCATTCGCCCTGCAGTACACCTCAATACGTTCCACATATGTCGCCCAATCTTCGACTTCATTGTCGAACGTAGAGATACTGCCACTCTTCGGCATCCTTGGTTGTGCGTTAACTATCCCCAATGGCGCCTCCCGCGCTTCCCCTTCTTCTCCGCCGGCACAAAATGGCGTCTCCCGTGCTTTCCTTCCTTCCCGCGCTCGCCCGTCTTCTCCGCTGCGGCTTCACAAAATGGCATCTCCCGCGCTCTCCCTGCTTCTCCATGGCTCAATGGCATCTCCCCTTGCTTCGCCCCGCGGACCCTGATCAGCCCGTGATCCCTCGCTGCGCTCTGCGCGTTCTTCTCTTGATATTTGTCGACGCCGCTCAGTCTAGAACCCGGCTGTTTCTTACCCTCTCTCTCTCCGGTTTGCAGTATTTTTCCTCGACGCCGCTCGGTGATCAATCCCCGGCTGCGCCCTGCTCGCTTCACCCTCTTTCTTACCCTGTCGACGCTGCCCGGCTCTCTCTCTCTGCCGTCGGTCGGCTCCAGCCGCCGCTGCTCGGGAAGGGTCTGCTCTGGACCCGTCGTCGGTCTCTTACTGTTCGTTGTGGCTGGGGAACCAAGCCCGGCTCTCCACAGCCTCCCCAGCGAAGTTGGATCTCTGCCTGACTGCTGGGCGGTTGCTCGCGGTTGACACCCGTGTTCCTGGACTCGACTTTTTTTTATGTTGCAGGTAGATTCACATCAACACTCGTCACCACTGTTAGATCCGTGGTTCAGTGGATAAAGAATTACACGGATGCTGTACATAACAAATAACAGGTCTTTACTGGAGGAGGGTCATCTCTAGACTGGGGTACAGAGGCATGCGCACAGCTTATATACCGGTGTGGTTACTGCCGGTACTACAGTATACAGGAGCTGTAAAAAGTAGTTCTGACTTAAAGCACATACACTACAGGTGGTGCCAAAGAACTGGAGAACTGCAAATGTTACTGCCTTGTTCAAAAAAGGGGAGAAGGATAAACTTGGTAATTACAGTCCAGTCAGTTTAATGTCAGTGGTGGGAAAGCTTTTAGAAACAATAATCTGGGAGAAAATAAAAAGCCTCTTGGACAAGAATGGAATAATAAAAGAGAGCCAGCACGAATTAAGGGCAAATCGTGTTTGGCTAACTTGATTGAGTTTTTTGATGAGGTAACAGAGAAGGTGATGGGGGCAGTGCAGTTGATGTTTCAAAAGGCGTCTGATAAAGTATCACATGATAGGCTTGTTAGCAAAATTGAAGCAGTAGCAGCATGGATTCAAAATCGGCAAAGGGATAGGAAACTATACAGTGACACTCCCTAGAGTTTATTACTAGGACCATTGCTGTTTTTGATATACATTAATGACTTGGACTTGGGGGGACAGGGCACAATTTAGAAATTTTGCAGATGACACGAAACTTGGAGGTATAGTGAACACTGAGAAGGATAGTCATAGACTTCAAGAGGAGATAAACAGGCTGGTGGAATGGACGGTCACATGGCAGATGAAATTCAAAGCAGAAAAATGTGCGGTGATACATTTTCAGTACTGCCAAGATGTGATTTCGTAGTGAAATAAAGCTTCATTCGCGATCTCACGATGGAACGCCTCAAATGTAGGATTTTTGGGGGGGAAAAACGCCGATTTGCACGTGCAGAAAAATGTGTGATTTGTGCTTGCGTGAGAAAAAAAACTACGTGATTTGCGCCTGCTCTCACTGGACACCTGACCTTTATATATAGACAAGCAGGTCTCCTGTTGCGTTCCTCACGGTGAGTCAGAGGATATTCTATTTTATAATAGGATTTTTAGCCCATGTAACACACAATCAGCAAGGCCACCGACTTACAGCGAATGAATAATTCGAATTCCACCTTCATTACCTGGCAGTCTGCAGATTTTTCCAGTGCTCTGGGGATCAGTAGTTTCTCACTGGTATTTTCTAGCCACCTTTGTCTCTTTTCATCTTTATATATTCTGTTCGACAGTTCTCATTTGCTGCTGTTTTACTTAATCAACAAAATGCACTGCCAAAAGTCATGTAGGTCAACGAGGTAAGTTCTAAGGAGCGTCTTAAATGAAGAGAGCGAGGCAGAGAGGTTTAGGGAGGGAATTCCAGAGCTTAAGGCCTAGGCAGCTGAAGCCACAGCTGCTAATGTTGGAGCGATTTAAATCTGGAATGCGCAAGAGGCCAGAATTGGAGGGGAACATAAGAATTAGGAGCAAGAGTAGGCCATACGGCCCCTCGAGCCTTTGTCCGCCATTCAATAAGATCATGGTTGATCTTCGATCTCAACTCCATTTTCCCGCCCGATCTCCATACCCCTTGATTCCCCTAGAGCTAAAATATCTATCTATCTCAGCCTTGAATAGACTCAACGATTCAGCATCCACAGCCCTTTGGGGTAGAGGATTCCAATAATTCACAACCCACTGAGTGAAGAAATTCCTCCTCGTCTCAGTCCTAAAAGGCCGACCCTTTATCCTGAGACTATGCTCCCTAGTTCTAGACTCTCCAGCCAGAGGAAACAACCTCTCAACATCTACCCTGTCAATCCCGCTCAGAATCTTATATGTTTCAATGAGAACAACACTCATTCTTCTAAACTTCAGAGAGTAAAGGCCCATTCTATACAATCTCTCCTCAAAGGACAGCCCTCTCATCCCAGGAATCAATCTAGTGAACCTTCGTTGCACTGCCTCTAAGGCAAGTATATCTGTCCTCAGATAAGGAAACAAAAACTGTGCGCAGTACTCCAGGTGTGGTCTCACCAAAGCCCTGTACAATTGTGGCAAGACTTCCCTACTCTTATACTCCAACCCTCTAGCAATAAAGGCCAACATGCCATTTGCCTTCCTAATTGCTTGCTTGTACCCTTAGGCTAACTCTCTGTGTTTCCTGTACGAGGACACCTAGATCTCTCTGAACACCAACATTTAATAGTTTCTCACCATTTAAAAAATATTCTGTTTTTCAGTTTTTTCTACCAAAGTGAATAACCTCACATTTCCCCACATTATACTCCATCTGCCATCTTATTGCCCACTCACTGAACCTGCCTATATCCCTTTGCAGGCTCTTTGCCTCCTCCTCACATCTTACTTATCCACCTAGCTTTGTATCGTCAGCAAACTTGGATACATTGCACTCGGTCCCTTCATCTAGGCCATTAATATAGATTGTAAATAGCTGAGGCCCCAAGCACTGATCCTTGTGACACCCCACTAGTTACAGCCTGCCAACCTGAAAATGACCCGTTTATCCCTACTCTCTGTTTTCTGTCCATTAACCAATCCTCTATCCATGCTAATATATTACCCCCAACTCCATGAGCCCTGATCTTGCGTAACAATCTTTTATGTGGTACCTTAGCGAATGCCTTTTGGAAATCCAAATATACTACATCCACTGGTTCTCCTTTATCTACCCTGAGGATAGTTCCATCCTCAAAAAACTCCAATAAATTTGTTAAACTTGATTTCCCTTTCATAAAACCATGTTGACTCTGCCTAATCATACTATGATTTTCTAAATGCCCTGGTACCACTTCCTTAATAATGGATTCCAGCATTTTCCCAACAACTGATGTCAGGCTAACTGGCCTGTAGTTCTCTGTTTTCTCTCTCCCTCTTTTCTTGAATAGCAGGGTTACATTTTCTACCTTCCAATTTGCTGGGACCATTCTAGAATCTAGGGAATTTTGGAAGATCACAACCAATGTATCCACTATCTCTGCAGCAGTCTCTTTTAGAACCCTAGGATATAGGCCATCAGGTCCAGGGGGTTTGTTGCCTTTTAGATCCATTAGTTTCTCAAGTACTTTTTCTCTACTGATATTAATTACTTTAAGTTTTTCACTCACATTAGCCCCTTGGTACCCCACTATTTTTGGTATGCTTTTTGTGTCTTCTACTCCAAAGACAGATACAAAATATTTGTTTAAAGTCTCTGCCATTTCATTATTCCCCATTATAATTTCTCCTGTCTCAGCCTCTAAGGGACCAATGCTTACTTTTGCTACTCTCTTCCTTTTTACATACTTGTGGAAGCTCTTACAATCTGTTTTTATATCTCTTGCTAGTTTACGCTCATGTTCTATTATCTCCCTTTTTAATCAATGTTTTGTCGTCCTTTGCTGGTTTCTAAAGCTCTCCCAATCCTCCGACTTACTACTATTCTTCACAACATAATAAGCCTCTTTGTTTAGTCTAATACTATCCTTAACTTTTTTAGTTAACCATGGATGGATCACTTTTCCCGTGGAGTTCTTATTTCTCAATGGAATGTATGTTTGTTGAGAATTTTTGGAATATTTCTTTAAATGGGAGCGCAGAGATCTCGGAGGCTTGTAGGGCTGGAGAAGGTTATGTTCTAGAAAGAGTAATGGTCAAAAGCAGAATGAGGTTGATGTGCGAGTGACGTGACAGCGGGGCCACCGATTCACCTGCTCCTCCTCCTAATTCTTATGTTCGTATGTCAGAAATAGGAGTAGGAATAGGCCACTTGGCCCCTCGAGCCTGCTCCGCCATTCAATAAGATCATGGCTGATTTTGGGCTCAAAGCCACTTCCCCGCCCACTCCCTTATCTTGCAAAAATCTGTCTATCTCCAACTTAAATGTATTTAATGACCCAGCCTCCATGGCTTTCTGGGGCAGAGATTTCCACAGATTTACGACCCTCTGAGAGAAGATATTCCTCCTCATCTCAGTTCTGAAAGGGCGACCCTTTATTCTAAAACTGTGCCCCCGCATTCTAGATTTCCCCACAAGGGGAAACATCCTCTCTGCATCTACCTTCTCGAGGCCCCTCAGTATCTTATATGTTTCAATAAGATCATCTCTCATTCTTCTAAATTCCAGTGAGTATAGGCCCAGCCTGCTCAACCTTTCCTCATAAGTCAAACCCCTCATCTCTGGAATTAACCTAGTGAATCATCTCTGAACTGCCTCCAATGCAAATATATCCTTCCTTAAATAAGGAGACCAAAACTGTACGCAGTACTCAAGGTGTGGTCTCACCAATACCCTGTACAGTTGTAGCAGGACTTCCCTGCTTTCACACTCCAACCCCTTTGAAATAAAGGCCAACATTCAATTTGCCTTTTTGATTACTTGCTGTACCTGCATGCTAACTTTTTGTGTTTCATGCACAAGGACCCCCAGGTGCCTCTGAACTGTAGCATTTTGTAATCTTTCTCCATTTAAATAATAATTATTAAATGTTTTTATTTTTCCTGCCAAATTGTATAATGTTCCACTTTCCCACATTATACTCCATCTGCCAAATGTTTGCCCACTCACTTAGCCTGTCTATATCCCTTTGCAGGTTGTTTGAGTCCTCTGCACAACTTGCTTTCCCACCCATCTTTGTATCTGTAGTGTCCGCGTATAAATAACACACCGACTGCAGGAGAATGGTAATAACAGGTGTTTACTGAACAGAGGGTATGCTGGCATTAACTGTACAAATTACTACACGGTGTTATATACAGGTGTGGTCACTACTGGTACTGCAGTATACAGGGGCTGTAAAAGATAGTTCCTCTCTTAAAGGTACATACATTACAGTATCATCCGCAAACTTGGCTACATTATACTCGGTCCCTTCACCCACATCACTAATGTAGATTATAAATAGCTGAGGCCCCAGCACCGAGCCCTGTGGCACCCCACTAGTTACCGTTTGCCAACCAGAAAATGACCCATTTATCCCAACTCTGTTTTTTGTTAGTTAGCCAATTCTCTATCCATGCTAATATATTACCCCCAATTCCATGAGCTCTTATCTTATGCAGTAATCTTTTGTGGCACCTTATCGAATGCCTAATCGGTTAGAGACGGCCGAATGCGCTTCTTGTCTGGGAGCCAAGGTCATGGAATGCACTTTCTGTCTGGGAGCAAAGGTCAGTGAGGGGTCAGGTCAGGAAAAAAATAGCAATTCATGATTTCTATACCAATTCTCATGATTTTTAAGAGTTTGTCTCCTGATTTATGAGGCGGTGGGTTTGGCAATACTGCAATTTGGCAGGAAAAATGAGGAGACACAATAAATGATAAATGGTACATTTTTAAAGACAGTGAAAGAACAGAGAGACCTGGGGCGCTTGTGCATAAATTTTTGAAAGTGGCAGGAGGGGTTATAAAAGCAGTTAATAAAGCAGATGGCATAATGATCAATAACATGTCATTCTATAGTGGACACTAGGTGGAGCCGTAGAGCTGTGTAGAGCTGTATATAGCTGTATGTATAAGACTACACTACCCAGCTGTATGTATATAAGACTACATTACCCATGAGGCACTAGGCTACCCACAAGGCAACAGTCAAAATGGAAGCCTCTACAGATACTGTACCTAGTTCACATGTGCTCAATAAAAGTGTCTAGCAAAAGCTAGCTGTGTTCATAATAAGAATGTCTATTTATTAATGAACATAAGATGGTACCAGGATACCAAGAGTTGTAAATATCTGCTAAAAAATTGTGAAAAGCGACATGGAGAATTTGAAGCCACCAGAGCGTTTGAATCTCGAGGGGAACATCGACTACAATTGGCAGATTTTTAAACAAAAATTCGATCTCTACATTGCTGCCATCGGATTCGGTATGAAGCCAGATGCAAGGAAGATAGCGTTGCTGCTTACGGTTGCAGGCCCACAGGCGATAGAGGTATTTAATACATTTGTATTTAATCCAGAGGAGAACAGAGAAAAATTAGAAGATGTGCTAAAAAAATTTGATGCACATTGCTCTCCCAAAAAGAATGAGACGTATGAAAGATACATGTTCCGTTCTCGGACACAGCAACAAAATGAGACTTTTGATAGCTTTATAACTGATCTGAAACTGAAAGCACAGACATGTAATTTCTCTGAGCTCAAAGCATCCATGATTCGTGACCAGATTGTGTTTGGTATTCATGATAAAAAAGTCAGGGAACATCTGTTGAGAGAAACCGAACTAAATTTGGAAAATGCGGTGAAAATATGCCAAGCCAGCGAGCTAGCTCGAAAGCACGCGAAGACTTTCAGTGAAATCAATAATGATGCGATTGTAATGAGTGATAATGCTGCTGTCGGTGCTGTGTCCTACAAGGGGAAGAAACGTGGGCAGAACAGAAATGAGAAGCAATCGGAGGATGAAATTTTTAATTGTAAACGCTGTGGTTACAAACAACAGTTAAGACAATGCCCAGCGTTTGGAAAAATGTGCACAAAGTGTAATGGAAAGAATCACTTTGCCAAACAATGCTTTTCAAAAGTAAAAACAATGAAAGGGCAACAAGTTAATGTGATTGAGGACACTGATTTAAGTGAGACATTTTTTTTAGGAATGGTGTCATGTGACGATATCAAAAAAGATACAGAAAATGTGCAGCCCTCAGAAATGTACAATGCTGAACATAAAGTCAATGCAGTAAAAGTGGACAAATGGATGATCCCACTGCAGATAAATGGAGCATTAGTTACATTGAAACTGGACACTGGGGCAAAAGCAAACTTAATCAGTATGAGTGACATAAAAAACATGAAAGAAAAGCCCAAAATACAGAAAAAGTCAGTACTACTGAAGAGCTATAATGGACAGAAAATAGATAGCTTAAGTGTATGCAGGCTCAAAGTGACAGTCAAAGACAAAGTGCATCATCTCATGTTTTCTGTTGTGGCTGAAAGACTTGATTCGATACTAGGTGACAAAGCTTGTGAAGACTTAGAACTGGCCAAGAGAGTCTACCATATAAACTGTGCCATAAGCAGACCAGATGACTCAGGTGATGAAGCAGAGAGCCCATCAAGGATGAAAAGGCCAAAGGGTATCCATGTCTTCAAAAAGCCTAGTTTCTCCAAGAAGAAAGAAAAAGACTTCAAGGTCAAAGAGAAGCCAAAGGAAGAAAAGCACAAAGAGGAAAAACACAAGGAGAAAAAGTCCAAAGATATAACCGCAGCAGATGTTGTTAAGCAGTGGAAAGAGAAAAAGAAAAAGAAGAAGCCTGCACCAGAGCAGGAAGCAGTTCCGGTGGATACTCCTTCTTCCCTCAGGCCAATCTTTGGTGTTCCATTAGCCGAGGCTGCTGAGAGGACTATGCTGTATGATGGGATCCAGCTGCCAGCAGTTTTTCGAGAGTGCATTGACTAGATTGAGAGTTATGGCATGAAGAGTGAAGGAAACACTGACACCCTCTCCAAGCAAAGATCGCAAGGAGACCTCGATCTATACAAGAGCAGATCGATGACAATGCCGCAACTGCATCTTGTCATTCACCGCCAGAACAATCTCATGAAGACACATCAGACTTACCCGTGTTGAGAAGATCCACACGTGAAGTAAAAAAGCCTGATAGACTTAATCTTTGAGTACAATGTAAAGCTTTGAAAATGTGTTGACTGTTTTGAAAATGTTTATGTTTATAGAGCACTAACAAAAGTGTTACTGATATTATCTTTATTGTTTTCTTGAAAGTTGATTGATATTGATTTTGTTAAACCTCAAAGGGGGATGTAATGATCAATATCGTGTCATTCTATAGTGGACACTAGGTGGAGCTGTAGAGCTGTGTAGAGCTGTATATAGCTGTATGTATAAGACTACACTACCCAGCTGTATGTATATAAGACTACATTACCCATGAGGCACTAGGCTACCCACAAGGCAAGTGTCAAAATGGAAGCCTCTACAGATACTGTACCTAGTCCACATGTGCTCAATAAAAGTGTCTAGCAAAAGCTAGCTGTGTTCATAATAAGAATGTTTATTTATTAATGAACGACCCTGGGCTTTATAAATAGACGCATAGAGCACAAAAGCCCAAAAATTATGTTAAACCTGTATAAAACACTAGTTTGACCCCAACTGGAGTATTGTGTCCAATTCTGGACACCACACCTTAGGAAGGATGCGAAGGCTTTGTATATGGTACAGAAGACATTTACTTGAATGGTTCCAGGGATGAGGTGTAAGGGGTTTTAGATCACAGAGGTTTCTCTCTCTAGAGGCCTCTCTCTCTTGCACAGTAAAACCGTGAGTGGTTCGACACACTCGCCCCTTAGATTCTGTACTCTGGACTTTGGGGCAGGAACTACAATGTAGAGAAAACTCTTATAGACCAAGTTTGATGAAACAAAATGGAATTTTATTGCATAATGTAAAACAAATCAAAATGCAAGCAAACAAGAGGGTACATGGGAGGGAAAAACACAAACAAATCATAACGACACAATACTAACTAAGGCAAATACAGGCATATTATACTCTACAAAGATCATCATGAAATGGGGAAAACACACAGAACATCAAGGGACAACAACTCATGTTATTTATACCCTTAAATGTCCACCCCCTTAAACCTATCTATATCTGATTATGAAGGGCCAGAAACATGCTCACCAATCCAACTAGGAAGTGTAAGGTTTTGAAACAGGTCTGCGTTTGATCCTTTCAGGCGTCCTGTCTCCACGTGGTTGGTGGAGCCCCAGCGAACTGCGCCACACCTCTCTCCTGAGGTGGGGGTCGGGAACGGCTGGACACCGGCTGCTCTGGATGTCGGCGGGGTTGGGGATCGTCTGCTCGACCCCGGTCAGAGGAGCCTCGGGCTGGCCCCCATCGTTTTTTTCTGTAGTTTTTAATTGTCTCTTCTCCCGAGCCGGAGTGGGTCGATGGCCTCCCGTTTCGTCAACGGCCCGGGGTTGGTCGATGATCTCCCGACGTTTTACCCCGGGGCGGGACGCCGGCTCAAACTATCTTCTTCTCCTTCTTCTAGCGATGATGCTACCGATACGATGGTAGCACCACGAGGACCGCTTTCCACGATGGCCATCTTTCTTTCTTTCTACCCCTGGGTTCCCAGATATACTTCTCATCAGAAGCCCTTATCTCGCGCCAAATCAGGTTAGTCTTTTGTTTTAATTTTGTCAGGCTGGGAGCACAACGGGGTAGTTATTATATTTTAAACTGTTCTTGGATGGCCAGTAACGGGCCATCTCTGGTCTGGAATGACCTTCATTGTTTTTAATGTCCTGGTGATGTCCTTAACGGGTCCTTGATGCTCTTTTCATGAATATGAAACTGTTCCCTTTTGTCTCGGTAAACATTTAGATGGCCTTTATCTACAGGCCGATCTTGACTAGATCTGCATCCAATCTATATGTATATGTGGGTGTCTTGTTTCATTCTCTCAGAAACGGCTTCCAGAACTTATTGTGGGCTGAATCCACAAAGCTGTCTGAGGACTGCAGGAACCATTTTAAAGTGTCCCAATAAGTTGGTCACGGGGTCGGGTGGCCATTTTGAATGCCCCTTTTTCCTTGGCTTCTTTTAAAACAGTCTTTAAAATCATGGCCTCTTCTGCCATTCGACCCTCTATAATATAAAGTTCAATTTTGCGAATCCTACAGAGGAATTAGTTACGTGGATAGGCTGGTGAAGCTAGGGTTGTTCTCCTGAGAGCAGAGAAGGCTAAGAGGAGATTTGATAGAGGTGTTCAAAATCATGAAGGGTTTAGATAGAGTAAGTAAAGAGAAACTGTTTCCAATGGTTGAAGGGTCGATAACGAGAGGGCACAGATTTAAGGTGATTGGCAAAAGAACCAGAGGCTACATGAGGGAAACCTTTTTTACACAACGAGTGGTTAGGATTTCGAATGCACTGCCTGATAGGGTGGTGGAAACAGATTCAATAGTAGTCTTCAAAAGGGAATTGGATAAATACTTGAAGTAGGAAAAATTGCATGGATGTGGGGAAAACCCAAGGGAGTGGGACTAACTGGATTGCTCTTTGAAAGAGCCAGCATGGACTAGATGGGCCGAATTGCCTCCTTCTCTGTTGTACTATTCTATGATTCTATGATCTGGTCATTATCTTATTGCTGTTTGTGGGATCTTGCTGTGCAAAAATTGGCTGCTGCGTTTCCCTACATTACAACAGTGACTACACTTCATAGGTACATCATTGGTGTAAAGTGATTTGGGACGTCCTGAGGTTGTGAAAGGCGCTATATAAATGCAAGTCTTTCTTCTTTTATGTAATGGTGAGATTACATTAGGCCTCAGGACCCTCATGGGTTAGCAATGGGGGGAGAAAATTATCCAGGAATGCTGTTGCTGATTGCTATCGCCAACGTCCCAGCCTGTTTGGTGCATGTTGGACTTCAGTTGAGAACAGGACCAGGCACGGCTGTGATTCTCCAACAGTCGAATATCCTACCATAGATATTTACAGCACAGAAGCTGCATTGCAAGCCCTAGTTTTATGAAATGCCTCTCTTTTAAATTGCAGTTTAGATTTAATCTCTAAGAATCCACACAACCAGCTGGTCGACCCTGCAAACTCCTCCTCACTAACATCTGGGGATTTGTGCCAAAATTGGGAGAGCTGTCCCACAGACTAGTCAAGCAACAGCCTGACATACCTTTCATAGAAACATAGAAGATAGGAGCAGGAGTAGGCCATTCGGCCCCTCGAGCCTGCTCCGCCATTCAATGAGATCATGGCTGATCATCCAAATTCAGTACCCTGTCCCTGCCTTCTCTCCATATCCCTTGATCACTTTAGCCTTCAGAAATATATCCAACTCCTTCTTGAATATATTTAATGAATTGGCCTCCACTGCCTTTTTGGTAGAGAATTCCACAGGTTCACCACTCTCTGGGTGAAGAAATTCCTCCTCATCTCTGTCCTAAGTGGCTTACCCCTTATCCTTAGACTGTGACCCCTGGTTCTGGACTCCCCAACCATCGGGAACATCCTTCCAGCATCTAGTCTGTCTAGTCCTTAGAATTTTATGTTTCGATGAGATCCCCTCTCATTCTTCTAAACTCCAGCAAGTACAAGTCTAATCGACCCAACCTCTCCTCATACATCATTCCTGCCATCCCAGGTATCAGCCTGGTGAATCTTCGCTGCACTCCCTCCATGGCAAGAACATCCTTCCTCAGATAAGGTGACCAAAACTGCACACAATACTCAAGGTGTGGTCTCACCAAGGCCCTGTACAACTGCAGCAAGACATCCTTGTTCCTGTACTCAAACCCTCTCGCTACGAAGGCCAACATACCATTTGCCTTCTTAACCCCCTGCTGCACCTGCATGCTTACTTTCAGCGACTGGTGCACAAGGACGTCCAGGTCTCGTTGCACTTCCCCTTCTCCCAATCTATTGCCATTCAGATAATAATCTGCCTTCCTGTTTTTGACACCAAAGTGGATAACCTCGCATTTATCCACGTTATATTGCATCTGCCATGCTTCTGCCCAATCACCCAACCTGTCCAAATCATACTGGAGTTTCTCGGCATCCTCCTCACAGCACACACGCCCACCCAGCTTTGTGTCGTCTGCAAACTTGGAGATATTACATCTAGTTCCCTCGTCCAGATCATTAATATATATTGTGAATAGCTGGGGTCCAAGGACTGATCCCTGCGGTACCCCACTAGTCACTGCCTGCCACTCGGAAAAAGACCCGTTTATTCCAACTCTTTGCTTTCTGTCTGCCAACCAGTTCTCTATCCAAGTCAATACCTTGCCCCCAATCCCATGTGCCTTAATTTTACACGCTAATCTCTTATGCGGGACCTTATCAAAAGCCTTTTGAAAATCCAAATACACCACATCCACCGGTTCTCCCTTATCTATTTCACCAGTTACATCCTCAAAAAATTCCAGTAAATTAGTCAAGCACGATTTACCTTTTGTAAATCCATGTTGACTTTGTCCAATCCAATTACTTTTTTCCAAGTGCTCTGCTATTACATCCTTTATAATGGACTGTAGCATTTTCCCCACTACTGATGCCAGGCTTACCGGTCTGTAATTCTCCATTTCCTCTCTACCACCCTTTTTGAAAAGTGGGGTAACATTAGCTACCCACCAATCCATGGGTACTGTTCCAGAGTCTATCGAATTTTGGAAGATGACCAGCAATACATCTACTATTTCTAGGGCCAGTTCCTTAAGTACCCTAGGATGTAGATTATCAGGCCCTGGGGACTTATCGGCCCTCAATCCCATCAATTTCCCTAACACCATTTCCGTACAAATACTGATTTCTATCAGTTCCTCCCTTTCATTAGACCCTATGTTCCCCGACATCTTTGGGAGGTTATTTGTGTCCTCCTTTGTGAAGGCAAAACCAAAGTATGCATTTAATTGGTCTGCCATTTCTTTGTTCCCCATTATAAATTCCCCTGATTCTGACTGCACGGGACCTACACATGACTTCACCAATCTCTTTCTCTTCACATATCTATAAAAGCTTTTACAGTCAGTTTTTATGTTCCCTGAAAGCTTACTCTCATACTCTATTTTCCCCCTCTTAATTAATCCTTTTGTCCTCCTTTGTTGAATCCTAAACTGCTCCCAATCCTCAGGTTTACTGCTTTTTCTGGCCAATTTATATGTTCTCTCCTTGGATCTTATGCTATCCCTAATTTCCCTTGTTAGCCAAGGTTGAATCACCTTTTTTGTTTTATTTTTATGCCAAACTGGGATGAACAAATTCTGTAGTTCATCCATGTGATCTTTGAATGTTTGCCATTGCCCATCCGCCGTCAACCCTTTGAGTGACATTCCCCAATCAATCCTACCCAACTCACACCTCATACCATCGTAGTCTCCTTTATTTAAATTCAGGACCCTAGTCTCTGAGTCAACTATTACACTCTCCATCTTAATGAAGAATTCTATCATGTTATGATCGCTCTGACCCAAGGGGCCTCGCACAATGAGATTGCTAATTACAGCCAACATCTCAGACTCCACCATCACCATCCCTGTCCCGGCGGCAGGACAGACCCACCAGAGGTGGCGGCACAGTGGTATACAGTCGGGAGGGAGTGCCCCTGGGAGCAATGTTCCTCTTAAGCTGTACAGCCACACAGCGCTCCAGGGGTCCTGCGCAGCCGGTGAGCCAGTTTTTAAATTGAAAAAATGCTCGGTAGTACCACTACTGACCGAGCTGGCTTAGTCCTGAAGGACATAGCTGCCAGACTGGGCCTGCGGCAGGTGGTGAGAGAACCAACACGAGGGAATAATCTACTTGACCTCGTCCTCACCACTCTACCTGTCGCAGATGCATCTGTCCATGACAGTATTGGTAGCAGTGACCACCGCACAGTCATTGTGGAGATGAAGTCCCGTCTTCACACTGAGGGCACGCTCCATCATGTTGTGTAGCACTACCACCGTGCTAAATTGGATAGATTCAGAAAAAATCTAGCAGCTCAAAACTGGACATCCATGAGGCGCTGTGGGTCATCAGCAGCAGCAGAATTGTATTCCACCACAATCTGTAACCTCATGGCCCGTCTTATCCCTCACTCTACCATTACCATCAAGCTAGGGGACCAACCCTGACTCAATCAGGAGTGTAGAAGAGCATGTCATGAGCAGCACCAAGCCTACCTAAAAATGAGGTGCCAACCTGGGGCAACTGCAACACAGGACTACATATATGCTAAACAGCATGCTATAGATAGAGCTAAGCGATCCCACAACCATCGGATCAGATCAGCCATGAGTGGTGGTGGACAATTAAACAACTAACGGGAGGAGGAGGCTCCATGAACATCCCCATCCTCAATGATGGCAGAGCCCAGCACATGAGTACAAAAGACAAGGCTGAAGCATTCACAACCATCTTCAGCCAGAAGTGACGAGTGGGTGATTCATATCGGCCTCCTCCTGAGGTCCCCACCATCACAGAAGCCAGTCTTCAGCCAATTCGATTCACTCCATGTGATATCAAGAAATGGCTGAGCGCACTGGATACAGCAAAGGCTATGGACCCCGACAGCATTCCGGCTGTCGTACTGAAGACTTGCGCTCCAGAACTAACTGCGCCTCTAGCCAAGCTGTTCCGGTACAGTGACAACACTGGCATCTATCCGACAATATGGAAAACTGCTCAGGTATGTCCTGTCCACAAAAAGCAGGACAAATCCACTCTCAATCATCAGCAAAGTGATGGAAGGTGTGTCGATAGTACTATCAATCGGCACTTACTCACCCATAACCTGCTCACCGATGCTCAGTTTGGGCTCCGCCAGGACCACTTGGCTCCAGACCTAATTACAACCTTAGTCCAAACATGGATAAAAGAGCTAGGGGGGGAAAATTCGTCCCCTTAGCACCTCCTGTTAGCAGCAGCATATGGCACTAATGGGGTGCTAGGCCACTATTGGGAGGTGAATTCAGCACCACACGCCAAATCCCCCACCTCATAGCACCGCTGGTAAGAGGAGTAAACACCGACAGGGAGAGCTGGTGTGAAGCACCAGGAAGCTGGCTCCAGGGACATTATTTAAAGGGATCATCAGTATTCACTCGCAGCTGTCAGGTTGGTGTAATTTCAGAGGTTTCTTGTCAGTTCCACATACTCCAACAGTTTCATTCAGTAATTTCAAGGCTATTTTGTATCAGGAGCGTTGTGGCAACTAAAAAGTAGCTACATTTATTTTTCAAAGAATCAAACTGCTACACTTGGTAATATTAATGGAGTGACTGCTGCCAACAAACCGGAAGATGCCCAGAAGCATTCTGCGCATAAATGTCAGGTCCCAAATTTGAAAAAGTAACGTTCACCACAACAGACGGCGGAGCTGATAGCGAAAATCACACTCGGCGAGAGTACAATAAAACTCTCACAATCTGACAACATCCTCGTTAAATTGTACTGGAGGTTTTAGCAGTTCATTCTGATAAATTAATTACACTGCTGCCACTCTCTCTCTTCTCGCGTTCCTTCTCTGCCCTCCCTCTCATTTTTCTCCCCAGTCTCTTTGTCTAGCATTGCTCTCTCTATCTCTCTTTTCCTTTTCCCAGCTGATTAAATCCTAACATCCTGTGCCTGCATCCTGTTCACCAGCTGCGTGTTCAAACCACAACAGCAATAAACACACTCCGTGGGAGTACAATAAAACTCTTACAAGCTGGCAACATCCTAATATCACCTTCAAGTCACATTACAGACCTCACAATACCTGAAATTTCCACCCCTCACCTTTCTCTCTCTCTCCACTCTGTGACAACAAACAAAAAACCACTGGAACTGCGTAGGCGCAACTACTTCCGGCTCGTTGGCAGCAGTCGCATCCTAACATTAATGGGGCCTGTACTGGCAGGCGACCTGGTCCTCCAAGGTCTACGGCGGAGGGAGCGGAGGCAGCGAGAAAGACAGGAACATGTGCCCAGAGGGAGGAGGAGGGCCATCAGGTCTCTCAATAGGAGGCCTTACCCTCCGAGGGTATTCCAAGAGCACTTCTCCTACCTCCAATTCAGCGAGGAGCAGTATATTAGAAGGCTCTGCTTCACCAAGGACGTGGTCACAGAACTCTGCCTCCTCCTGCATCCAGAGCTCCAGCCTCAGACCAGGGCGACCACGGCTCTCCCAGTGGCAGTCAAGGTCACTGTCGCCCTCAATTTCTTCACTAGAGGAACCTTCCAGTCTGCAACAGGAGACACGTCTAACATCTCGCAGTTCGCCATCCATCGCTGCATCCGGGAGGTCACAGAGGCTCTCTACAGTAGAAGGGACTACATTTCCTTCCCTAACACCAGAGAGAAGCAGGATGAGTGTGCATGTGGCTTTGCCAGGATAGCAGGATTCCCAATGGTGCAGGGCGCCATTGACTGCACCCACATGGCTTTGCGATCCTGAGATCTTCCATAAACGCAAAGGCTATCACGTAGTGTGCAGTTGGTGTGCGCCCATGCACAGCAAATCCTCACCGTCAATGCCCGCTATCCTGGCAGCAGCCATGATGCCTTCATCCTGCACCAGACCGGTGTGCCAGCACTCTTCCAGCCACCACATCAAGCTCACGGCTGGCTGCTTGGAGACAAGGGCTATCCGCTCTCCAAAAGCTCATGACTCCCCTGCGCAAGCCCAACACTCGTAGCCAGCACTCATAATAAGAGCTATGCTGCCACCAGGAATATCATCAAGCAGACCATCGGCCTACTGAAGTAATGGTTCCACTGCTTTGACCGCTCAGGAGGAGCCCTCCAGTACTCGCCGGAGCAGGTTTCCCATTTCGTGATGGTCTGCTGCATGCTCCACAACTTGGCCATCATCAGGGCCCAGTCCTTGCCAGCAGGGATTGTGAGACCACCTCAGGACGAGGAGGAGGAGGAAGACAATGAGGAAGAGGAAGACGAGGAGGAGGAGGAGGAACAGAAGCGAGGGAGGAGGCAGCCATTCAATCGGCCTTCCGGAAGGGCGGTCCGTGACCACCTCATCAGACTGCGGTTCCAATAAATTCTACCCCACATCCCCATCATTCCATCCCTGATGCAGGCCATATCACACCGCTTAGCTGAAATGAGACACAGCACAAAAGAATCCAAACTGAATTAATAAATTTATCAAAAATCAGTGAATACATATTCACACCAAAAATATTAACTATTCACCCTTGTGCAATCCCTTAATGCCTCTTGTTACTGTGCCTTTGCCTACTCTAGTGCTCCTACGAAGTGTTGGCCCAGTGGCTGCAGCAGGGCTGGTGGAAGGCTGCTGAGTGTCCATGCGGGAGACTTCAGATGGCCTTGCAGGATGTCCTTGGCCAGCTCTGGACCTGCAAGGCCCAGCTGGACGGCAGCAATCTGGGCTGGCTGGATGAAAGGCAGCGACAAGGGCAATGGTGGAGTGGCAGTGGTGGGAGAAGGAATGCTGTCATCCTGAGAGAGGACAGCAGGTTCCTGCTCCATTGACCCACTGCCACTCACCTGGGGCAGCACCTCAGTATCCCTACCAATCTGTTGGAGCACAGATTGCTGGCCTGATGCAACACCGTGAAAGCCCCGGTCGACAGTGGTAAACCCAGCTACAAACCCAAAGATGTGCAGGTTAGGTTGATTTGGCTATGATAAATTGACCCTTAGTGTTAGGGGATTAAATACGTGGGGTTACGAGAATAGGGTGGGATATGTGTCGGTGCAGGCTCGATGGGCCAAAATGGCCTCTATCTGCACTGTTGAATCTGTGATTCTGTGAATGGCAGCAGTCAGAGCTTGCGTGGCATCAAGCTGAGACTGCATGAGAGCAGTCTGAGATTGGATAACACCAAATATAAACTGCATTACATTGCTTCATACGTCACTTCCGCCTGTGCTACAATGGAAGCTGCCAGATCGCCCAGTGTGTTCTTCCTCCTCCTCTTCTCCTGCCTCGTCCTCTACAGTGCTTGTGGGGCCAAGCTGCTCAGGTGCTTGCTCATTATCTGAAAGCATAAAGGCACAAGATTCGGGTTAAGGTGAGGGGGAGGGGGGGGCAGGAGAAATGCATGCATACAGCTTGATTAGCTGGAAAGTGCGAAACGCTTGTGGGGTGAGGGGGAAGTGGGATGTGAGAAGAAGGAGTAGGGATGAACATACTGTTGTCCCCAAAGGGGTCAACGTCACCAGTGGCCACGGCACCCACCACCTGGCGCCCAATAATCTGTAGCACTTGATTCTCCAGTGCAGACAGTGGTTGGGTGTCGGCTTGTCCCCCGTCTGTGCGCTCCTGCTCCCTCCTGTTGTGAGCCACCTTGGCCTGCAAGAGAAAGGAAAGTGTGTGAGTGAATGTGGAGCAATGTGTTTGGGTGTTGTGCCTGCCATAGTTGAATAGCTGTCATTGTGTGCAAGGTGTGAGATGTAGGTATAAGTATTGGTAGGTAGAGATTGTTGGTGGGTGAGTACTGGGGGTGTGGTGCTTTGGGCAGTGTGTGAAGCTTGTGGTACAGATGGTGGTATGTAGCATTTGTTGAAGCATTCAATCACCCTGACCACCCAAGTGAGGTCATTACATTTCTTCCTGCACTGTGTGTGGGTCCTGGGGACCACAGTGCTGCCCAAGACGTGCTGCACTACCTCCCTCCACATGGTGTGGAAGCCTTGTGTGTGGCGAGGGCCTCCTGCCACTTGCCGTGTAAAGCACTGCCCTCGTCTCTCGCCTCCAATGCTTCATTGCAGAATCTGCAGGCTTTCTCCCTGAGGCATGGATCTGCCATGAACACACCTGGTTCAGTCCTCTGGCTGCTTTTCCTTGTTCTGCTTCTGCTTGCTGAGGCAGCTGCACAGCCAGCAATGCTGAGAATGAAGTGCTGCAGCATCAATGAACCTTCCCTTTAAGTAGTGAAAAAAGCCTGTGGCAATTGTGACTTGCAATTAGACTGCACCAGATATTGCTCCACCCTTTGAGTGTAATGCCATTGAGCTTGGGTTTTAAGACTTGATTTAGGACTCCAATCATTTTTTTTGAGCAGTGAGCACGAATTTTGCATGCAATCTAAAGCATTAGCGCCTGCCGCTAATTCTCCAACTTTTCTACTGACACCGGCCATTTCTTCGCTATAACGAATTTCTAGCCCCTGAATTCCAGAGGTGAGGCGAGAGTGACTGCCCTTGACATCGAGGCAGCATTGATCGAGTGTGGCAACAAGGAGCCCGAGTAAAATTGAAGTCAATAGGAATCAGAGGGAAAACGCCATATTAGATTTAGTAATGAGTAATGAGCCAGATTTAGTTAACAGTCTAACTGTGAGTGAACATTTATTCAATAGCATTCATAACATGATCGAGTTCAAAGTAGCGTTTGAAAGGGAGAAATGTGAAACAGCTACTAAGATTCTAGATTTAGGTGAGGCTGATTTCAATGGGATGAGGCAGAGACTGTCCAAAGTAAACTGGGCAAATCTGTTAATGGGTAAAACAACAGGAGATCAGTGGGAGATGTTTAAAACCGAATTTGTGAATAAGAACCCGTTTATACACCTGAGGGGCAAGAGCTCTACTTGCCAAAAAATACAGCCGAGGACAAGTAAAGAGCTGAGAGACGGCATCAAACTAGAAGAAAAAGCAGACAAAACTAGCACAGATCTTGGCGAATGGGAAAGATACAAAGAACAGCAAAGGGTCAACAAAACAGATAGCAAGAGCTACAAAAAGGGAGTATGAAAAGAAACTTGCAAAGGATATCAAAGTCAATACAAAGAATTTTTACAATTATATTAGGAAAAAGAGGGTAGTCAGGAGCAATTTTGGCCCCTTAAAAACTGAAAGCAGTGATATTGTCAATGATAATAAGGAAATGGCAGACATACTGAACAATTACTTTGTGTCAGTATTTACAGTAGAGGAAATCCCAAGGAAACTATTATTGAACCAGGGACAAGGACTCAATCAAATTAACGTAAGTAAAATAACAGTAATGAAGAAAATAATGGCACTAAAGACAAATCCCCAGGGCCAGATGGTTTCCATCCCAGAGTTTTAAAGGAAGTAGGTGAGCACATTGCAGTGTAGGAATCGCAAAATTAAACTTTACATTATAAAAGGGTCAAATGGCAGAAGAGGCCATGATTTTAAAGACTGTTTTAAAAGCCCAGAAAAAGGGG
The DNA here is from genome assembly GCF_052327205.1 of Somniosus microcephalus. Taxonomy (NCBI): domain Eukaryota; kingdom Metazoa; phylum Chordata; class Chondrichthyes; order Squaliformes; family Somniosidae; genus Somniosus; species Somniosus microcephalus. The sequence goes on from NC_140994.1 coordinate 115,790,558, forward strand.
CATACAAAATGGCCACCATACCACGTGACCGGCTTATTGGGACATTTTAAAATGGTTCCTGCAAAACCTCAGACAGCTTTGTGGATTCAACCCACAGTAAGTTCTGGAAGCCGTTTCTGAGAGAACGAAACCAGACCCACACATCTATCTATCTATCTATCTATATCTATATCGATATATATATATACATATATAAAAGGATACTTCTGTCTGTCTGTCATTCCGTCTGTCTGTATTGAATAAACTTGAAAGTTATGGAGCGTACCTACACGTGTGTTACATCGAAAGAAAGCTTACGATTCCAGAACCGTCATAAGCGTATTTACTTTTCGGTCGGACTAAAATTGTTCGCGCGTTATGCAAAAAACCTTCAAAATTAAACTCATTATCTGCTAATTAGCATTGATTGACTGACGTCAAGGTCGACCAATCCTGTGCCGTCATGATTGACCAATCCTACAGTTCAGTCGCCTGATGGTTGGCCAATCGCTGCGTCTGTGGGCGGGACTAATCGTTTTCATCTCAGGGATCTGGCAGCCATTGCCTCAAGCTAACAACCCCATTTACTTCCAGCTCAAAATCTGCTAATCCAGTTTCGAAAAAGTTAGTATCTCTTTTAAAAATAACATAACATTTACCAAAAACGTTTTATAAGTACTTTCACTTTCATCTTTGAAGCTATTAAAAGGTAGAAATGTTGCCCGGCAGCAGATTCAAAGAGGGACACAGAGACAGGCCCCAAAGCCTAGGACTCCATTTAAAACGTTGCCCGGCAGCAGATTCACACAGGGACAGACAGACAGGCCCCAAAGCCTGGGACTCGATTTAAACCGCCCGGCCCAAAACAGCCCTGGCAACGCCGGGGCCCCCCTAGCTATCTATATATATAAAAGGACACATCTGTCTGTCTGTCATTCCGTCTGTCTGTCTGTATTGAATAAACTCGAAAATTATAGAGCGTACCTACACGTGTGTTACATCGAAAGAAAGCTGACGATTCTAGAACCGTCATAAGCGTATTTATGTTTCGGCCAGACAAAAATTGCGCCCGCGGTATCCAAAAAAGGTTCAACATTCCGCTCATTAGCCGCTCATTAGCATCGAGTGACGTCGAGGTCGACCAATCATACGGCGGGTTCCTGGCACGTGCGGGCGGGCCCTCCTACAGTCGAATGATGGGACGATTGACCAATCCTATGCTTCGGTGACCTGATGGTCCACCAATCGGTGCATGTGTGGGCGGGCCTTATCTTTCTGAACCGAGGTGAGTCGCCGCCATCTTGATTCCAAACTTTTCATTTCTTTTTCCCGCTTTCTGCGTGTTTCCTTTCAAATCTACATTTCCAGCAAAAAAAAAGTTGCTTTTAAAAGACAAATTGTTTTTTAAAAAAGTTAATTAATTTGTAAATCTTTTGTCTAACCTCTATAATTTTCCTACCTTTCACCGTTTTTCCAGGCCTCAAAGCCTGGGCGTCTGTTGACCAGCCACGCCCGAGCTAGGCGCCTCCCGTCGCGATCGACAAAAGGCCAGCGATCGCCGCCATCTTTGTGAAGTCTGGAGGGGGCGGGCCTGAGCCGAGCGTCACCACCGCCGCCATCTTTGTAAAGGCGGGCGGGGCGGGAGTCAGTGTCCGCGTCATCTTCCGCCCGGAGCGCGACTTGAGTCCGGCCGGGCCTCACGCGGTAGGTTGCGTGGCGGCGTCTCTCTGGTCTTGAAGCCGGCTCGGGCGGGGGGCGGGGCTCGGGAAGGCGGAGCTCGGGAGGGCGCGCGCGCGGGGCTCGGGGCTCGGGAGATGCCTGTATTTGCCTTAGTTAGTATTGTGTCGTTATGATTTGTTTGTGTTTTTCCCTCCCATGTACTCTCTTATCTGCTTGCATTTGATTTATTTTTCCATATGCAATAAAATTTCATTTCGTTTCATCAAACTTGGTCTACAAGAGTTTTCTCTACATTGTAGTTCCTGCCCCAAAGTCCAGAGTATAGAATCTAAGGGGCGAGTGGGTCGAACCATTCAAGGTTTTACTGTGCAAGAGAGAGAGGCCTCTAGAGAGAGAAACCTCTGCGATCTAAAACCCCTTACAGAAAATGGCGACCGCAGCAGGAATCTGGCAGCAGGATTGCAATGTAGTAGATCCAAGTTTGAATGGTCGAAATGCAATGGATGAGAGGATAGCGGATTATGTCTTTGGCAAGGTAAATCTCACTAAGCAGTGGATTTCCGATCTCTTACTGGATGGGCATCCGGTGGACGCAGCCATCAGGTGGACAGAGAGCAAAGAGCATAAGAAGTCAGTGGAGAAGGCAGTGTGGCTGATGTGTTACAAGAAGCAGGTCCAGATCTTGGACCGGGTCGTTGCAGCACAGGCTGCCAGGATCACAACCCAGGCAGCAGAGATAGAGGAAAAGGCCATGGGTGGGGAAAAGCTCATCACAGCGCTTCAAGCACTGAATCAGGAACGCCAAGTGGTAGCTAATCAACATCAGGCTAGGATAGAGTACCTGGAGTGCCAGGTTACTGAGGCAAAGATCAGTGAAACGAGGGTCCGGGAGAAAAACGCCCGCCTCGCACAACAGCTAAGAGCGCAGGAGGAGAGAGTAGTGGAGGTTAAGGCAGCTTACAAGCTAGCCCTCGAGCACGGGTTTGAGAGCACAGGCCACGGCCCCTGCCAAAAGACCATAGAGGACCTAAGAACGGCCCTGGTTAAGGCAAAAGGCATGGTGTGTCTCGTCAGCCCGAAAGCCAGTCACATGGACTTTTTAAAGGAATCAAAACAGCCGATTCCAGCTGAGGTAGTTGTGGTGCCAGCCACCGAGCCCTCAGCACCGCTGAGCTATAGTGAGACTTGGCCGGAAAAACAGGGGGTGGTAAAAGAGGAGGTAGCCGAGGTGAAATATGAGAAAGAACAACCACTGGTAGCAAAGCCGGGACCGGCACCAGTGTGTCCCGCTTGGCACCAGAGGTTCGGTCCCAACGCCGCCAATGGCGATGTCGGACCCCACCAGAACCAACTCGCGGTGCCCTACGCTGCCCTGCAATTAAGGTCCATGGTGAGCCACCTCACACGACTCACAGTAAAGGGAGATCCCTCGATTCATTTCAGGGAGATAGAGGAAACAGCAGCCATTAACGACTGCGATGAACAGGAACAGGTGAAACTGTTGCTTTTCTCCCTGGATTGCACAATCCTTCAGTGCCTCTCAGATGAGAGTAAGAGGGGACGGAAAGGGTATACAGATCTCAGGGAGGAAGTTTTAGAAGTGATGGGAGTGGACGACGGTAGTCCATTTGACCGTGTAGAAGGGACCGTGCAGCTATCTGGAGAACCCCCACGGGTTTTTGCAGAAAGGCTGTGGCCAGTATATCGACGCAGCTGACTGGGTATGCCTGAATGGGCTGCAATGAGCGATGAACAGCGGGTTCATTGGCTCCGTTGCTTGGTTACCAACAGCTTGCCAGAGATACGGGCCCTAGCCAGGTCATGGTTTGATCCCCAAGGTCCCGGTGTCACGGAGGAGACGGTACTCCGTCAGCTAAATGTTGCGTACAAGAATTGTAGAGGTCAGGAACCACCTCCCCAGAAGGGAAAGGTGCATGAGGCAAAACCCGCAGCCCCAAGCAAGAAGGAGTGGCGTCAGGAGGGGAATCGCCCTGTCCAAGCCAAGCTCAATTGCTACGGGTGTGGGAAGGATGGACATTGGCACAAGGACTGTAGAAATCCGTGGAAGGATAATAAAGGGAAATTTCCCGCAGCCCAAGCCCAAGCCCAGACCACCGCCCCAGCACCAGCCCAAACCCAAGCCGTAGCTCCTGCCCCAGCACAAGGAGCTGGTGCAGTTATGGATCCCGCTGCAATTGAATCAATCATAGAGACAATGCGGTCTCTGATGATTTCACAGGGGAAAATAGCTGTCACCACCGGTCTTGTCGTGCCCAAAACCCCGACTGTTGTGCCCAAATGACTAGAGCCGGCGCAGCCCGTTTACTTGTATGCGCTGCGGTATGATATATGGAGGTGACCCCTCATGGAGATGGAAGTGGAGGAGGTAAAAGGGACCTATTTGTTGGATATGGGTTCATCGTGCACCGTAATCCACACAGATAACCCCACCGCCTCGCCTCTGTCCACCGGCGTTCCATACATTCTGTCGGGCTTCACAGGCAAGGAACAGGCTGGCGCACATTCCATTCCCCTCTCCATTCATTTAGGACCACTCCGCACCAAGTGGAGGTGTATACTGATGAAGTGGGAGGTGGAGAATGGGAAGGGGATCCTCGGATCTGATTTCTTGGTCGAACACGGGATCCTCGTGGACCTAAGAAACCATTGTCTTTGGGGAGCGGGTAAGGGTGAGCCAGGCCAGGTAGTCGTCATCCCAGGGGAAGGAGAAAGAGGGACCCTGTGTACCGTGAAGCCAAAAGAGGGCTACGACTTCGAGCTCATGGTCACGGGCGTCCCACAAGATTTGCAGGCATTTGTATACGACCAACTGACGACGTTTGCCACCCATAAGCACGACTGCGGGAGGGTCACCGGGTTTGAGGTCAGCGTAGACGGAGACCCCATGGCCCGACCCCAAAAACAGTACAACTTCCCCCAGGAAGCGGAGCCCAACATGGAGACAGCAATATCTTCACTGGTGCAGCAGGGCGTGTTGAGACCAATAGCCACCCATGTAAACTCTCCGTTATGGCCGGTGAGGAAGCCGGATGATTCCTGGAGAGCCACGGTGGACTACAGAGTCCTCAATAGCAACATCCCAGCCTGTGCGCCGACAGTAGCAGCAGTTGCCGACCTGATAGGAAGTATCCCAGCCTCCGCGACCACGTTCACGGTACTGGATATTTCTAACGGGTTTTGGTCCATCCCTTTAAGGAGGGAGGATCAGTACAAGTTTGCCTTTACGTTTAAAGGGCAACAGTACACCTGGAACTGCTTGCTACAGGGTTTCCACAACAGCCCCAGCATTTTCCATCAATGCATGGCAGGGAGTCTAAAAGAGTTCAGCCAGCCCAATCAGCTAGTGCAGTATGTGGACGACCTGCTCCTGTTCACAGACTCAAGGGAGGAGCATGGCCCACTATTGGCCGAGTTATTGGAGCTGTTAGGTAGAAAGGGTTTCAAAGTGAACCCAAAGAAAGCACGGATCGGCCAGCAGGAAGTGCAGTTCCTGGGTCAGACCATCCGCGCCGGTGAAAGAGCCATAGATAAGGCCAGGCGGGAATCGGTGCAAGATCTACCGATCCCCACCACCGTAACGGGTGTGAGGTCCTTTCTGGGACTGACCGGGTACTGCAGAGATTTTATTGAGGACTATGCAGCCACAGCAGCCCCGCTGCTCCGACTCCTACACAAGGGAGTGGAGTGGTCCTGGGATGAGGGTTGCCAGGCAGCATTTGAAAAACTCGAGAGAAACTTGCAGACCGCGCCAGCCCTGGGGGCCATAGATGGGGGAGAGGAGTTTTTCCTGGAGGTAGCGGCTAGCAGGGATAGCTTGAGTGCTGTACTGCTTCAAGAGCAACACGGCAAGCTGAGGCCAGTGGTCTATTCCTCCAGGGTGCTCACTGATGTGGAAAGGAGTTTTTCCAATTGCGAGCGGCATCTCCTGGCCACGCATTGGGCTGTGAAAATATCTCTGATCTTCACAGGCACCTCTCCCATCACACACCTACCCGAATGCTTCTAGATGGAAGGATTAAGGATGGGACTGTAAGCAGTGCACGCATTGCGCGCTGCACCCTCCTCCTTTCACAGATGGAGCTGAAGGTAAAGGGTCTCTGCGAGCCCAAGCTCGTGGCCAACATGGTATATCCCGGAACAGCCCATCGGTGTTCCGTAGAGGGGGTATGGGAGGTGGACGTAGGTTTACGGGCCGGGATACATCCCACGGGCTGCGAGATCTACGTGGACGGTTCCAGCACAGTATCTGCTGGTGAACGACTCACAGGGTGTGGAGTTTTTGACCCCACGGCAAACATTGCCCTGGCGATTAAGCTCCCCAGCACCATGAGCGCCCAGCAGGCTGAACTGGCTGTGGTAGTGTATGTCGTTACACACCCTGAGATCTTCTCCACCCCATACATGATTTGCTCGGACAGCATGTTCACATGCAACTCGTGTACGGAGTACCTAGCCATCTGGTCCCGCCGCGGATATACCTCTGCGGACGGGTGACCCTTAACCGTGAAGCCCCTGTTAGAAAAGATCTTAGCTGCAGTGGGAGAGAAAGGGGAAGTCTTTATCCACAAGGTAAAGGCCCATTCCTCCACAGAACCCCGCGGCGAGGGTAATCAGCAAGCGGATACGTTAGCCAGGGAAGGTGCCCGCACCGGCACTTTCTGGGATCCCTATGGGTCCAAACCCGTGGCAGTAATCCGAGGCAGGGATGGGACTCTCGGTACCATGGGGTAACACTGCCCCCAGACCTCAAGACCGACCAAACCCTAGATCCCGCCCTAAAAACAGTCCTCAAGGCCATCACTGAGGGCAAGGAAGTAGAGGGTCCATACGGTACAGCAGCCCTCTCCATCAAGGAAGGTATGCTGTTCCGAGAGGAACAGTGGGTTGTGCCACAGCAGCACCAGAGGGAATTCCTTCAACTGGCCCACGAGGGTCCAGGAGCAGGACACCCCAGGCCTGAGGTCACCTGGCAATGGGTGGAACAGGCGGGGTGACGGCCGGGACTTCGGGACGATGTCCGCGAGTTCTGCGCCAATTGCCTAGTGTGTGCTGTGAACAACCCAGACCCCCAGAAAAGGAAGGTACCCATGGGGCACATCAGGAGAGTAGAGGGACCATGGCAGTCAATACAGGTCGACTACATCGGGCCCCTGCCCACCGCCCAGGGAGGCTATAAGTACTGCCTTGTCCTGGTGGATGTGTTCACCAAGTGGGTGGAAGCCTTCCCATGCCGAACAGCCACGGCACTTAGTACTGCCAGGATCTTGGTCCGGGAGGTGTTCTCGCGGTGGGGGCTACCACGATTTGTGGAGTCTGACCAAGGGGCTCATTTCACTGGCCAAGTGATGCAGGACACCCTCATGCTCTTAGGCATTGAAGGGAAGTGGCACGTAGCCCACAATCCGCAGTCATCTGGGATTGTGGAACGCATGAACCGCACCTTAAAAGAAAAGTTGAGGAAGGAGACGAGGGACTCGCCCCAGAAATGGGCGGAGGCCTTGCCTCTAGTCCTCATGGGGATCCGGGCTAGCCAGTCTAAAAGTACGGGGTACTCCCCGCACGAATTAATGACTGGAAGAGTCATGCGAACCCCCACCCATGTACTAGCCCCGGTGCTCACTGAGGGCCAGCTCCAAGAGGTGAATCGGGACAAGTTTGCCCGGAACCTTTTTGAGCGCCTGAAACAGATCTATGGGCAAGCGGCTGCGAACATGGGAAGGCAGCATCAGGGCAACCGATTGCTGCTTGAACCCCGAAAGGCAATCGAGTGGGAAGTTGGAGATCAGGTCATGGTGAGAAACTATGCCCGAGTAGGGAGCTTAGAACCACTATACATGGGGCCCTACAGCATTGTAGACAAGGCCAGCCCCATGGTATACGCAGTGAAGTTGCCCCGGCGCACTAAATGGTTTCACATCAATCAGTGCAAACTGTTTAAACCGGGTGCAAGAGCATCAGCAACCGAAGCCAGGTCTGAGGGTAAAGATCCTCAGCCTGAGGCGTGCGATGAGTCACAGACCACACAAGCTGGCGTTGTAGCCACGCCCAAAGTACCTTTACGCAGGTTGACTCAAACGCCTCAGCCACTAAAACCTTGGCCCGAGTCCCCCGCTCCCAGTAAACGCCGACTTGAGAAATCCTTGACAAAACGCAGTCCCCGATTAACAGCAAAAGGCTGCGGGGAACCCAAGCCACAGGTCACTGCAGCCCCGCCACAGGGAGCGGCGAGCTGCAGTCCAATCAGGGATTAGGCAAGCCGCCCAGGGACGGGCGGCGCTGTACATAAGTTAAGTTTAAGTTGAAGGTGTGTAAATATTAAGGGGATTAAAGTTTAAGTAGTTTTGAAATCTGCCCAGTATGTGTGTAGTTTGGATCGAGGTCGAAAGACCCGATCATGCCGTCACCTAAGCCAGAATCTCTCAGGAGCCTGGCTATATCGTGTGATCTGTTACAGGAGCCAGAAAAGATGAGAGGGATCCTCGCCGTGTTCATGACGATCGGGTGGAGCTGGGCCTATCGGGGCCGCACCAAGGACTCCACGATTTACGGGTGCTCTGGCAACAGAGGCCCCATCGCGACTGATGGAACCGGCCCACGGGACGCTGAAGAGACTGCTGTCTACTTCCATGAAGGAAGATGGCCAGGCTGGCTGGGGTCGAACTCTACTGAATACTCCAGCCAGACGGGGTTTGCGTACAGAGAAACGTCTCTGATGTGCCCCAGGGTGCGGATCATTGCACCCAGGATCAGCGTCACCGTGGGAAAGAAGATTTGTTTGAACTGTCTGGGACATGTACCTTTGGATCGTCGTTGGTGGCTGCGCAAGTTGAGCAGCACCATGAAGAACTCCACTGTGGAGTGGGAGAGACTGGATAACAACACCCATTGGACTATTATGGGAACTCATGGGGGGTTGAGCATCTGTTGGGACAAATGGTGGGAACCAGATGAGGGGATCTACATCTGTATGTGGGGTTCAGAACGCGCTTGCCCCACAGGCGTCTCCATCTTTTTTCCAAAGACAGTGGCAGGATGCTGGACAAGGAATGAGGTGGGACGTCAGCACATGGGCGTGCGGAGTCCCATACTCTCAGATCCCAGTAAACGCCACTGAGCTCATCACCCGACCCCGCAAGCCCCTGCCCACAATTCCAGTAGCAAAAGCCCTCAAGGAAGGGTGCCCCACCACAACAAAGGGACCCGGGAACGGATTACTACTGGTACCCACAGGTCAGGTACTGTACCAAGGGGTCCACTACGTGGTGGCTTCGGTGATTTTAAACCTCACCGAGGTACGATTGCCAGAGTGGTGCCCCAGGGAAATGGAGCAATTATACCAGGTCCTGTTAACAAACATGTTTAAACAGTTTTACGAATTCGACTTTGCCAATGTCGACAGAGGCGAATTGTACACCACACCACATGAGGTCTTGGACAGGATAGGGAAGCAAAGAAGGGGTGCAGTGAATGATATTTTCACAGCTTTTAATACAGGAACTTCTGTCATCAACACACTGGATGATGTGGAGCTGCAAACCCAGATCAATGGTTTGAAAACACAGTTGAGAAAGATACTGACTGATGAGAATAAGGTAGTGGGTTCTGAGTTACATGAGGACCAGGCCATGACACTACACTTAAAAGAAATTATAGCTGAGCTGGAGAAACACGCCAGAACGGTAAATGCTCTCATCCGGGAGGATCGGAACGCGTCCGATCAGGCTGCGCAGAACGAAGCTTGTGTGCTATACAGGGCGTGGTTACTGGGCGAGGGCCGCAGCAACCTGGAGGATTTGAAACAAGGTTTAGTCCCCTCCTGGATCAGCAACAAGCACCTCGCAGCCCTCCACCCTTTTGAGAATGCATCGAGTCCGTGCCAGCTCAGACTAGCTTCAGAGGCCTACCCAGTCCCGGTGGACTGTGGACGGTCTAATCACACCATTATGGGTATAGTGGTAAGAATGCCGGTGATGGGAAAGACAGCTAAACCCGCCCCAGTATACAGGGTGGAGAACATTGGAGTCATTCAGGGGGGTGCGCACATTCGCTACACGGGGGTCCCACCTTACGTCATTCGATGGGAGCATGCAATGATGGGTACCGACCTCTCGGGGTGCCGGAGCCGGGGAGCACACATCATCCTGTGTCCCCAGCACTTGAATGCCCATTCAAAACCACAGTGTGGGTTCAGAACTGCTGGCGCAAAGCCTATAAATTGCACCATGGAGGCAATGGCACAAGGCCATGTGCCCCTGCAGGTGGCATATATAGGAGGTGGGACATACTGTGTCACCACTGCAGCGCCCCACTACCAACATGGACAGCACGGTTGGTGTCCGGTTAGTGACAGCAGCTTCTGTTTCAAGCCCAGGGCAGAAGTTCAAGTGGCCCAAGAGCGAATTGCTCCATCCCTGAACCTTCCACTGTTCACATCACTGTTAAAGAGAATTTCACTGATCTGCAGCGATTCGTTGCACATTTTGGGTATATCATTCCCCCTCTCCCTGAACACCTCACCAAGATACTAAAAGCCATTGTTGTTTCACAGAAACACTTCTACACACTGGAGCAGAAGACTTTAGAGATAGGGGCAGACATATTGGACATAGTGACCCCACCGTGGTGGGACCTGTTCACTAATATAGAAGTCCCTTCTTGGATTAGGATAGCCTCCCACATTCTGGTAGTGTGCCAGGTTATCATTGTAGTTTATTTACTGTTTGTGCACTGTACAAAGGTCAAAGATTCGCAAAAGTATGAGAATAGAGGGGAATGGTGGGAGCATTATGTGCGGGTAGAAGAAGAGACACCCGTTTAGATTTTTGCTGCTTTGTATAAAGATAATACTTTCCCTCCCTCCTCTGTATTATTTTTGATATGTATTCATGTGCATTCTGATTTTTCGTGTGTGTATTTTATTTTCTTATTGCATTTGAATTAGATGTGTTGTTATTATTAAAAGGGTAATGTGTATGCACTAGGTGATGTAGGGGTATAAGGCCCCCCCCCCTCCACGCCTGGAAGTAAGTTGTCAGATTTTAACTCCAAGGTATTGCCATCTATAGATGCTTAATGTACACTAGGTTTTTCTGAAATGGGAAAAGCATGTGTCATGGGGTCATAGATAGGTAAATACTGGGGATGGTTTGATTGTGGAAAGTCAGAAAATTTTGCTCACCCAGAATTATGATACTTCAAGCAAGTTACAGTATCATCAGGGGGGAGTGTAGGATTCGCAAAATTAAACTTTACATTATAAAGGGTCAAATGGCAGAAGAGGCCATGATTTTAAAGACTGTTTTAAAAGAAGCCCAGAAAAAGAGGCATACAAAATGGCTGCCATACCACGTGACCGGCTTATTGGGACATTTTTAAATGGTTCCTGCGAAACCTCAGACAGCTTTGTGGATTCAACCCACAGTAAGTTCTGCAAGCCGTTTCTGAGAGAACGAAACCAGACCCACACATATACATATGGATTAGATGCAGATCCAGTCAAGATCAGCCTGGAGACAGAGGCCATCTAAATGTTGACCCAGACAAAAGGAGACAATTTCACATTCATGAGAACAACACCAAGGACTAGATAACGAGATCAGCAGGACATTAAAAATAATGAAGGTCATTCCAGACCAGAGATGAAAATATTTTAAAATATAATAACTACCCCGCTGTGCTCCCAGTCCGCCAAAAGTTAAACAAAGACTAACCTGATTTTGGACGGGAAGTGGAGGCTCCTGAAGGAAAAGTATAATTGGAGGAGTTGGAGTTGGACAGTTACAGTTGCGGAGACAGTTGGAGTGGAGTCACAGTTGCAGTCGTCGGACAGGCGAGTCGCTGGAGAATAGCTGGGTAAAGAGGAGCTGGTTTGGGAGAAGATCAGCGAACTCCTCTCCACCATTGGAGGAAGACGAAGAAGACTAAGCCGCCATCAAGAAGACTGTTCGAGCCAGCGTCCCGCCCCGGGGTCACACATCGGGAGATCGTTGACCAACCCCGGGCCGTTGACGAAGACGAGAGGCCCTCTCCCAACTCGGGAGAAGAGACAAAAATAAACAAAAGAAATGATGGGAGCCAGCCCAAGGCTCCTCTGACCAGGGTCGAGCCGACGATCCCCGACCCCGCCGACAGCCAGAACCAGCCAGTGTCCAGCCGCCCCCGACCCCCACCTCAGGAGAGAGGTGTGGCGCAGCTCGCTGGGGCTCCACGATCCACGCGGAGACGGAACGCCTGAAAGGATCAAACGCAGACTGGTTAAAAACCTTGCACTTCCTAGTAGGATTGGTGAGCATGTTTCTGGCCCTTCACAATCAGATCTAGATAGGTTTAAGGGAGTGGATTTAAGGGTACAATTAACATGAGTTGTTGTCCCTCGATATTCCGTGTGTTTCCTTATTTCATGATGATTTTTGTAGAGTATAAGATGCCTGTATTTGCCTTAGTTAGTATTGTGTCATTATGATTTGTTTGTGTTTTTCCCTCCCATGTACTCTCTTATCTGCTTGCATTTGATTTATTTTTCTATATGCAATAAAATTTCATTTTGTTTCATCAAACTTGGTCTACAAGAGTTTTCTCTACATTGTAGTTCCTGCCCCAAAGTCCAGAGTATAGAATCTAAGGGGCAAGTGGGTCAAACCACTCAAGGTTTTACTGTGCAAGAGAGAGAGGCCTCTAGAGAAACCTTTGCGATCTAAAACCCCTTACAGTGAGCACATTGCAGATGCTCTAACTATAATCTTCCAAAGTTCTCTCGATTCAGGAACCGTCCCTTTAGATTGGAAAATTGCGCATGTCACTCTGCTTTTTAAGAATGGCGAGAGGGGGAAACCAGGGAATTATAGACCAGTTAGCCTAACATCTGTTGTGGGGAAATTGCTAGAGTCTATAATTAACTCTAATTATGAACACTGAACACCTCAAAAATTTTCAGTTGATCAGAGAGAGCCAGCATGGATTTGTGAAAGGTAGGTCATGCCTAACAAGCCTGATTGAATTTTTTGAAGAGTCGACTAAAGTACTGGACAGGGAATTGCCTATGGATGTTATTTATATGGACTTTCAGAAGGCATTTGATAAAGTCTTACATAAGAGACTGTTATCTAAGATAGAAGCCCACAGAATTGAGGGCAAATTATTGACCTGGTTAGGAAATTGGCTGAGCGGCAGGAGACAGAGAATGGGTAGGTACTCAAATTGGCAGGATGTAACTGATGGTGTCCTTCAGGGATCTGTGTTGGGGCCTCAACTATTCACAATATTTATTAGCAACTTAGATGATGGCATAGAAAGTCATAAATACAAATCTGCCGATGACACAAAGATAGGCAGCATTGTACGCAGTGTAGATGAAAGCATAAAATTACAAAGGCATTGTGATAGATTAAATGAATGGGAAAAACTGTGGCAAATGGGTTTCAATGTAAGCAAATGTGAAGTCAGCCACTTTTGGACCTAAAAAGGATAGAACAGGGTACTTTCTAAATGGCGAAAAGCTAAAAACAGCAGATGTCCAAAGAGACTTAGGGGTCCAGGTACATAGATCATTAAAATGTCATGAACAGGTAGAGAAAATAATCAAAAAGGCTAATGGAATGCTGGCCTTTATATCTGGAGGATGAGAGTACAAGGGGGTAGAAGTTATGCTGCAGCTATACAAAACCCTGGTTAGACCACACCTGGAGTACTGTTGTTAAGTATGTGTATTGTATTGAACAATTAACACAAAGACTTAAACGTATAACTCAAACAGGTCTTTACTGGTTGGAGGTAGGGACTATACGTAGGTCTTTACTTCATGCCCACAGGCGGGAACTGAGGGGAGATCAGTACCCACAGTACTATTTATACCCCTATGGCCAGGAGTGGTACTGCGTATCACTACGCCCTACAAGTAGTGCAGTCCTGTCCATAGGTTCAAAGTAGCACACATATTACATACACAACAACTGTGAGCAGTTCTGGGCAGAACACCTTAGGAAAGATATATTGGCCTTGGAGGGAGTGCAGCGTAGGTTTACCAGAATGATACCCGGACTCCAAGGGTTAAGTTACAAGGAAAGATTACACAAATTAGGGTTGTATTCCCTAGAATTTAGAAGGTTAAGGGGTGATCTGATCAAAGTTTTCAAGATATTGAGGGGAACAGATAGGGTAGATAGAGAGAAATTATTTCCACTGGTTGGGGATTCTAGGACTAGGGGGCATAGTCTAAAAATTAGAGCCAGACCTTTCAGGAGTGAAATTAGGAAACACTTCTACACACAAAGGTGGTAGAAGTTCGGAACTCTCTTCCACAATCTGCAATTAATGCTAGATCAATTGTTAATTTTAAATCTGAGATTGATAGCTTTTTGTTAATCTGGGGTATTAAGGGACATGGGACAAAGGCGAGTATATCCCGGGGATGAGGGGGTGGTCATATGAGGAGAGGTTGAGTAGATTGGGACTCTACTCATTGGAGTTCAGAAGAATGAGAGGCGATCTTATTGAAACATATAAGATTGTGAAGGGGCTTGATCGGGTGGATGCGGTGAGGATGTTCCCAATGATGGGTGAAACTAGAACTAGGGGGCATAATCTTAAAATAAGGGGCTGCTCTTTCAAAACTGAGATGAGGAGAAGCTTCTTCACTCAGAGGGTGGTAGGTTTGTGGAATTTGCTGCCCCAGAAATCTGTGGAAGCTACATCATTAAATAAATTTAAAACAGAAATAGATAGTTTCCTAGAAGTAAAGGGAATTAAGGGTTACGGGGAGCAGGCAGGAAATTGGACATGAGTCTAGGTTCGGAATGGTCATGGCCCTGTGGGTAGTGGAGTGGGCCCAGGGGCCGTGTAGCCTGGTTCTGCTCCTACTGTGTTCTAATTCTGTGTTAGATTTCAGGAGATGGTTTTATTCCTGTTCCTGGCTGGGGTGGAGATCGCCTTTACAGAAGGTAAGTACTGTAGAAAATATAGGGACAGAGTGATCTCCTGGAAGAATTTCGATCGCCTAGATGGGTCGGAGAGGAATTTCCCAGATTTTTTTCTCCCAAATTGGCCATTGGGTCTTTATCTGGTTTTTCGCCTCTCCCGGGAGATCACATGGGTTCGGGTGGATGCACAGTGATAGAAGATTTGAGGTTAGGATCAGATCAGCCATGATCTTATTGAATGGTGGAGCAGGCTCGAGGGGCCGATTGGCCTACCCCTGCTCCTATTTCTTATGTTCTTATGTTCTTATATGGAGTTAGGTCACAGATTAGCCATGATCTCATTGAATGGCTGAACAGGCTCGAGGGGCTGAATGGCCTACTCCTGTTCCTATGCTCCTAAAACTCCCCACTGGCTGGAGTCATACCTAGCACAAAGGAAGATGGTTGTGGTTGTTAAGGCCAATCATCTCAGCCCCAGGACATTCCTACAGGCGTTCCTCAGGGCAGTGTCCTAGGCCCAACCATCTTCAGCTGCTTCATCAATAACCTTCCCTTCATCATAGGGGCAGAAGCGGGGATGTTCACTGATGATTGCACAGTGTTCAGTTCCTTTCACAACTCCTCAGATAATGAAGCTGTCCGTGCCCGCATGCAGCAAGACCTGGACGACAGTAACTCGGGCTGATAAGTGGCAAATAACATTCATGTCACACGTCACCAGGCAATGGCTTTCTCCAATGAGAAAGAGTCTAACCACCGCCCCTTGACATTCAATGGCATTACCAAATCCCCCAACATCAACATCCTGGGGCTCACCATTGACCAGAAACTTAACTGCACCAGCCACATAAATACTGTGGCTACAAAAGCAGGTCAGAGGCTGGTTATTCTGCAGAGAGTGTCTCACCTTCTGATTCCCCAAAGCCTTTCCACCATCCACAAGGTACAAGTCAGAAGTGTGATGGAATACTCTCCACTTGCCTGGAAGAGTGCAGCTTCAACAACACTGAAGAAGCTTGACACCATCCAGGTCAAAGCAGCCCACTTGATTAGCACCCCATTCACCACCAAGGCTTCTTCGGCAGCACCTCCCAAACATGCAAAATCTACCACCTAGAAGGACAAGGGCAGCAGGCGCATGGGAACACCATCACCTCCAAGTCACACACCATCCTGACTTGGAAGTATATCGCCGTTCCTTCATCGTCGCTGGGTCAAAATCCTGGAACTCTCTACCTAACAGCACTGTGGGAGAACCTTCACCGCATGGACTGCAGCATTGAAGAAGGTGGCTCACCACCATCTTCTCAAGGGCAATTAGGGATGGGCAATAAATGCTGGCCTTGCCAGCGACACTCTGGGAAAAGTTAGAGATGTAACAGATTTTAAGCAAGTGCAGGGGCAGGGAAAGTGGGGAAGGGAGGAAAGAACAAAAGGGGAGGTCTGCGATAGGCTGGAAGGCAGGAGTGATTAAATAACAAATGGTATGATAGCACAAAGCAAAAGGAGATGGTAATGGGACAAGTAAAGAAACAAAAGAGGGGTCTAGAAGAGGAGTAAATGGGAATCATCAACAACTGCCATCTGAAAAATAGGGGCAGAGGTTATGGTCTGAAATTCTCAATGTTAAGTCCAGAAGGCTGTAAATTGCCTAATAGAAAGATGAGATGCTGTTCCTCGAGCTTTACATTGAGCTTCGTTGGAACAGTGGAAGAGGCTGAAGATGGAGAGGTTAGAGTGGAGTGGAGAATTAAAGTGACAGGCGACCAGAAGCTCAGGGTCACGCTTGCGGACTGAATGGATATGTTCCGCAAATCGGTCACCCAATCTGCGATTGGTCTCCCCAATGTAGAGGAGATCGCATCGTGAGCAGCGAATACAATATACTAAATTGCAAGCAGTACAAGTAAATCGCTGTTTTCACTGCCACTTCTCTTCTAGAAATGCCTTTCAGATTTCCAGCATCCACAGTATTTTGCTTTTGTATTAGTGCTACTTTTAATCTGTGATTTTATCAACTGATTCCATTAATTTACATTTCTATAACTCTCCCTATGCATCAAAAAGACAAAAAAAAAGATTTGCATTTCTATAGCGTCTTTCACGACAGTAGGACATCCCAAAGCACTTTGCAGCCAATTAAGTATTTTTGAAGTGTAGTCACTGTTGTAATGTAGGAAATGCAGCAGCCAATTTGTGTACAGTAAGGTCCCACAAATAGCAATGTGATAATGACCAGATAATCTGTTTTAGTGATGTTGGTTAAGGAATAAATATTGACCAGGACACCGGGGATAACTCCCCTGCTCATCTTCGAAATGGTGCCATGGGATCTTTTACATCCCTGAGAGGGCAGACGGGACCTCGGTTTAACGCCTCATCGGAAAGATGGCACCTCCAGCATGGCAGCTCTCCCTCAATACTACACTGAAAGAATCAGCCTAGATTTTTGTGTTCAAGTCGCTGAACCCACAACCTTCTGACTCAGAGGCGAGAGTGCTACCGAGCCATGGCTGACATCAAGAGGCACCGCAGAGGAAAGTGCACACTGAGTTGGAGGGAGGAAGGGAAGAGAGGGGTTAGGAAGAGGAAGAAACATACTTGAAAGGACAGATCTCTAGGAGGGACATGACAAGGCCTACATTCTCACCTATATTAAGGCCTATGTTCTAAGAATATACGAAATAGGAGCAGGAGTAGCCATTCAGCCCTTCGAGCCTGCTCCGCCATTCTGTAAGATCACAGCTGATCTTCTACCTCAACCCCACTTTTCTGCACTATCCCCATATCCCTGGATTCCCTTAATATCCAAAAATCTATCGATCTCTCTCTCTTGAATATGCTCAACGACTGAGCATCCACAGCCCTCTGGGGTAGAGAATTCCGAAGATTCACAACCCTTTGAGTGAAGAAATGTCTCCTCATCTCAGTCCTAAATGGCCGATCCTTTATTCTGAGACCGGGACCCCTAGTTCAAGACTCCCCAAACAGGGGAAACATCCTCCCAGCATCTACCCTGTTAATCCCTGTAAGAATTTTAAATGCTTCAATGAGATCACCTCTTATTCTTCTAAACTCTAGAGAATATAGGCCTAGTCTCCTCAATCTCTCCTCATAGGAAAATCCCCCCATCCCAGGAATCAGTCTGGTGAACCTTTGTTGCACTCCCTTCTAAGGCAAGTATATCCTTCCTTAGGTAAGGAGACCATAGAAACATAGAAGATAGGAGCAGGAGTAGGCCATTCGGCCCTTCGAGCCTGCTCCGCCATTCAATGAGATCATGGCTGATCATCCAAATTCAGTACCCTGTCCCTGCCTTCTCCCCATATCCCTTGATCCCTTTAGCCTTAAGAAATATATCCAGCTCTTTCTTGAATATATTTAATGAACTGGCCTCCACCGCCGTCTGTGGCAGAGAATTCCACAGGTTCACCACTCGCTGGGTGAAGAAATTCCTCCTCATTTCAGTCCTAAGTGGCTTACCCCTTATCCTTAGACTATGACCCCTGGTTCTGGACTCCCCGGCCATCAGAAACATCCTTCCTGAATCTAGTCCATCCAGGCCTGACAGAATTTTATAGGTTTCGATGAGATCCCCTCTCAATCTTCTAAACTCCAGTGAGTATAAGCCCAATCGACCCAATCTCTCCTCATACGTCATTCCTGCCATCCCAGGTATCAGCCTGGTGAATCTTCGCTGCACTGCTTCCATGACAAGAACGTCCTTCCTCAGGTAAGGCGGCCAAAACTGCACACAATATTCAAGGTGCGGTCTCACCAAGGCCCTGTACAACTGTAGCAAGACATCCTTGTTCCTGTACTCGAACCCTCTTGCTATGAAGGCCAACATACCATGTGCCTTCTTAACCGCCTGCTACACCTGCATGCTTACCTTCAGCGACTGGTGCACAAGAACACCCAGGTCTCTTTGCACTTCCCCTTCTCCCAATCTATTGCCATTCAAATAATAATCTGCCTTCCTGTTTTTGCCACCAAAGTGGATAACCTCACATTTATCCACATTATAGTGCATTTGCCATGTTTCTGCCCAATCACCCAACCTGTCCAAATCGTACTGGAGTTTCACGACATCCTCCTCACAGCATACCCTCCCACCCAGCTTTGTGTCATCTGCAAATTTGGAGATATTACATCCAATTCCCTCGTCCAGATCATTAATATTTATTGTGAACAGCTGGGGTCCTAGGACCGATCCTTGCGGTACCCCATTAGTCACTGCCTGCCACTCGGAAAACGACCCATTTATTCCAACTCTTTGCTTTCTGTCCGCCAACCAGTTCTTTATCCAAGTCAATACCTTGCCCCCAATCCCATGTGCCTTAATTTTGCATGCTAATCTCTTATGCAGGACCTTATCGAAAACCTTCTGAAAGTCCAAATACACCACATCCACTGGTTCTCCCTTATCTATTTTACCAGTTACATCCTCAAAAAATTCCAGTAGATTAGTCGAGCATGATTTACCTTTTGTAAATCCATGTTGACTTTGTCCGATCCTGTCACTGCTTTCCAAGTGCTCTGCTATTACATCTTTTATAATGGACTCTAGCATTTTCCCCACTACTGATGTCAGGCTTACCGGTCTATAATTCCCCACTTTTTCTCTACCACCTTTTTTGAATAGTGGGGTAACATTAGCTACCCTCCAATCCATGGGTACTGTTCCAGAATCTATCGAGTTCTGGAAGATGACCAGCAATGCATCTACTATTTCTAGGGCCACTTCCTTAAGTACCCTGGGATGTAGATTATCAGGCCCTGGGGGTTTATCGGCCTTCAGTCCCATCAATTTTCCTAAAACCATTTCCCTACAAATACTGATTTCTTTCAGTTCCACCCTTTCATCAGACCCTATCTTCCCCGGCATCTCTGGGAGGTTATTTGTGTCCTCCTTTGTGAAGACAGAACCAAAATATGTATTTAGTTGGTCTGCCATTTCTTTGTTCCCCATTATAAATTCCCCTGATTCTGACTGTAAGGGACGTACGCTTGACTTCACCAATCTTTTTCTCTTCACATATCTATAAAAGCTTTTACAGTCAGTTTTTATGTTCCCTGCAAGCTTACTCTCATATTCTATTTTCCCTTTCTTAATTAATCCCTTTGTCCTCCTTTGTTGAATCCTAAATTGCTCCCAATCCTCAGGATTATTGCTTTTTCTGGCCAATTTATATGTCCTCTCCTTGGATCTTATGCTATCCCTAATTTCCCTTGTTAACCACGGTTGTGTCACCTTTTTTGTTTTATTTTTATGCCAAATTGGGATGAACAAATTCTGTAGCTCATCCATTCGGGTCTTTGAATGTTTGCCATTGCCTATCCACCATCAACCCTTTGAGTGCCATTCCCCAATCAATCCTACCCAACTCGCTGCTCAGACCATCGTAGTTTCCTTTATTTAAATTGAGGACCCTAGACTCTGAGTCAACTACTTCATTCTCCATCTTAATGAAGAATTCGATCATATTATGATCGCTCCGACCCAAGGGGCCTCGTACAACAAGATTGCTAATTAATCCTTTCTCGTTACATAATACCCAGTCTAAGATGGCCTGATCTCTGGTTGGTTCCTCGACATATTGGTCCAGGAAACCATCCCGTAAACACTCCAGGAATTCCTCCTCCACAGTATTGTTACTAATTTGGTTGGCCCAATCTATATGTAGATTAAAGTCACCCGTGATGACTGCTGTGCCCTTATTGCACGCTTCTTTAATTTCCCTTTTAATGCCATCCCCAACCTCTGCCTTACTGTTTGGAGGTCTATATACCACCCCCACTAACGTTTTTTTCCCCTTAGTATTTCTCAATTCTACCCATACAGATTCCACATCATCAGAGCTAATATCCTTCATTGCAATTGTGTTAATCCCTTCTTTAACCAGTAATGCTACCCCACCTCCCTTTCCTTTTTGCCTATCTTTCCTGAATATCGAATACCCCTGGATGTTGAGTTTCCAGTCTTGGCCATCCTTGAGCCACGTTTCTGTAATCCCAACCAAATCATATTTGTTTACCTCTATTTGCGCAGCCAATTCATCCACCTTATTACAAATGCTCCTCGCATTAAGACACAAAGCCTTCAGGCATGTTTTTTTAACGCTCTTAGACCTATTAGAATTATTGTTTACTGTGGCCACGTTTGATTTAAACCATTGATTTATCTGACTGCCACTTTTGTTTTTCTCCTTCCTATCTTTTGCTTTTATCCTTGTTTCCCTTTCCTCTGTCTCCCTGCTCAGGTTCCCAACCCCCTGCCATTTTAGTTTAAACCCTCCCCCACAGCACCAGCAAACACTCCCCCTAGGACATCGGTTCCAGCCCTGCCCAGATGCAGGCCGTCCGGTTTGAACTGGTCCCACCTCCCCCAGAACCGGTTCCAATGTCCCAGGAACTTGAATCCCTCCCCCGGTACCATTCGTCTAGCCACGTATTCATCTGAAGTATCCTTCTATTTCTACTCTGACTAGCACGTGGCACTGGTAGCAATCCTGAGATTACTACCTTTGAGGTCCTGTTTTTTCATTTATCTCCTAACTCCCTATATTCCACTTTTAGGACCTCATCCCACTTTTTACCAATGTCGTTGGTGCCTATATGCTCTATGACAACTGGCTGTTCACCCTCCCCTTCCAAGATGTTCTGCAGCTGCTCGGAGACATCCTTGACCCTTGCACCAGGGAGGCAACACACCATCCTGGAGTCTCGTTTGCGGCCGCAGAAATGCCTATTGATTCCCCTTACAATAGAATCCCCTATTACTATAGCTCTACCCCTCTTTTTCCTCCCATTCTGTGCAGCAGAGCCACCCCTGGTGCCAGGAAGTTGGCTGCTGCTGCCTTCCTCTGATAAGCCATCCCCCCCAACAGTACTCAAAGTGGTGTATCTGTTGGAGAGGGGGATGGCCACAGGGGACCCCTGCACTACCTGCCTGCGCCTAGCACCCTGCCTGTTGGTCACCCGTTCCCTTTCTTCCTGTCCAACCTCTACCTGCGGTGTGTCCAACTCCGTAAACATGATACTCACGATGTCCTGAGCATCGCGAACGCTCCAGTATGCATCCAATCGCAGCTCCAGTGCCGCATCTGTCAGTAGCTGCAGCTGGATGCACTTCCTGCACATGTAGTTGTCAGGGACACAGGAAGTGTCCCTGAGTTCCCACATAGCGCAGGAGGAGCATGCCACGGGGCCGGGCTGTCCTGCCATGACTTACCCTCTAATTAATTGAATTTAAATTAAATCAATCCCACTAGTTACACTACAGTTAACTGGTTTACCAACAGTCCCCGCTACACCAGAGAGACCTTAGAAACTATAAACCACAGAGTTAAAGTTTAAAAAAAGAGAGAAATACTCACCAACCAAACACTTACCTGCTTCCTGGTGACATCACACTTTCATTACTTTTTACCCCTCTCCCCGCTGTTGAATTGGTAAGCCGCTCCTCACTGCTCCCACACAGGTCCGATGCTCTGGTCGGGCCTCACTGCCGGTTTTAAGCTCCGCCGCTCCTCACTGCTCCCACACAGGTCCGATGCTCTGGTCGGGCCTCGCTGCTGGTTTTAAGCTCCACCGCTCCTCACTGCTCCCACACAGGTCCGATGCTCTGGTCGGGCCTTGCTGCCGGTTTTAAGCTCCTCCGCTCCTCACTGCTCCCACACAGGTCCGATGCTCTGGTTGGGCCTTGCTGCCGGCTTTAAGCTCCGCCGCTCCTCACTGCTCCCACACAGGCCCGATGCTCTGGTCGGACCTCGCTGCCGGTTTTAAGCTCTGCCGCTCCTCACTGCTCCCACACAGGTCCGATGCTCTGGTCGGGCCTCGCTGTCGGTTTTAAGCTCCACCGCTCCTCACTGCTCCCACACTGTACACAATACTCCAGGTGTGGTCTCACCTTCTTCTTCTTCTTAGGCTGTCCCTCGGAACCGAGGATGACTTGCTTCCACATTAAAAATGAGCTCACATGTGACTGATTAGTCCAATGCGGGACCTACAGTCTCTGTCACAGGTGGGGCAGACGGTGGTTGAAGGGGCGGGTGGGTGGGGTGCTTGGGTTGACGTGCGCTCCTTGCACTTGGCTTCCGCTTGCTCCCAGCGAAGAGACTCGAGGTGTTCGGCGCCTTCCCGGATGCTTCTCCTCCACTTTGTGCGGTCTTGGGCCAGGGATTCCCAGGTGTCGGTGGGGATGTTACACTTTTTCAAGGAGGTTTTGAGGGTGTCCTTGAAGCGTTTCCTCTGCCCACCTGGGGCTCTCTTGCCGTGCCGGAGCTCCGAGTAGAGCGCTTGTTTTGGGAGTCTCGTATCGGTCATGCGGACAATGTGACCCGTCCATCGGAGCTGATTGAGCGTGGTCAGAGCTTCGATCCTGGGGATGTTGGCCTGAGCAAGAACACTGAAGTTGGTGCGCCTATCCTGCCAATGGATTGGCAGGATCTTGCAGAGGCAGCGTTGGTGGTACCTCTCCAGTGCTTTGAGGTGCCTGCTGTACATAGTCCATGTCTCTGAGGCATACAGCAGGGCAGGTATCACTGCTGCCCTGTAGACCATGAGCTTAGTGACGGGTTTGAGGTCCTGGTCTTCAAATACTCTCTTCCTCGGGCGACCGAAGGCTGCACTGGCACACTGAAGGCGGTGTTGGACTTCGTCGTCGAAGTCTGCCCTTGTTGACAGTAGGCTCCCAAGGTATGGAAAGTGGTCCACGTTGTCCAAGGCCTTGTCGTGGATTTTGATAATCGGGGGGCAGCACTGTGTGGCGGGGGCAGGTTGGTAGAGGACCTTTGTCTTACGGATGTTTAGTGTAAGGCCTATGCTCTCGTATGCTTCGGTGAAGGTGTTTACGATGGTTTGGAGTTCGACCTCCGAGTGAGCGCAGACGCAAGCATCGTCTGCATACTGTAATTCGACGACAGAGGATGGGACGACCTTGGATCTGGACTGGAGGCAATGGAGGTTGAACAGTTTCCCGTTTGTTCTGTAGATTAGCTCCACTCCAGTGGGGAGCTTACTGAGGGTGAGATGGAGCATTGCAGCAAGGAAGATTGAGAAGAGCGTTGGTGCGATGACACAGCCTTGCTTGACCCCGGTTCGTACGTGAATTGGGTCTGTGGTGGAGCCGTTGGTCAGGATCACGGCTTGCATGTTGTCATGAAGCAGGTGGAGGATAGTGACAAACTGTTGAGGGCATCCGAATTTGAGGAGGACACTCCATAATCCCTCACGGTTGACAGTGTCGAAGGCCTTTGAGATCAAAGGCGGCCATGTACAGTGGTTGGTGCTGTTCCCTGCATTTCTCTTGTAATTGATGTGCGGTGAAGATCATGTCCATTGTGCCCCTTAGTGGGCGGAATCCGCATTGCGGCTCTGGGAGGAGCTCTTCGGCCACTGGGAGAAGGCGATTGAGGAGGATTCTTGCGATGACTTTCCCTGTGGCAAATAGCAGGGAAACTCCTCTGTAATTACCACAATCGGACTTCTCACCTTTCTTGAAGATGGTCACAATTATGGCGTCTCTGAGATCCCCTGGCATGCTCTCCTCCTTCCAGATAAGAGAAATGAGTTCATGAATACGCACCATTTCTCATTTCTCTTATCTGGTCTCACCAAGGCCCTATATAATTGCAATACTTCCTCTTTACTCTCATACTCCAATCCTTTTGTAATAAAGGTTAACATACCTTTTGCTTTCCTAATTTCTTGCTGTACCTGCATGTTAACTTTCTGTGATTTGTGTACAAGGACACCCAGGTCCCTCTAAATACCAACATTCCCAATATCTCACCATTTAAAAAATATTCTGCTTTTCTATTTTTCCTACAAAGTGGATAACTTCACATTTCTCCACATTATATTCCATCTGCCATGTCCTTGCCCACTCACTTAACATCCCTTTGCATCCTCTTTGCATTCTCCTCACAACTTACTTTCCCACCTAGCTTTGTATCGTCAGCAAATTTAGATACATTACACTCAGTTCCCTCATCTAAGTCATTGATATAGATTGTAAATAGCTGAGGCCCAAGTACTGATCCTTGCGGTACCCCACTAGCTACAGTCTGTCAACCCGAAAATGATCCGTTTATTCCTACTGTTTTCTGTCCGTTAATCAATCCATCCTAATATATTAGCCCAATCCCTAGAGCCCTAATTTTGTGCAATAACCTCTTGTGTGGCACCTTATCATCGAATGCTTTCTGAAAATCCAAAAACACTACAGGAAACTCTCTTTTAACCGGCACCTTAAAAACCCGGAAATCTCTGTTAACCGGCAAAATTCAGGAGTAGGTTCAGGTAAGTTTTACTTCATATTAGTGGCAGTTTCTGGATCTGTGGCTGTGTAACTGGGGTTTGTACACTTGTTGCTAAGCAACAGGGACGCTTGGTCTGGGGCCGGAGTTCCTACACATGTTGCTAAGCAACAGGGAAGCCTGGATTTGTTGCTCGTACCTTTCAAACTATACCTCTCTAATTCGGACTTTTTGATAAACTGGCACCATGCCGGTCCCGTTGGTGCCGGATAATAAAGAGTTTCCTGTACATCCATTAGTTCCCCCTTATCTACCCTACTAGTTACAACCTCAAAAATCTCTAATAGATTTGTAAAACATGATTTCCCTTGCATAAATACGTGTTGAATCTGTCCAATCATATTATAATTTTCTAAGTGCCCTGTTACCATGTCCCTAATAATAGATTCTAGCAATTTCCCTATTTTTGATGTCAGGCTAACTGGCCTATAGTTCTCTGTTTTCTTTCTCCCTCCTTTCTTGAATAGTGGGGTTACATTTGCTACCTTGCAATCCGCTGGAACCGTTCTGGAATCTAGGGAATTCTGGAAGATCAAAACCAATGCATCCACTATCTCTGCAGCAATCTCTTTTAGAACCCTAGGATGTAGGCCATCAGGTCCAGAGTATTTGTCGGCTTTTAGTCCCATTAATTTCTCCAGTACTATATCTTTTCTAATATTAATTTCTTTAATTTCCTCATTCTCACTAGACCCTTGGTTCCCCACTATTTCCGTAATGTTTTTTGTGTCTTCTTCCGTGAAGACAGATACAAAGTATTTGTTTAATTTCTCTGCCATTTCCTTATTCCCCATTATAATTTCTCCTGTTTTTGCATCTAAGGGACCCACATTTACTTTCGCTAATCTCTTTGATTTTACATACCTACAGAAATTTTTCAACCTGTTTTTATGTCTCGTTAGTTTACTCTCATTCTATTTTCTCTCTATCAAATTCTTGGTCCTCCCTTGCTGAATTCTAAAATCCTCCCAATCCTCAAGCTTACTACTCTTTTTGGCAACACTGTAAGCCTCTTTCTTTAATCTAATACTGTAGGAGTCTGTGCACTCCTAACAAAAACACTGTGAACTAAACTGGTAGTTAACAAACTTAGTTTAATGCACTGAAAGTATTACAAAACAAAAACGCAGGAGAAACTCCAAACAGGTCTGTACACTAGCTCACTCCATGAGGACTAACTGGAAACGCCCTCCAACCCTGACGTCATCACGTCATCATGTTACCCGCCGTTGGGAACGTCACGTGACCCACGTGATGATGTCATCGCGTCAGATCGCGATTTTATCGATCCCGCGCTGTTTCAACAGGGCAAACATTAAAAGGTAACAATAATGACTAAAGACAATTGTACAAGTTACTGTGAGAGTCTCTTTAGTGGCTTTGCCACATACCCCCCCCAGAATTGTCTTTAATGAGGAAAGTCAATCGCCGAGGAGGTCGGACAAGCCTGTTTGACCGACTCCTAAATTCCCGGAGAGGAAAACGCTGAGCAGGTGGCGAGCTGACAGGTAGCACGGTGCGGTTAGGCATAGCGGTGGCTGGCGGCCGGCCCCAGTGCGGAGGCTACGCCAGTTTGACCGGCTGTTCGAGGTCCAGGTGCACAGGTTTGAGGCGATCAACAGAGATGTGATCAGGCTTGCCCCCGACGTCGATCACAAAACTCTTGTCCCCGGTCTGTAGAACCTGGAACGGACCTGCATAAGGAGGTGCGAGCGGGGTACGATGGCCGTCTTGGCGCACAAAGACGAACTTAGCCTTTGACAGCTCCCCAGGGATGTTGGAAGAAGGCAAACCGTGCTGCGAGGTCGGAACTGGGCGGAAACACTGAGCCGCGTCCCGATGGGCCTCTCGCTGACTGCCTGCAGACCACGGCCACGTAGGGGACGGCAGGAACTCGCCCGGAACTCGA
This sequence comes from Somniosus microcephalus, assembly GCF_052327205.1. Lineage (NCBI taxonomy): Eukaryota > Metazoa > Chordata > Chondrichthyes > Squaliformes > Somniosidae > Somniosus > Somniosus microcephalus. Next base: position 115,817,383 of record NC_140994.1, read on the forward strand.
AGTGGCTGACCGTAAACCATTTCTGCGGCCGACGACTGTAGATCCTCCTTCGGCGCCGTGCGCAGTTCCAGCATCACCCACGGCAGTTTATCGACCCATGCTGCATCCAGAAGGCTGGCCCTGAGCGACGCCTTCAATGAACGGTGGAACCGCTCGCACAAGCCATTCGCTTGCGGGTGATAAGCCGTAGTGTGATGTAGTTTAGTGCCCAATACTGAGGCCACCTCATTCCATAGTTCCGACGAAAATTGCGGCCCACGATCCGACGAAATATCCACAGGGACACCAAACCGGGCTACCCATGATGAAATGAAGGCTCGCACGACAGCCGCAAACGTGGTGGACGTCAGGGGAACTGCCTCCGGCCACCTCGTGGTGTGATCCACCATTGTCAGAAGGTACGTAAAACCACGGGACGGTGGAAGTGGGCGCACTAGGTCAACGTGAATGTGGTTGCAACGCCGCTCCGGTACCTCGAAGGTGGCCAGAGGGGCCCTGACGTGCCGTTGCACCTTGGCCCGTTGACAAACCACACAAATGTTCGCCCAGTCGTGGACGTCTTTGCGTATTCCTCTCCATACGAATTTGGAGACTAGCAGCTTCTGTGATGCCCGTACTCCAGGATGCGACAGCCCGTGTATGGCGTCGAAAACGCCTCGGCGCCAGGTGGACGGCACAATCGGACGGGTGCACCCAACGAAACGTCGCAGAGTAGTGTGGTACCTGCCGCATGGAATGGTACATCTCTCGGCTGGAGGCTGGCGGGCACAGAACGAAAGGCCTGAGTCTCTGGGTCGGCTGCCATTCTTGCAAAGTCAATGCCTAATTGAACGGCGGCGCGGGAGAGGCAATCAGCGATGACGTTGTCCTTGCCGGCCACGTGCCTGACGTCGGTGGTGAACTCGGAGATGTAAGTCAGCTGCCGTTGTTGCCGAGCCGACCACGGTTCAGCTGTCTTGGCCATCACGAACGTCAATGGTTTGTGGTCAACAAACGCAGTGAAGTGGCGCCCTTCGAGGAGGAATCGGAAGTGGCGGATGGCCAAAAACAAAGCTAACAGCTCCCTGTCGAAAGTACTGTATCGACGTTCATGCCGTTGCAGCTGGCGGCTAAAAAATGCCAGAGGCTGCCATGCGCCGTCGACCCATTGCTCCTGGACGGCCCCCACAGCGTAATCTGACGTGTCAGTCGTGAGGGCGATGATAGCTCCTGGCAGGGGATGTGCCAACATCGTCGCATTCGCGAGCGCGGTCTTCGTATCCTCGAAGGCACGACCCATTTCTTGCGACCAAACATCGGGCTCCTTTCCCGTCTTGCCCGAGGGCCTCGTAGAGCGACCGCATGAGCTGTGCGGCCCTGGGGATGAACCAGTGGTAAAAATTAACCATCCCCAGGAACTCCTGTAAGGCTTTCACGGATTGCGGCTTCGGGAACGCCGTGATCGCCTCCACCTTAGCTCGAAGCGGCATTGCCCCTGCGGAAGTTATGCGGTGGCCGAGAAAATCGAGCTGCACCAGGCCGAAACGGCATTTGTCCGGGTTCACAATGAGGCTGTGCTGCTGAAGCCGTCGAAAAAGGACACGGAGATGCTTGAGGTATTCATCCTTTGTGGTGCTAGCAATCAGAATGTCATCCAAGTAGACGAACAAAAAAATCGAGGTCCCGCAGAACCGAGTCCATAAGGCGCCGGAACGCCTGCACCGCATTTTTAAGCCCAAAGGGCATGCGGAGGAATTCAAAAAGTCCAAAAGGGGTGATGACAGCCGTCTTTTGGACATCCTGAGGGTGCACTGGGACCTGATGGTACCCACGGACGAGGTCGACCTTTGAGAATATTGACATCCCCGCCAAATGCGCAGAGAAATCTTGTATGTGGGGGATGGGGCAACGGTCGGGCGTCGTTATCTCATTGAGGCGACGATAGTCGCCACAGGGCCGCCATCCCCCGCCGGGCTTTGGGACGATGTGGAGCGGTGAAGACCAGGGAATAATCCCCAGCTTCTCCATCGCGGCGAACTTCGTCTTCGCCGCCGCGAGCTTGCTGGGCTCCAAACGCCACGCCCTGGCGTAGACGGGAGAGCCGGTTGTCGAAATATGATGCTCCACCCGATGCTTGGCGGTTGAAGCTGAAAAGGTGGGCTTTGTCAGCTCGGGGAAGTCCCCGATAAGGCGGGAGAAGTCGTCGGGAGGTGGCCGCGCGCAGGAGACCGAGTGCGGTGCAGCCGTGCTGCGCGCACCTGAAATACCGTCGAGCATGGTGGCGTGAACGAGGCGTCGATTTTTCACATCCAACAGGCCGTTGGCACCTAAAAAGTCAGCGCCCAAAAGGGCCTGCGAAATTTGAGCGGTGATGAAATCCCAGGTAAAGCGCTGGCCACCGAAACAGACTTGCACCCGTCGTTTCCCGCAAGTGCGGATCGCACCCCCGTTGGCAGCTTGGAGGGGGGGACCCCGTCCGCCGGACCGAAGGTCGAGGACCGAGGCGGGAAGTATGCTACACTGTGCCCCCGTGTCACACAAAAAACGACGGCCCGAGATGGAGTCGGTTAAATACATGAGGTTCCCGGAGTCGTCGATCGCCATCGTGGCCGCGGGGGATGCACCGGACCCAGTGTTCTTGACTCGCGGCAGTCTGTTCGACGGTCTGGGCACGAAACCACATGGTGGTCGGCAGCAGCGGGCCTTCGGGCCGAAACGAGTGTGGTAGTAACAGTAACCGGCCGTCGGCGGTGCCAGGGCTGGGGCCGGGGCCCTCGGGGCGGGGCGTTGTGCGATGGCACAGTGTTGCTGCCGGACCGCATAAATTTTATCTGCCTCTTCGGCGAGCGCGATGCAGTCCCCGGTGTCCGATCTGGCGAGGGCTGCCTGGACGTGTTCGTGCAGCTGCGTAAGGAACAGCTCGCGGAACAGGAAACATGGGGGTTCGGACGCCAGGAGCATTAGCATGTGGCTCATTAGTTCCGAGGGTTTGGAGTCACCTAACCCTGGTAGTGTCAGTAAGCGGCGAGCGCGCTCCGCCTTGGTAAGGCCAAATACCTGCAGCAGCTGAGTCTTGATGGCTACATACTTGTCAGCATTCGGGGAGTTCTCCAGAAGGCTGATGATCCTCGACGCCGTCGAGCTATCGAGGGCGGAGACCACGTACAAATATCGGGTCTGGTCCTGCACGATGTTGCGGAGTTCAAATTGCGCCTCGGCCTGCACAAACCAGGAGGCCGCCTTTTGTTCCCAGAATTGGGGGAGCTTCAAGGCCACAGCATTGGCATCCATCACTGGAAGCGTTTCGTGACCACCGCGAAAAACGATCGCGAGGATTCGGGGTCACCAATGTAGGAGTCTGTGCACTCCTAACAAAAACACTGTGAACTAAACTGGTAGTTAACAAACTTAGTTTAATGCACTGAAAGTATTACAAAACAAAAACGCAGGAGAAACTCCAAACAGGTCTCTACACTAGCTCACTCCACGAGGACTAACTGGAAACGCCCTCCAACCCTGATGTCATCACGTTTCCCGTCGTTGGGAACGTCACGTGACCCACATGATGACGTCATCGCGTCAGATAGCAATTTTATCGCTCCCGTGCTGTTTCAACAGGGCAAACGTTAAAAGGTAACAATAATGGGCCAGAAATTCCAGAACGGGGCTTGCAGCGCGTGCAAGCCCCGTATTTACACTTACCCCGCGCTACTGCCGATCAGCTCCAGGGACGCCTGGAATTGGTGTTTCCAGAAGAAGAATCCCGGGCAGCGTATGACGTCACGCCGCCCAGGAGTGCAGCCAGCGCGAAGCCAGGAGCGTGCAGTGCAAGTGAGACACGCCCCTTGAGGTCTCAGTTTCACTGGACACGCCCCCAATGTTTCTGTCAAGCTGCTAACCATTTTTACATGCAAAGCAGCAGTTTAAATAGGTTTTTGGAATTTTTTTGGAGATTTTGGTAACTTTTATAAACTTTTTAAAATGTTTACATTATTTTGAGTAATCTGAAGTAGTTTTAAACAGAATTAAAGCAATTTAAAGACTTTTAAAAGCCCTAAAAGAATTTTTTAAATTCCATTTATTTATTTAGCAATGTCGTCGTCATACGTGTCTTCACACTGTTCCCTTTGGGGAACTGTATGAAGTGGTGGAAGGATTTATGGCCATCATTAACGCTCATTCCGTGACCGTAACCATCTTTGAACCAGGCATTAGGGCGGTTAGTCCTATGGCGGGAGGGTTTTACGGGCTCCCACAAGCTATACAAGGAGGGGGGGCCACCCACACCCACGGACGCAAATATCCCACTGGATGTCAACCCAGAATTTAGAGCCGGAGCTCCGACTCCACTTGCCGGGACTGTCTGGAGCGGGGTTCGAAACCCTACCCTGATCTGGCCCAGCGACGGGGATCCTACCGCTATGACAAAGGCCCAATCCGATTATCAACGTGAAATGGCAGCATAGGGCTCCAGTCACAGGGAGGGAAAAGGCGCAGGAAACGTATGGGTGTCACCTTTTGTGCGGAGTGGGCCTTTTGCGTAGCAGTAAGCATCCCCGTCGCTGGGCCAGAAGGAGTAGGGTTTTGAACCCCACTCCAGACAGTCCCGGCAAGTGGAGTCGGAGCTCCAACTTTAAATTCTGGGTGGACATACAGCGGGATACTTGCGTCCGTGGGTGTTGGTGGGCCCCCCCCCTCAGATGGGTTGTGGGAGCCCGTAAAACCCTCCCGCCATAGGACTAACCACCCTAATGGCTGGTTCAAAGATGGTTACGGTCACAGAATGAGCGTTAATCACAGCCATAAATCCTTCCACCACTTCATACAATTCCCCAAAGGGAACAGTGTGAGGATACGTACGATGATGACCTCTTGCGCAATGCACCTCCTTGGACCCTCAGTCGCAGATGCGAGGGGGCAAGTCGTGCAATTGTTAAATTTTTCATTTTATTGACATGTAAAATGTTGGCCCAGTAATTCCCTTCCAAATGCGCGAGTACGGTCGGGGTACTTACACATCTGGCTGGATGAAATGCCGGTTTTCAGCATGCACAGTGCATGTGGGGAAAACCGGCATTTCCTGTCCTCTGAACGAAGGGGTTCAGAGGCAGAACGCGTGCGACTGCACAGGCAGCGCGTGCGCAGTATAATTCGCCGCTTTCATTAATGCTTTCAGTGAGGTCAAGTCATTACAACTTACACATGAAAAAAGCATGGGTACAGTTGCTCCAGAGGCTGCGGAGGAAGATATTTATTATCGTGGAGCTTCTGAAAGTATGTATGTCTGTATATATTCCTTTGCGTGTTATGTATATATTCCTTTACTTATGTGTATGAATGTATTATTTAATTATGACTTTCAGAGAAAGTAACTTATTGGAAAATCATAATTAAAAACATACATTCATACACATTAGTAAAGGAATATAAAACATACATACATATACGTAAAGGAATATATGTGGACATACATACATAACTCATTCTCACATTCCATTCACACAGCCACAATTGCTCCTTCTACCTACCGTTCTGAAAACCCTTTAAAAAAAAAAAAAAATTTTAACTTTAAAACTTACTTAAAATTTCTTAAAATAACTTCCCTCCCTTTCCCAAACAAAAATATTGCATTTCAGAAGCTCCACGATAAAATGTTTCTTCCTCCGCAGCCAATGAACCACTTTACACTTGCTTTTTTCAAGTGTAAATTCTGAGGACTTACCCTCACGGATTTCATGAATGAAATCTACGAAGTTCACTGCGCAAGCGCTGCCTGTGCAGTCGCACGCGCTCGAGGTCTGGAAATGCTGGCGTTCCCCGCATGCGCTGTTCATGCTGAACGCCGGCATTTCCAACGGCCAGATGCGTGAGTACCCCGAGCGCACTCACGCCTTTGGCCGCGAATTTCTGGCCCGTTGTTTCTACTATTCGTGCAGTTACATCATCTGAAGATGCCGTTCTTTTGGAAACGTCTTTCCAGTATCGATGTGAAGGGGGATTCCCTGTTGAATTACAAACATGAAGCATTACACCAACATCTGATAACTGCACAGTGTTCAGCGCCATTCGCAACTCCTCAGATAATGAAGCAGTCCATACCCGCATGCAACAAGACCTGGACGACATTCAGGCTTGAGCTGATAGGTGGCAGGTAACATTCGCGCCACACAAGTGCCAGGCAATGACTATCTCCAACAAGCAAGAGTCTAACCACCGCCCCTTGACATTCAACAGCATTACGATCGCCGAATCCCCCACCATCAATATCCTGGGGGTTACCATTGACCAGAAACTTAACTGGACCAGCCACATAAATACTGTGGCAACAAGAGCAGGTCAGAGGCTAGGTAGTCTGTGGCGAGTGTCTCACCTCCTGACTCCCCAAAGTCTTTCCACCATCTACAAGGCACAAGTAAGGAATGTGATGGAATACTCTCCACTTGCCTGGATGAGTCCAATAACACTCAAGAAGCTTGACACTATCCAGGACAAAGCAAGCCACTTGATCGGCACCCCATCCACCACCTTAAACATTCACTCCCTCCACCACCGGCGTACCATGGCTGCAGTGTGTACCATCTACAAGATGCACTGCAGCAACTCACCAAGGCTTCTTCGGCAGCACCGCCCAAACCAGCGATCTCTACCGCCTAGAAGGACAAGAGCAGCAGGCGCATGGGAACACCACCACCTCCAAGTTTCCCTCCAAGTCACACAACATCCTGACTTGGAAGTATATCGCTGATTCTTCATCGTCGCTGGGTCAAAATCCTGGAACTCCCTCCCTAACAACACTGTGGGAGTACCTTCACCACACAGGCTGCAGCGGTTCAAGAAGGCGGCTCACCACCACCTTCTCAAGGGCAATTAGGGATGGGCAATAAATGCTGGCCCTGCCAGCGACGCCCAGATCCCAGGAACGAATAAAAAAAAAACTCTAAATAAACCAAAAGACCAGGATCATCCGTTTCTCAAACTTTGCAATGCATGAGGGATTTTTCGGTGCATTTTTACTTTCTTTCTAATATTTCCCATCTTTGTATATCATTTTTTTAATGAGTGCAGAAGGTTTGTTTTGTGCTTATCAAGATGAGAAATGCCACTGACAGAATGGAACCTCTTTTCATTTGGGAAGTTTTCTGCCATATTAATGGCTCCTCTTCCCATTGTTTAAAAATAAGCAAAAGAAAGCGCATGCCAAGAAAAGGCAATTACAAGGTAGGTCCTATTTGAATCTACTTGAAGGTCAGCTGGGACTGAAGCATGAGCTACGCATGTAGAAAATTCGAAATAATTATCAAACTAAATTTATAGGGCGAAAAATTGAGTCGCGCCCCCTTTGGGGCCATGCGCTGTGGCACATTGCACCACGGTATTGCAGGCCTTCCTCCCCTTCTTAATGGGGAGGGGCTGTGCGCAACGCGACCCGGGGCCCAGCTGGGCCCCCGGGGATCGGGAGTGCCAGCAAAAGATTCTGGCACTCAAGAGAAGTGCCAGGCTCTTGGAACACAGCCAGCACTCCGCAGGGGGTTGGGGGGGGGGTAAGGAGGCCGGGGATGGGAGCGGAGGCAGGTGCTGGCAGGCGGCCAGCAACAAAAATCGCTGCCCGGCACCTCGCCTTTAAATAGCACCACCCTGGCCGCAGGTAGGCCCCCCTGACCCTGTCAGACATAGCGTCCGGCGGTAAGTCAGGGGGCGGTACTGAAGATCACGGCCGGGGCGCGAGCGGGGCGCAGCGCACGGCGATGACGTCGTTGCTGGTGGCGCAGCGCCGCGGGGCGCTAACGGGAGGCGCAAAGCAACCACATTTTCCCCCATAGTATTTAAACAAGATAAACCATTCAATTTTTCGCTATTCATCCAACTCCTTTTCAAATAATGTATAAAATGAGTACATAATCATTATGATGCTAGGGTACATTTTTAACAATTATCGTCAAAGCCTTTTTCCTGGTGGAGATGGAATAGTTCTAATTATTAACCTTTATGTTTAGTCATCAATGACTTAAATAAACAGGAATCAAATGATGCTTAAGAAAATGCACTTGGAAATCAGAAATGCTAAATCCCACATATGCTCCTCATTGGTGTCTCCAATGGAGTCAGCACTGTCTTAGTATTGTCTTCCCTTGCATTCTTGGTATGACCCCTTCTCCATACCCCTACAATCAATCTGATTATTTGCATAATCAGTGCATTATCTTGTGTCCAGGTAATATACAGATACTGACACACACTTACTTACTAAAACTGCTCCATATCTACTTCATCGAGTCACATCGAGTCTGCAGCACAGAAACAGGCCATCTGGCCCAACAGGTGCCGGAGTTTATGTTCCACATGAGTCTCGTCCCACCCCTCTTCATCTAACCCTAGCAACATACCATTCTATTCTTTTCTCCCTCATGTGCTTATCTAGATTCCCCTTAAATGTATCTGTGCTATTTGCCTCAACTACTCCTTGTGGCAGTGTGTTCCACATTCTCACCACTCTCTGGGTAAAGAAGTTTCTCCTGAATTTCCTATTGTATTTATTAGTGACTATCTTATATTTATGGCCTTCTCTCTGTTTACCATATCAAACCCATTCATTATTTTAAAGACCTCTATCAGCTCACCCCTCAGCCTTCTCTTTTCTAGAGAAAAGAGCCCCAGCCTGTTCAATCTTTCCTGATAGTTCTAACCTCTCAGTTCTGGTATAATCCTTGTAAATTTTTTTGCACCTCATCCAATGCCTCTATATCCTTTTTATAATATGGAGACCAGAACTGTGCACAGTACTCCAAGTGTGACCCAATCAAGGTTCAATACAAGGTTAACATGACTTCCCTGTTTTTCAGTTCTATCCCTCTGGAAATAAACCCTAGTGCTAGGTTTGCTTTTTTTAATGGCCTTGTTAATCTGCGTTGCTATTTTTAGTGATTTGTGTAACCACACCCCTAGATCCCTTTGCTCCTCTACCCCATTTAGGGTCTTATTATCCAAGCAGTATGTGGCCTCCTTATTCTTCCAACCAAAATGCACCACCTCACACTTATCTATAATGAAATTCATTTGCCAATGAAACGCCCAGTCTGCAAGTTTATTCATGTCTTTAGTATTGTGTCGCAGTCCTCCTCTGTATTAACTACAACCCCCAATTTGGTATCGTCCGCAAACTTAGAAATTGTACTTCTGATTCCTGGGTCCAAATCGTTAATGTAAATTGTGAACAACAGTGGTCCCAGCACCGATCCCTGTGAAAGACCACGTCCCACCTTTTGCCAGTCTGAGTAGCTGCCCTTACTCTCTGTATTCTGTTTTGTGATCGACCTAGTACTTTGTTAAGTACTAGGCACAGCAGATAGGGGTTCAGTTGAATTATTTGACACACAGTAGTTATATTGAGCTTTTCATTACCTATTACAAAGGCTTCATACTTCAGTTTTTCCAAGGCTCGATAAGAAAAGCGAGATCGTTGGTCTTTCAATACTAGGGCATAAGCAGTTATTGCTAATACAAGTGTACTCTTCACATTCTCCATATTGTTTGATAAATACTCATCAGCTTTAAGAATAGCATTACTAACTCCCTAAAAGAAATCAGATAAAATATTTTTAATAACATAAGAAAATGTCAAGGAGGGAAACTGGCCATTTGGCCCATAATTTTTGTCCTTCTAGTATCTCGACTCACCCAGCCCAGTGTCGAACTACACATTTACTTTCCTGACATCTTCCATTCTACTACTTTACTTGCTGGCTCATTCCAAACATTAAACATAGCCATAATAAAAACAGAAAATGCTGGAAATACTCAGCAGGTCAGGCAGCATCTGTGGAGACAAACGGTCATCGACCTGAAACGTTAACTCTGTTTCTCTCTCCACAGATGCTGCCTGACCTGCTGAGTGTTTCCAGCATTTTCTGTTTTAATTTCAGATTTCCAGCATCCACAGTATTTTGCTTCTGTGTTAAACATAACCAGCAGCTTATTATAAGGCAACAATATATCAAGGGACAGAATTGACAATCCACAGAATCTAAACTTGAATAATTAATACATTTATTAAACCTAAGATATATTATTGCCTCGAAATAACATCTTACCCACCTCAGTTACTTCCTAATAGGTACACAAAATAATTTCTTACTATTTTAGCAGAATCTGTGGCCCAATTAAAAAACAAAATTCTACTTGAAATGGATGATAGTTTCTCTACAATTGTATCAAATAACTTTCTCTACAATTGTATCAAATAACTTTAATTGTAATACAATTGTGCAATGTGACTTATACTAAAGTACCACAGTACCTAGTGATCCATTGTGTGACTGAGGATATATTATCGTTTTGCAACATTCAGTGAAATACAATCAGCATGACTGTGATGATATGCACATTAATTCACTGAATAATGCAAGATGGTAATACATCTTGGATCAATTATCATGCAAAGCAACATAAACAACTAACAGATGTGCATGTTTTTATTTATTTTTCACTCACCTCAGTTTTACATGTGTAAAAAGCCTTTTGAATGGCAATACTAGTAAATGCAGTCAAATACATTGCTCTTTCTTTCGCTTCATCCTTTAAAGGACCCTGTAATTAATTTAGGGAAATGCATATTTACCAGGAACACATTAAATATGACAATATTTGCACAGCAATGTTATCCCATAATATCTGTGCTTGTTTGGAATGGCTTTCCAACTCTTACTGGTAAAACCGATGAGGACATTTACTCCTATTGCCTCAGTGACTCTCCAGATTTGGAATTTTATTCTGTAGTTACATGCAGCTGCAATTTTTCAGGTAGGCAAATTAACAAGTAGAATTCTAACCCTCTTAGAAATTATTTATTGTCTATCAGTAGATTTTTTTTTAATCAATTTATTTTTACTTTTTTTAAGATAGACAAGGACTAGGGGACACAGATTTAAGGTTTGGGGCAAGAGATACAGGGGGGATGTGAGGGAAAACTTTTTTACGCAGCGAGTGGTGAGGACCTGGAACTTGCTGCTGACGAAAGTGGTGGAAGCGGAGACACTCAATGTTTTCAAGGGGAGACTGGATAGGCACTTGAGGGAAATAAACTTGCAGGGCTACGGGGATAGAGCAGGGGAATGGGACTGACTGGATTGCTCTACAGAGAGCCGGCACAGACTCGATCGGCCGAATGGCCTCCTTCTGTGCCGTTACGACTCTATGACTCTATGACTATGACTCTATGAGATCATTTTCTCTTCATTTTTCTCCCCCTCTGCTCAAGAAGGTGCTGACTTGTGCTAGAGTTCCATGGACACCATGAACCCTTCACTACCTGCTGAGTGGCTAATGTTTATGTGTGAGCACAGATAACATTGGCCCAGAAATTCCAGAACGGGGCTTGCAGCGCGTGCAAGCCCCGTATTTACACTTACCCCGCGCTACTGCCGATCAGCTCCAGGGACGCCTGGAATTGGTGTTTCCAGAAGAAGAATCCCGGGCAGCGTATGACGTCACGCCGCCCAGGAGTGCAGCCAGCGCGAAGCCAGGAGCGTGCAGTGCAAGTGAGACACGCCCCTTGAGGTCTCAGTTTCACTGGACACGCCCCCAATGTTTCTGTCAAGCTGCTAACCATTTTTACATGCAAAGCAGCAGTTTAAATAGGTTTTTGGAAGTTTTTTGAAGATTTTGGTAACTTTTATAAACTTTTTAAAATGTTTACATTATTTTGAGTAATCTGAAGTAGTTTTAAACAGAATTAAAGCAATTTAAAGACTTTTAAAAGCCCTAAAAGAATTTTTTTAATTCCATTTATTTATTTAGCAATGTCGTCGTCATACGTGTCTTCACACTGTTCCCTTTGGGGAACTGTATGAAGTGGTGGAAGGATTTATGGCCATGATTAACGCTCATTCCGTGACCGTAACCATCTTTGAACCAGGCATTAGGGCAGTTAGTCCTATGGCGGGAGGGTTTTACGGGCTCCCACAAGCTATACAAGGAGGGGGGGCCACCCACACCCACGGACGCAAATATCCCACTGGATGTCAACCCAGAATTTAGAGCCGGAGCTCCGACTCCACTTGCCGGGACTGTCTGGAGCGGGGTTCGAAATCCTACCCTGATCTGGCCCAGCGGCGGGGATCCTACCACTATGACAAAGGCCAAATCCGATTAGCAACGTGAAATGGCAGCATAGGGCTCCAGTCACGGGGAGGGAAAAGGCGCAGGAAACGTATGGGTGTCACCTTTTGTGCGGAGTGGGCCTTTTGCGTAGCAGTAAGCATCCCCGCCGCTGGGCCAGAAGGAGTAGGGTTTTGAACCCCACTCCAGACAGTCCCGGCAAGTGGAGTCGGAGTTCCAACTTTAAATTCTGGGTGGACATACAGCGGGATACTTGCGTCCGTGGGTGTTGGTGGCCACCCCCCCCTCAGATGGGTTGTGGGAGCCCGTAAAACCCTCCCGCCATAGGACTAACCACCCTAATGGCTGGTTCAAAGATGGTTACGGTCACGGAATGAGCGTTAATCACAGCCATAAATCCTTCCACCACTTCATACAGTTCCCCAAAGGGAACAGTGTGAGGATACGTACGATGATGACCTCTTGCGCAATGCACCTCCTTGGACCCTCAGTCGCAGATGCGAGGGGGCAAGTCGTGCAATTGTTAAATTTTTCATTTTATTGACATGTTAAATGTTGGCCCAGTAATTCCCTTCCAAATGCGCAAGTACGGTCTGGGTACTTACACATCTGGCTGGATGAAATGCCGGTTTTCAGCATGCACAGTGCATGTGGGGAAAACCGGCATTTCCTGTCCTCTGAACGAAGGGGTTCAGAGGCAGAACGCGTGCGACTGCACAGGCAGCGCGTGCGCAGTATAATTCGCCGCTTTCATTAATGCTTTCAGTGAGGTCAAGTCATTACAACTTACACATGAAAAAAGCATGGGTACAGTTGCTCCAGAGGCTGCGGAGGAAGATATTTATTATCGTGGAGCTTCTGAAAGTATGTATGTCTGTATATATTCCTTTGCGTGTTATGTATATATTCCTTTACTTATGTGTATGAATGTATTATTTAATTATGACTTTCAGAGAAAGTAACTTATTGGAAAATCATAATTAAAAACATACATTCATACACATTAGTAAAGGAATATAAAACATACATACATATACGTAAAGGAATATATGTGGACATACATACATAACTCATTCTCACATTCCATTCACACAGCCACAATTGCTCCTTCTACCTACCGTTCTGAAAACCCTTTAAAAAAAAAAAAAAAATTTAACTTTAAAACTTACTTAAAATTTCTTAAAATAACTTCCCTCCCTTTCCCAAACAAAAATATTGCATTTCAGAAGCTCCACGATAAAATGTTTCTTCCTCCGCAGCCAATGAACCACTTTACACTTGCTTTTTTCAAGTGTAAATTCTGAGGACTTACCCTCACGGATTTCATGAATGAAATCTACGAAGTTCACTGCGCAAGCGCTGCCTGTGCAGTCGCACGCGCTCGAGGTCTGGAAATGCTGGCGTTCCCCGCATGCGCTGTTCATGCTGAACGCCGGCATTTCCAACGGCCAGATGAGTGAGTACCCCAAGCGCACTCACGCCTTTGGCCGCGAATTTCTGGCCCAATGATTAAAGACAATTGTATAAGTTACTGTGAGAGTCTCTTTGGTGGCTTTGCCACAATACTACCTTTAACTTCTCTCGTTAGCCACTGTTGGACCATTTTTCCCCATGGGGTTTTTATTCCTTAAGGGAATGTATTTTCATTGTGAATTCTGAATTATTTCTTTACCCTGGCACCAGGGGGAAACACACCATGCGAGATTCATGTTGGTGGTTGCAGAAACACCTGTCTATCAAATCCCCTATGACCACTACATTTCAACACTTTGCTGTCCCCCCTTGCCCCACAGTGCTGTGGATATGCTCTAAACTGCACCGCCCCCCCCCCCCCCCCACCCCGATGTGTCGTCACTCTGACTGGTATCCAGTACTGAAAACCGGTTTGAGAGTGCAACACTCCTGGAGGATTCATGCAATGTCTGTCTTTTCCTACTCCGCCAGATGGCCACCCACTTATTGTCCTGATCTTTCTGTGGCTGTGGGGTGACCGCCTCCTGGAACGTGTGATTGAATGTCCAACGTTGCATTGAAAAGTTCCATTTTGATAGAGCCCTTTTCTCATTTGCTATAGGAAGCTAGGAAAACCCATTTCTTTTGTTGGCAAGCAAGGAAAGGAAATGGGTCAGCCCAGAATCCCCCCTCGGTCCACATCCCACGGATAGGGCCATGGGTGAAGGAGAGGCAGTGCACAAATAACCCGAGCCCTGTTACAGGAACCAGTGGCATCAACACCACAAGGAGCTTTGGGATCTAGTACAGGCACATTCCCAATTTGTTTTGCTTTCCCTAAACATCTGATTAATGAGAACTTCTGTCAAATGTGCAGGAGAGATTGGTCCATTAACACCACATTTTCATTGTCTGAGTGAAAGAGAAGCATTTAGCAAATAAGTAGTTTATTAAATGGGCAATCAATACCCAGCGCCATTCTCACCTCTGATTACCTCATTACGCTGCCCTCCATTGAGTGCCATTTCCTGCATTCGACAGTGAGAATTGCCCTCAGCAGCAGTTGCCAAAAAATACACAGCCTGCACTTCCATTTAACAATGATCACCCCTTTAACTAACCTTACACTCTATTTAAATCCTGACAACGCACAGCTCCATGGCCTCCACCCCACACCCACCACAGCTAACCAGGTAAATACATCAGCCAATGGGGTACTAAACCAAAACAAAAGCAAAATACTGCAGATGTTGGAAATCTGAAATTGAAACAGAAAATGTTGGAAATACTCAGCAGGTCAGGCAGCATCTGTGGAGAGAGAAACAGAGTTAACGTTTCAGGTCTCAGAACCGGAAGATGTTAGAGATGTAACAGATTTTAAGCAAGGATGGGGGAAAGAAATAACAAAAGGGAAGGTCTGTGATAGTGTGGAAGAAAGGAGAGATTGAATGACAAAAGGGATGATGGTGCAAGACAAAAGTGGGTGATAATGGGACAAGTAAAGAAATAAAGGATGGGTCCAGAGGAGGTATAAATGCTAACAGCAGAATAGTGGTGCTAAACCATACAGAACAGGAAGGTACAATAGCAAAATACTGCAGATGCTGGAAATCTGAAATAACAACAGAAAGTGCTGGAAACACACAGCAGGTCAGGCAGCATCGAGGAGAGAGTCAATGTTTCAGGTCGAACCCCAGGTTCAATTCCGGCCTTTGCCGATTGCGTTGATATAACAATGTGCCTCGGCACCTTTAGTCTAGGAAGGGGAAGAGGTGGGTGGGGAATTAAAAGCAAAATGAGCTCCCGTGCCTAATCATTGTTGGAATGTGTGTGCTGACTGAAGATGTGGAGTCAGCCATGGCTCAGTTGCTAGCACCGTCACCTCTAAGTCAGAAGGTTGTGGGTTCAAATCCCACTCCAGACACTTGAGCACATAACCTAGGCTGACACTCCAGTGCAGTGCTTAGGGAGTGCTGCACTGTTAGAGGTGTCGTCTTTTGGATTAGATGTTAAACTGAGGCCCCGTCTACACCCCTCAGGTGGACATAAGCCATCCCATGGCACTATTCAAAGAGCAGGGGAGTTCTGGCCAATATTTATCCCTCAACCAACATCACCAAAACAGATTATCTGGTCATTATCTCATTCCAGTTTGTGGGACCTTGCTATGCGCATATTGGCTGCCACTTTTCCTAAATTACGACAGTGACTACACTTCAAAAGTACTTCATTGGCTGTAAAGAGCTTTGGGACGTCCTGAGGTTGTGAAAGGGTCTGTATAAATGCAAGTCTTTCTTTGGCACCATGGAATGCCTGTGTGGATTCAGCAGCTGGTCATGGTTGGAATTCTTAGGCTTTTGTGCAAATATTAGTTTGGCTCAGTCAGGATGTAGTGGCTTCAAACCTTACTCTGCTGCACTGTCGGAAGTGCCGTCTTTCAGCACGACTGAGGCCTCAACTGCTTCAGGGTCAATGGAGGATGGAGAGAGATGGAGATGGGTGCTCATGGCACACAGGAGGAAGCTGAGCCTGTGCTTCCAGGTAATACCTTGGAACAGCTTATAACCTGATGAGTCCCAAGGATGGAGCCCTAGGGTACACCAGAGTTGACCACATGATATTGGGGAATAATGACTCGGGATTGACAGAAGAGTAAAAACTGAAAAAAGTAATGGCACAGAGGTGGATTGTAGAGGATAGAAGTTCAAGGTGGATGGAGCGATCAACTGTATCAAAGGTAGAATAGAGATCATGGAGGATGAAAAGGAACAATGAACCTTGCTTGTAGTCTCACAGGATGTCAATGAACTTGACCAGCAGCCTTGATGCTGTGGGCCAAGCAGAGCCTGATTGGAAGGTCTGGAACAGTGGGAGTGTAACTCTGAGGCAACCATATGTTCCAGGACTGTAGCCAGAAGGAAATGATTGGAGCGGAGGCAACATTTGCCAAAGAATGGAGAGTTTGAGAGTAGGTTTTGATGATGGCAGTTTTGAAGTGAGGGACTGTACCAGTGAATAAGTACTGATTGATGAGGACAGCAAGCATGGGGCTGAGGTGGGAAGTGGAGCTTAAATCAGAAGGATTGAGGTAACATATGATAAACAAGATGACCTTGATGAGGATAAACAAGATAACCTTGATGAGGAAAAACTATGAAATAAGGAGGTACCGGATGGGTCAGAAGCAGAGTGGATGATCTTGAATTTGGACCGGACAGAAGTCTGTAAGCTCCTCACATCTGGTGCCTGGGATTAGCATAAGGGTGTAGGGGGTTTCTCTTGCTCGTTCTGGTCTCCTACCAGGCTTCGTGCAATAATTACCCTCGAGTGGTTCGACCCACTCTTCCCTACGGTTCTAGACCTTGGACTTAGGTGCAGGGAACTGTAGTGCAGAGAAAAACTCAATAGACCAGGTTGAATAACACGAAATGGAGGCTTTTATTATAAAACAGTTTGCAGCATTATAAAATACATGTCATAAGCACAGATTAAAATAACTACAATCATGCACATATCTATAAACTTAACTCTATGGAAATGGGGAACACACAGCACGTCAAAAAAGGGGAAACACATTACGATTACCCTTAGCCCCTCCCCTAGACCTAAACTAAGTTTCGACTTGAGGAACTCGGAATCATGCTCACCACTTTCAGATTCGCAAAAGAGGGGGTTCGCAGCCCTTTGGCACAGCTTTCCGTCGTCACGTGGATTTGGAAGCTTCTGGCACAGTTTGTTTTTCTCTCAGGCGATGGAGCAGCAGATACAGTCTCGATGAGCGCTCGTTATGGCTGAATCCGTTACCGGCGGGACTTTAAGAACTGGATGCCCATGGAAGACTCAGTCATAGAGTCATAGAGTAATACAGCACAGATAGAGGCCCTTCGGCCCATCGTGTCCGCGCCGGCCATCACGTCCTGTCTAATCTAATCCCATATTCCAGCATTTGGTCCGTAGCCTTGTATGCTATGGCATTTCAAGTGCTCATCCAAATGCGTCTTGAATGTTGTGAGGGTTCCTGCCTCCACAACCCTTCCGGGCAGTGAGTTCCAGACTCCAACCACCCTCTGGGTGAAAAAGTTATTTCTCAAATCCCCTCTAAACCTCCCGCCCTTTACCTTGAATCTGTGCCCCCTAGTTATTGACCCTTCTACTAAGGGAATAAGCTCCTCAGTATCCATCCTATCTATGCCCCTCATAATTTTGTGCACCTCAATCATGTCCCCCCTCAGCCTCCTCTGCTCCAAGGAAAACAAACCCAATCTGCCCAGTCTCTCTTCATAGCTGAAGCGTTCCAGCCCTGGTAGCATCCTGGTGAATCTCCTCTGCACCCTCTCCAAAGCGATCACATCCTTCCTGTAGTGTGGCGACCAGAACTGCACACAGTATTCCAGCTGTGGCCTAACCAGTGTTTTATACAGCTCCATCATAACCTCCTTGCTCTTATATTCTATGCCTCGGCTAATGAAGGCAAGTATCCCATATGCCTTTTTTACCACCTTATCCACCTGTTCCGCCGCCTTCAGGGATCTATGTACTTGCACACCCAGATCCCTCTGACCCTCCGTCTTGCCTAGGGTCTTTCCATTCATTGTGTATTCCCTTGGCTTGTTAGTCCCCCCAAAGTGCATCACCTCGCACTTTTCTGGGTTAAATTCCATTTGCCACTGTTCCGCCCATCTGACCAACCCATCGATATCGTCATGCAGACTGAGACTACCCTCCTCGCTATTTACCACCCTACCAATTTTTGTATCATCCGCAAACTTACTGATCATACCTTTTACATTCATATCCAAGTCATTAATATAGACCACAAACAGCAAGGGACCCAGCACCGATCCCTGTGGTACCCCACTGGCCACAGGCTTCCAGTCACAAAAACAACCTTCGACCATCACCCTCTGCCTTCTGCCACTAAGCCAGTTTTGTATCCAACGTGCCAAGGCACCCTGGATTCCATGGGCTCTTACCTTCTTGACCAGTCTCCTGTGCGGGACTTTATCGAAGGCCTTACTGAAATCCATGTATACCACATCCACTGCGTTACCTTCATCCACACACCTAGTCACCCCCTCAAAAAACTCAATCAAATTAGTCAGACATGATCTTCCCTTGACAAAGCCATGTTGACTATCCCTGATTAATCCTTGCCTCTCCAAGTGGAGACTGATTTTGTCCCTCAGAATTTTTTCCAATAATTTTCCCACCACTGATGTTAGGCTCACTGGCCTGTAGTTCCCCGGTTTTTCCCTACTCCCCTTCTTGAATAATGGAACTACATTAGCGGTTCTCCAGTCCTCTGGCACATCCCCTGTGGCCAGAGAGGTTCTGAATATGTGTGTTAGAGCCCCCGCAATCTCTTCCTTTGCCTCACACAGCAGCCTGGGATACATTTCGTCCGGGCCTGGGGATTTATCCATTTTTAGGCCTGCTAAAACCGCCAATACCTCCTCCCTCTCGATGTTAATGTGTTCAAGCATATCACAGTCCCCCCGCCCTATTTCTATGTCTACATCGTCCCTCTCCATAGTGAAAACAGATGCAAAAAATTCATTTAGAACCCCTCCTACATCTTCCGGCTCCACACACAGATTGCCACTTTTGTCCCTAATGGGCCCTATTTTTTCCCTAGTTATCCTCTTACCCTTAATATACTTATAAAACATCTTAGGATTTTCCTTTATTTTGCTCGCCAGTGTTATTTCATGGCCCCTCCTTGATCTCCTAATTTCTTTTTTAAGTATCCCCCTGCACTTTTTGTACTCCTCTAGGGCTTCCTCCGTCTTTAGCCTTTTGTATCTGCCAAAAGCCCTCCTTTTTTTTCTAATCCATTCTCGTATATCCCCTGACATCCACGGTTCCCTGTGGTTTTTGGAACCACCCTTGACCTTTACGGGAACATGTTGCCATTGTATGATCTCAATCTCCCTTCTGAAAGCCTCCCATTGCTCCGATGCGGATTTTCCTACAAGTAGCTGATCCCAGTCCATTTTGGCCAGATCCTGCCTTATCCTATTAAAATCGGCCTTCCCCCAATTTAGAACCTTTATTTCCGGCCCATCCCTGTCCTTTTCCATGACCACCTTAAATCTCACCATATTATGGTCACTGTCACCAAAGTGCTCACCTACTAGCACTTCTTCCACTTGGCCGGCCACATTCCCTAGAATTAGGTCCAGTACCGCCCCCTCCCTTGTAGGACCTTCTACATGCTGGCTCAAAAAGCTCTCCTGGATGCACTTTAAGAATTCTGCACCCTCTGTGCCTTTCACACTCTGACTATCCCAGTTAATATTGGGGAAGTTGAAATCCCCCATTATTATTACCCTATTATTTGCACATTTCTCTGAGATTTGCCTACATATCTGTTCCTCTATCTCCCCCTGACTGTTTGGAGGCCTATAGTACACTCCCAGCAAAGTGCTTGCCCCCTTCTTGTTTTTAAGCTCCACCCATATGGCCTCATTAGAGGAACCTGCTAATATGTCATCCCTCCTTACTGCAGTAATTGACTCCTTAATTAATATTGCTACACCCCCTCCTCTTATACCCCCCCCCCCCTCTGTCTCGCCTGAAGATTCTGTACCCCGGAATATTGAGCTGCCAGTCTTGCCCCTCCCTCAACCATGTCTCCGTGATAGCAACAATATCATACTCCCATGTGTTTATCAACACCTTCAGTTCATCCACCTTATTTGCAAGACTCCTTGCATTAAAATAGATGCCATCCAGCCTTGCCCTTGTATATTTGCCCTGTCTACCAAGCTGACTTGTTTTTTTCTCTATAATTGGCAGCACATCACCCCCTCTTTCAGCTCCCCTCTGTATCCCATCCCCCTGCCAAGTTAGTTTAAACCCCCCCCCAACAGTGCTAGCAAACCTCCCCGCAAGGATATTTGTCCCGCTCTGGTTCAGGTGCAACCCGTCCAACTTGTACAAGTCCCACCTTCCCCAGAAGCAGGCCCAGTGATCCAGGAAGTAAAACCCTCCCCCCTACACCAACTCTTTAGCCATGCATTCATCTGCTCTATCCTCCTATTCCTATACTCACTAGCACGTGGCACTGGGAGTAATCCAGAGGTTACAACCTTTGAGGTCCTGCTCTTTAATCTGTTACCTAGCTCCCTAAATTCTTGATGCAGGACCTCATCCCCCTTCCTAGCTATGTCGTTGGTCCCAATGTGGACCACGACCTCTGCCTGCTCACCCTCCCCCTTAAGAATGCCCTGTAGCCGCTCAGTGACATCCATGACCCTGGCCCCAGGGAGGCAACAAACCATCCTGGAGTCACGTTTGCGGCCACAGAAACGCCTATCTGTTCCCCTTACGATAGAATCCCCTACCACTATTGCTCTCCCACTCTTTTTCCTCCCTTTCTGAGCAGCAGAAGCATCCCTGGTGTCAGGAAGCTGGCTGCTGCTGCCTTCCCCTGGTGAGTCATCCCCCTCAACAGTATCCAACTTGGTATACTTGTTTGAAAGGGGGATGTCCGCAGGGGGCCCCTGCACTTCCTGCCTGCCTCTGTTGCTCCGCCTGATGGTCACCCCCTGTGCAGCCCTACCCTGAGGCGTGAACAACTCGCTAAACGTGCTATCCACGACCCTCTCAGCATCGCGCATGCTCCAAAACTCATCCACCTGCAGCTCGAGCGCCACAATGCGGTCTACAAGTAGCTGCAGCTGGATGCATTTCCCACACACATGGTCGCCAGGGACACTGGCAGCGTCCCTGACTTCCCGTTGTGATGTTGCAGAACTGCACAGGGAAAGTTCCTGGTCGAATGGTATGTTGAGGCCCTGGAGGGCTAGGCCCGGAGTGTCCTTTTATTTCTCCCTCCGGCCTGGCTCGTCGGTTTTCCTGAGGGTGTCTTCTCCTTTGGCCTGGGTCGTCAATGATCTCCCGACAAAAGTACCCGGGCCACCCTCGTCGTCTTCCCGTCGTGGCTGAGCCTTGCTTGGCCGAACACCGACCACGCTGCCTTAACCGAAGAGTCCGTCCCGAAACGTGAATCTGAAGCGAAAACGAAGCGAAGCCCACCCCTGATGGACTTTTCAATCCACAGTTATACCTTTTTGGGACAGTCCTATCTCCCGCCAAATCATAGTCCTGTCTTTGTAATATTTTTGGCGGGCAGAAATCTCTGCAGGGGTGCTTTGTCTTACAACGGGAGCCGGTGATAGCTTAACTGGCCTTCCTGGCCGATAATGTCTTTACTTTGTCACCGTAACTCGGTTCGTATATTGATCGGTCTGGAGATTGCCCTTGATGGCTGTTAAACGGTTTAAGTGTTCATTCAAATGTCCGCCCATTTCTTGATGGGCCCCATCCTGTTACCTGAAACTGTCCTGTACTTAGAATCCAATTAATATGTATGCTCAGTTCCCTGAGTTTCGTTTTCCCGATACTGGCTTTCGCAGGCTTACTGTCCTCAATCCACAAGCCTGTCTGGCTTTGCAGTAACAGAAATCAAATGGTTCCAGAAACTGATCACGAGGTCCGGCGGCCATTTTGTATGCCCTTTTATCAAAGGTTTTTCTGTACAAGCTTCTTTTGGTCAATAAAACTGTCTTATTAACCCTATTTTCTTGCATGATTATTGCTGAAAATTTCGAATCTTACAAGGGGTGTAATATGAAGGAGGGGAGTGGTGAGGAGGGATGGAGGTTGGAAGAGGCAGTTATTTCAGTTAGTTGTAGTGAGGAGTTTAGAATTGTTCCTGGAATAGTACGAAAATTTGATTCTGCAAAAGCACTGGAAAAATGAGCCTGGATGTCATGGCTTCCACCTCTTGTAAAATGTATATTAAGATAGTTGAGTGATTGTACAGCATGCTTACACAGTGCAGCAAGTTCATCTGCTATTGTTGGTGATGGTTGTACATACTTGGATGATCATATTTCAGAACAGGGAGTGAGATCAAGTAGAAAAATGGCTAAGAGGACACTGTTTTGAACAGCACTGGGTTGGGTTTATGCCATCTGCAGGGTCGCGTGGGGAGAAACATAGAAGATAGGGGCAGGAGTGGGCCATTCGGCCCTTCGAGCCTGCTCTGCCATTCAACGAGATCATGGCTGATCAACCAAACCCTAGCACCCGGTCCCTACACCGACAGCCATCCCACCCAAGCCCTATCCCCATAACCCCACGTATTTAATCCCCCCTAACACTAAGGGTCAATTTTTATCATGGCCAATCAACCTAACCCGCACATCTTTGGACTGTGGGAGGAAGCCGGAGCACCCGGAGAAAACCCACGCAAACACGGGGAGAATGTGCAAACTCCACACAGTCACCCGAGGCCGGATTTGAACCCGGGTCCCTGGCACTGTGAGGCAACAGTGCTAACCACTATGCCACCGTGCTGCTCTCCCGTATCATCCCAGTACCCTTTCATGAGGATATGTTTAGTTATTTCTAGATGGGGCAGGGTGGGGGGTTGGTGGGAAAGAGATTATCTGATCATTATCTGGGATTTCAGGATATGCCTGTGTTCCCGAGCATTTCTCAAACATCAGGCAGAAGCCATACATTACTTACTGACTGGCATGTATCCCATAGCTGTGTTACATAAGGGATACATGCTGGTTAGGTGGGGGGGGGGGGGTAGTATCATATATCCCCATCTCCAGCAGGAGACAACACCCTCCATCCTGAAAGCAGAAAATGCTGAATCATTGGACTTGAGTATACAGGGCATAATTTCAAAGTTTGCAGATGACACAGTTGAGATCATATGCGGCATGTGATATATTCCAATAAGCTGGAGGAGGAGGAGAGTTCTCTTTTCGACCCCTAGCTCATTTTTAATAATTAATTCTCGGGATGTGGGTGTCACTGGCAAAGATACCATTTATTGCCAATCCCTAGTGGCCCTTGAGAAGGTGGTGGTGGACCTTCTCCTTAAACTGCTGTGTGGTTTTAAAATTTTAAAACCTTGAATTAAAAATTCTCATCCTAGTTTTCAAATCCCTCCATAGCCTCACTCCTCCCCATCTCTATAACCTCCTCCAGCCCTACAACCCTCCGACATCTCTGCGCTCCTCCAATTCTGGTGTCTTGCGCATCCCTTATTCCATCGCCCCACCATTGGCGGCCGTGCTTTCAGCTTCCGAGGTCCCAAGCTCTGGAATTCGCCCCCTAAACCTCTCTGCCTCTTTCTTCTCCTTTAAGACACTCCTGAAAACCTGCCTCTTTGACCAAGCTTTTGGTCACCTGTCCTACTATCTCATGTGGCCCGATATCAAATTTTGTTTGATAACGCTCCTGTGAAGCGCCTTGGGACATTTTACGTTAAAGGTGCTACATAAATGCAAGTTGTTGTGGAGAAGGTATTCCCAAAGTGCTGTTAAGTCGGGAGTTCTAGGATTTTGACCCAGCGACAATGAAAGAACAGTGATATGTGCCCAAGTCAGGAAGGTGTGCTACCTGAAGGTGATGTTTTCATACACCTACTGCTCATCCTTCTAGGTGATGGAGGGTGCAGGTTTGGGAGCTGCTGCCAAAGAAGCCTTGGAGAGTTGCTGCATCCTGTAGATAGCCAATATCTATGTGAATGTAGACACTGGATCATTGGGAATGCAAGGTCAACTTTCAGAAGTTGTCAGCAACACTCAACTCATGGAAATATCTAGCGTAAAAACCCAAAATTGTACACTAGCTTGGGATGGGTTCGAGTAAGATTTTTTAAAAATCTGTTGGTTTGGTTCTGGACTGACATTGAACTTTGTGGTGAGGACAAAGCAAGTGAGTTGGAATTTCTCACGCAGCTGTTAAAAGATCGTGAATTGGGCCCAGTGGAGCTATTGATCAGTCCTGGTGACCCTTTCTCATGCAGCTGAATTTTGACAGCCGCAGATGCATCTTTAGTGAGTTGTAGGCCTCTCTCACTGCTGATTGATCAAGGCCCAACTCATCAAATTACCTACTTGACCGAATGTCACTCTGAACAGATGATGCATAGACCACAGCCAAGATTGGCTGATAATGGATAGCAGCTTTTGGAACTTCCTTAATGTTGGCCCCAGGCACATACATTCTAACTGGGCCTGAATTAACTCGGGCTTAAAAGAGCTTAAGAAGTCGATATTATTTCAACTCATTAGAGTTTTCTTGGAGATAAAAAGAAAATCTGTGAATGCTGGAGACCTGAAATGAAAAGAAAAACAAAAAACACTGCAAATACATCAGTCATTCAGCATCCAAAAGCATAGAAACAGATTAATAGTTGTGGTTGTGATGAAGTCTTATGCCTGAAATGTTAACCTTTCTATTTCCAATACTGATCAACCAATTAGAGAGCCTTTCATGCCCTCTATTCTTCTAGAACATTGATTGGATGATCCACTTCTAACCAATCAACTGTTGTTTTAGGAGTGTGAATTTTTGTACAGAGAATGAAACATTTTCCACTGCGACACTCAGTATGAACTCCCAAGCATTTTCAGGGTGGGTACAGCATGGATTTGATAGAGTAAATCTTCTACACTGTCCCATCAAACACTCCCAGGGCAGTTATAGCACAGGTTAGAAACAGAGTAAAGCTCCCTCTAACAGAGCCCTAAAAGTGATTCAATTCCAATCTCAGAAGAGTGCTCTCGATTGGATCAACTTGAAATCTTCCATTTGCCATAGTAATCTGAGTGAAGAACTGGATGAAGATCACCGAAATTCATTGCACACAGGCCCCTTACAAGCATGAGATTTCCCCCCGCCCCCCAACCCACGAGCGTGAGCATTTTCCAGTGCCTCAGACGGTAACTTTTGGGACAGTGAAAAACTCAAGTTGAAGACTACATAGGAACACGAGTAGGCCATTCAGCCACTCGAGCCTGTTCTGCCATTAAATTAGATCATGGCTGATCTTTATCTTTACCCTCCTTGGTTCCATGTCTCTCAATACCCTTACCTAACAAAAATCATTTAATCTCAAAGAGTTCTAGATTTTCACCCTGTGTGTGAAGAAGTGCTTCCTGACATTACCCCTGAATGGCCTGGCTCTAACTAAGGTTATGCTTCCTTGTTCTGGATTTCCCCACCAGAGGAGATAGGGTAGACATCGAGAAAAACTATCAAATCCTTTAATCATCTTTATTAGATCACCCCTTAATCTTCTGTACTCGAGAATACGAGCCAGATTTATATATAAATACTGCAGAGTCGACCTCTGGGAGGACATCAACGGAGGGTTTGGGTGCTTCCTGCCTCGTGAAACGCGCTCACCACTGTGCCTGCACTTGTTGCTATGTTTAGCCCAGTGGGCCCAGTCCGTGTCTTAAGTGATGGTCTGCAACTAGCTACATATTTTGAAACCGAAGTAATTTATTAAGCACATTCCACGGTAAAAGCTTGAACTGATAAACATTTTTCTGTACATTTATAACAGTCTTTATGAACTGTCCAGACACACATACTCATTTCAACTGGAAAGTAGGCAGGGTTCAGAGGTTTCAAACATAATTACATGATATAATCATCGCATCCCAGTGCTTGCAGAGCATCAGTTGTACTGTCCCTCAACAGGGTCCACAGCTGTGAGCAGCAAGCATACTCGCAGAGTACAGCCAATGTCAAAACAGCTCCTTAATCCTCGGATCCTCGCATTCCTGCTACATGGTTCTGCAGCTGCCAACTGAAAAAATTCCTTTGCAGTGACATACTGGGCACAGGACTTCGAAACAGGTCTTTAAATTAAAGCATTACAAAATATACACCTAAACACAAACAAGACACCAACTCTCTGTGGGACTGGACGTCTTGTGTCTCAACGTGTAAAACACAAGCAGCTGAACCCCTTTCTCAGGGGGAGAGAGAGAGAGGGAGAGAACAGTACAGAATCTCAGCTTTGGCTGTGACAATGTTATATCCTAGTTGCCAGTTTTCGATATACACATAAACCATAGAGGCAATACTTATAAGTAACTGCTTATGCAAAGACAATTGTTAGTCGAGATGTCTTGAAACAATTCTTTCACCTTTACAAAATGTGTGCTCCAGTAAATTGTAACATTTCTTTGAGGGATGGTGGTGGTGGGGGCGGGAGAAGGATAGAAATATTTTTATTTAATCTGAAGCTTAACTGGCAGATAGGTAGCAGATGACCACGTCTGGGTAAAGCACAAGGAAGGATTTAGAATATGTACAAAAACAAAAAGATATTCAATGATTACTTGGGCCAAGAACTGCACCTAACCATATACCACAGAGGGTGGGTGGGTGGGGGAAGAACAGCTTTTCTTATTAAATCAATTTGAATTCATAATTAATTTGTTGAGTTTTACATAAATTAAAATTTCAACAGGGCTTTCATACTTAAAAAAAGGAAATCTTTGAAAGGAGCACAGAAGTAATGTTAATCTGGGATTAGAATGGGTTTAAATCACAGTAGTGGCATTGGTTTGAAAGGGGTAAGGGGCACAGCAGTCTATGCGTAAATACATGCTTTTCACAGTTAGTGCAATATAGCCCTCCGTTAGTTTCAAGAACATTTGGGGAAAGAAAAAAATCCCATGAGAAGGTTCAAATAGAATACTATACAATCAACACACGACGTTATATACAACTAGCTACATTCGACACAGCTCAAATTGCATGTAATCTTCGTATATAAGCAGCTAACACTTCTATATATATATATATATATATATATATATATATATATATATATAGATATATATATATAGAAAACCCCCCTTTTCAAAAAACACAAACTTTAGGAATAGCCATTCGATGCAGTGTTTCCTTGTACTGAACATGCATCCATTTGTAATCTGAATGAAAAAAGAGAAAGGCAGCCAAATTGAGGGGCCTCTTCACGAGTTTTGACAGAATAATGCTTCCTAATACATACCGAAGCTTTGAGAAATTCTGCTTGTTGTTCTAAAACAATATGGCACCCAAACAAAGAAACAAACGTTCCAACAAATGACTTCTTCATCCCCTTTTCTTAGGGCAAAGTGCAAAGCGATACTGAATAAGCCAAGTCCTTCCTCCAATCAAAGGTTTGGCAGAGTCTATTTTGAAGAATCCATTTCTGAAACACTTAGCTTTGGGAACCACAGACTGCTTTTTTTTTTTTTTTTACATAGTATGGCAGATGGCTAGGCTCGTTAAATGTTCAGTCTTGCAAGTTCTGCAGTAAATGCAGTCATTTCAGAGTCCTCCGAGGGCAGGAAACACAAGAACGAGAGGGAGAGAGAAGAGAAAGAGGGGAAGGCATGATGTACTGTACTGATATCTTGCTGGCTTCAATCTGTCCACATCCACAGAAACCAGGTCACCACAACTAAACATGGCTCTTTGAGCATCGTCGTCTGCAGGCTCTGCATAGCCAATATCCAGTAGTAATTCCAGCCCCTGTGGAACAAAAGTATAGATTGTAAGAATTGGGTTTCAACTCCCCATCCCTTCATCCCAAATTTTTCTTCCTTCCATTCCAGAGCACAAAATCTGGGCTGACATTCCAGTGCAGTGCTGAGCGAGTGCTGCACTGTCGGAGGTGCCATCTTTCGGATGAGATGATAAACCGAGGCCCCGTCTGCTGTCTCAGGTGGGCGTGAAAGATCACATAGCACTATTCCGAAGAACAGCAGGGGAGTTCTGCTGGTATCCTGGCCAACATTTATCCCTCAACCAACACCTAAAAAGAGATTATCCTCTAATTAATATATTGCTGTGTGTGTGCAAATTGGCTGCCGCTTTTCCTACAGTACAACAGTGACTACAATTCAAAAAGTACTTAATTGGCTGTAAAGTGCTTTGGGACGTCCTGAGGTTGTGAAAGGTGCTTTATAAATGCAAGACTTTCTTTTACTTAAAAGGATCACAGGTCCGTAATGAACCAGTATATTTAATGGACAGTTAGCAGTGGGTTTGAGAGGTCCAAGCCATAAGTACTGCACGTACATTGTGTGCGCGCTGCCACATGTAGCAATAGTTGTATTGGTTTTTGTGAATTAGGGTACTGGACGGACTGCACGTGTTGCAGGCCCTGTTTGGAGAATCGGATAAATACGATGGATGGAGATACACAAACACAAGAGCATAGGCGCGTCTTCTTCACTGCACAAATGGTAACTCATGCACTTCTCAGTTCTCCCCAACTTTGCAAGTGGATCTTTCCCAGGGCCCTCTCCACTCCCCAGACTTTGTACAGAGACACTATATCCCCCAAATCAGTAATGAGAACTAGAACAGTGTTAAATTCAATAGAATTCCTAAAAAATATTCCTGCAATGTCTTGTTCCACACACAGCTGGCTGGATTTGTCCAGGTGTAATCACATCAACACAGTATGTACTCAGTAACTTGTGGCGATGGCCCAGGCTCACTTTGTAGCACTCTCGCCTCTGAGACAGAAGCGGTAGGGTCGAGCCCCACTCAAGAGACTTGAGCACATAATCTAGGCCGACACTCCAGTTTGGAATGAGGAAAGCCTGTACTGTTGGAGGTTCAGGTGGAGGTTAAAGATCCTGTTGTGTTTTTGGATTCAGCAGCAGCGGCATTTCCTGTAAGCAGACCCCATGTCCCTTATGAACCATAGTGTACCAGGTAAATGTTGTGGGACTCAGGGGTAGAACAGATAACCTGGAGTACAGGTGCAAGGATTATGGGAATACATCCTGTGCTTGCCTTGGATACATGTCCAAATGTTAGAATTTAAGTGTTTAGAGAGTGAAGACGGTAGAATCTCTGCTCCTCCAGGCTTACAATGGACCCCATGAAATTTTACATTTCCACTCAAATGGAAGCTGTACGAGACTATCCCCATCAGGTAGTCTTATTCCACTTCACTCCGCAGTCACTCTGGAGTTACAATTTAGTACCGGTGTGAAGCTGAAACTACCTCTGCCTTAATGCTAAACTTAGTGTAAATACATCCTCAGCTTCAATACAACCTTGCCCTAGCCCACCAAGCCAAACTTCCCCCGAGAGTCCCCCCTGCCCTGGCCCTGAACTTGCATCTTTCTCTATTTTCTCTCCTATCTCCCCTCATGTCCTCTCCGAGACCCACCTTCTGCTCTCTTGACCCTTTTCCCACCAAAAGGCTGACCACCCATATTAGCTAATATTAACTGTTCCCTCTCCTCCGGTACTGTCCCCTTCCCTTTCAAATCTGCCATCAACTCACCCCTCAATAAAACCACCCTTGACCCCTCTGTCCTTGCAGACTACCACCCCATCTCCAACCTTCCCTTCCTCTCCAAAGTCCTTGAACGCATTGTTGCTTCCCAAACCCGTGCTTCTCTTTCCCGCAACTCCACGTTTGAACCCCTCCAATCAGGTTTCCGGCCCTACCACAGCACAGAAACAGTCTTTTATCAAATCACAAATGACACCCTATGTGACTGTGACCGTCATACACTATCCCTCCTCATTCTTCTCGATCTGTCTGCACCCTTTGACATGGTTGACCACATCATCCTTCTCCAACGTCTATCCTCCGTTGTCCAGCTGGGTGGGAATGCCCCCGGCTGGTTCCATTCTTATCTTATCTATCCAGTCGTAGCCAGAAAATCACCTGAAATGGCTTCTCTTCCCACACCGGTACCTCTGCAGTCCCCCAAGGATCTATCCTTGGCCCCCTCATCTACATTTCCTCCAACTAAATATTGGGAAGACCGAAGCCACTGTCTTCAGTTCCCGCCACAAACTCTGTTTCTAGCCACTGACTTCATCCGTCTCCCTGGCCCCCGTCTGAGGCTGAACCAGACCGTTTGCAACCTTTGCGTCCCATTTGACCTCGAGATGAGCTTCTGACCACATAGCCGCTCCATCACCAAGACCACCTACTTCCACCTCTGGAACATCACCGATCTCTACCCCGCCTCAACTCATCTGCTGCCAAAACCCTCATCCATGCCTCTGTGACCTCCAGACTTGACTATTACACTGCTCTCCTGGCCGATCTTCCATTTTCCATCCTCCATAAACTAGAACTCATCCAAAACTCTATTGCCCATATCCTAATTTACACCAAGTCCCGTTCACCCTTCACCCCTGTGCTCGCTGACCTAACTTGGCTCCTGGTCCGGCCAAGCCTGGATTTAAAAATTCTCATCCTTGTTTTCAAATCCCTTCATGGCCTCGCCGCTCCTGATTTCTGTAACCTCCTCCAGCCCTACAACACTCCAAGATCTCCGTGCTCCAATTGTGGCCTCTTAGGCATCCCTGATTATAATTGCTCCACCATTGGTGGCCATACCTTCTGTTACCTAGGCCCTAAGCTCTAGAATTCCCTCTCTAAATCTCTCCGTCTCTCTAGCCTCCTTTAAGATGCTCCTTAAAACCTACCTCTTTGACCAAGCTTTTGGTCACCTGTCCTAATAGCTCCTGAAGTGGCTCGATGTCAAATTTTGTTTGATAATGCTCCTGTGAAGCATCTTGGGATGCTTAAAGGCGTTGTAAAAGTGCAAGTTGTTGTAGATGGAGCAAGTGGATTGAGTCAAGTCTGTGCAAAAACTTTGGGGCTTTGAGAGTAAAAACAGAAGAGAGGGGAACTGTGATATAAACCTTGTGTAGGAGCCTAATCGCCCAGCTTCAGAGTGCCATTAAAACTAGGGATACTACCCACATAAATTGCTTACAAGTAGCCAACAGAACCTAGCTTCAGCAAGCAAAATCTTTTGAGTTTATCTATACATAGCAGTCCTTACCGGGGTTTTATATCAAAAAAGCACACACTGCAAATTTCTCTCGTTTTATAATAAATCAAAACTAATTCCAAACAGAATAGCCTGGGTCTGGAGTATAAAGGGGCCCACACACAACACTGTGCTCCCAGCTGCTTCTAATAGTCACTATTAGTGTGTGCAGCTCATAAGCAAAAACAAACATTTCTTTTCCCAGGTCTCCTAATACGTCAGGAACGCTAATTTCTTAAACGTGAGTTTCCTGATTTGATGACTTTGATGTCGAGGGGCCTTCTGCCAGCTTAGGAGTTTGGATCAAATGGATGGGCGGCAATCCGCCTGGGAGCAGTGAACAAGGGCACATGATATTGGTATTAGAATGTCAACTCCTCTCGAGTTTTTCTTTTAAAAATTCATCACAGAACTCAACGTACAGTGGACAAAGAACCTTTCTGTGAGCGGACAGATGAAACCCTGTGTAGTTTTGCACCTTCATCTTTTTCAAACTACAGCTGCCACCTACACTCCTGACATCCCTCATTCACGGGACTGGAGGGTGCGCACAATACAAAACCACAAAAGGTTACATCCTCCAGGTGCATTTCTTTATAAATTCATGCTTTGAGAAGTCCCTATTAGCTCAGCTGGCAAGTGTCTGACCTGCTAATGAACTGCAGAGAGTTGAAAGGAGCCCGGTTCAATCGCTGGTTTCTGCTGTTTACTGATTGTAGTGTATGTACCCGTCTACCTTTAAGGGAACTATTGAATGTAACCGTTCACCTTTAAGAGAACTACTTTAGGTGTGGCACTATTTGTTTGGCTTCTGTATACTGTAATACCGATAGTGACCACACCAGTATATAAGTGTTGTGGCAGGATTGCTGGGGCAGATTCGCCCGGACCCTCGAATAGTAAAGACCTGTTTGTTTGTTACTTCTGAAGTCTGTGTATTTATTAACTGCACAACCCACAGACGTTACACTGATCACAGCCCGGGTGGCAGTAGGGATGCTACAGTCAGCCTCAGTTTCCTTGTACTAGGAAAAGTTGGTGAGGAAAAATTCAGCCAAGGTTCCCACTCTTCAGGGACCACTGCTGAAAAGTGTTAGATTAGGACAGGTTTGGGGTCAGATAGGATGCCCCACACACAGTAAAACTTCCTACCTTGTAAATTAAGAATGGCACTTGCTGCCCATGAAAGTAAAGCCCAGCAACAGGAAGGGCAATATTAATTACATCCCAGCAAATGCCGCCTCTCCCTAACCGCACCCCAACAAATGCCGCCTCTCCCTAACCGCACCCCAACAAATGCCGCCTCTCCCTAACCGTACCCCAACAAATGCCGCCTCTCCCTAACCACACCCCAACAAATGCCACCTCTCCCTAACCGTACCCCAGCAAATGCCGCCTCTCCCTAACCGTACCCCAACAAATGCCGCCTCTCCCTAACCGCACCCCAACAAATGCCGCCTCTCCCTAACCACACCCCAACAAATGCCGCCTCTCCCTAACCGCACCCCAACAAATGCCGCCTCTCCCTAACCGTACCCCAACAAATGCCGCCTCTCCCTAACCACACCCCAACAAATGCCGCCTCTCCCTAACCGTACCCCAGCAAATGCCGCCTCTCCCTAACCGTACCCCAACAAATGCCACCTCTCCCTAACCGTACCCCAACAAATGCCGCCTCTCCCTAACCACACCCCAACAAATGCCGCCTCTCCCTAACCGCACCCCAACAAATGCCGCCTCTCCCTAACCGTACCCCAACAAATGCCGCCTCTCCCTAACCACACCCCAACAAATGCCGCCTCTCCCTAACCGTACCCCAGCAAATGCCGCCTCTCCCTAACCGTACCCCAACAAATGCCACCTCTCCCTAACCGTACCCCAGCAAATGCCGCCTCTCCCTAACCGTACCCCAACAAATGCCGCCTCTCCCTAACCGTACCCCAACAAATGCCGCCTCTCCCTAACCGTACCCCAGCAAATGCCACCTCTCCCTAACCGTACCCCAACACATGCCGCCTCTCCCTAACCGTACCCCAACAAATGCCGCCTCTCCCTAACCGTACCCCAGCAAATGCCACCTCTCCCTAACCGTACCCCAACACATGCCGCCTCTCCCTAACCGTACCCCAACACATGCCACCTCTCCCTAACCACACCCCAACACATGCCGCCTCTCCCTAACCACACCCCAACACATGCCGCCTCTCCCTAACCGTACCCCAACAAATGCCACCTCCCTAACCGTACCCCAACACATGCCACCTCTCCCTAACCGTACCCCAACACATGCCACCTCTCCCTAACCACACCCCAACAATTGCCGCCTCTCCCTAACCGTACCCCAACAAATGCCACCTCTCCCTAACCACACCCCAACAAATGCCACCTCTCCCTAACCACACCCCAACAAATGCCGCCTCTCCCTAACCGTACCCCAACAAATGCCACCTCTCCCTAACCACACCCCAACAAATGCCGCCTCTCCCTAACCGTACCCCAACAAATGCCACCTCTCCCTAACCACACCCCAACAAATGCCACCTCTCCCTAACCGTACCCCAACAAATGCCACCTCTCCCTAACCATACCCCAACAAATGCCACCTCTCCCTAACCACACCCCAACACATGCCACCTCTCCCTAACCACACCCC
Organism: Somniosus microcephalus; assembly: GCF_052327205.1. Classification (NCBI taxonomy): domain Eukaryota; kingdom Metazoa; phylum Chordata; class Chondrichthyes; order Squaliformes; family Somniosidae; genus Somniosus; species Somniosus microcephalus. The sequence goes on from NC_140994.1 coordinate 115,851,223, forward strand.
AACAAATGCCACCTCTCCCTAACCACACCCCAACAAATGCCGCCTCTCCCTAACCGTACCCCAACACATGCCACCTCTCCCTAACCGTACCCCAACACATGCCACCTCTCCCTAACCGTACCCCAACAAATGCCACCTCTCCCTAACCACACCCCAACAAATGCCGCCTCTCCCTAACCGTACCCCAACACATGCCACCTCTCCCTAACCACACCCCAACAAATGCCACCTCTCCCTAACCACACCCCAGCAAATGCCACCTCCCTAACCGTACCCCAACAAATGCCGCCTCTCCCTAACCACACCCCAACAAATGCCGCCTCTCCCTAACCGTACCCCAGCAAATGCCACCTCCCTAACCGTACCCCAACAAATGCCGCCTCTCCCTAACCGTACCCCAGCAAATGCCACCTCTCCCTAACCGTACCCCAGCAAATGCCACCTCTCCCTAACCGTACCCCAGCAAATGCCACCTCTCCCTAACCACACCCCAACAAATGCCACCTCTCCCTAACCACACCCCAACACATGCCACCTCTCCCTAACCGTACCCCAACAAATGCCACCTCCCTAACCGTACCCCAACAAATGCCGCCTCTCCCTAACCGTACCCCAGCAAATGCCACCTCTCCCTAACCGTACCCCAGCAAATGCCACCTCTCCCTAACCGTACCCCAGCAAATGCCACCTCTCCCTAACCACACCCCAACAAATGCCACCTCTCCCTAACCACACCCCAACACATGCCACCTCTCCCTAACCGTACCCCAACAAATGCCACCTCTCCCTAACCGTACCCCAACAAATGCCGCCTCTCCCTAACCGTACCCCAACACATGCCACCTCTCCCTAACCGTACCCCAGCAAATGCCGCCTCTCCCTAACCGTACCCCAACACATGCCACCTCTCCCTAACCGTACCCCAACAAATGCCGCCTCTTCCTAACTGCAACCCAGCAAATGCCGCCTCTTCCTAACTGCAACCCAGCAAATGCCAGACTCCTCATAATCGTACCACAGCAACAACCAATGCCTTCATACCCACACCCCAACAACACCTCAGTGTTAGCACTTTCACCTTGGAGTCAAAACGTCATGGATTCACTTCCCACTCCAGAAACTTGAGCACATAATCCAGGCTGACACTGCAATACAGTACTGAGGGGGTACTATACTGTCGGAGGTGCCGGCTTTCAGATGAGATGTTGAACCGAGGCCCGGTCTGCCGTCTCAGGTGGACGAAAAGATCCCAGCGCACTTTGAAGAGCATGGGAGTTCTCCCCTGTGCCCTGGCCAATATTTATCCCTCAATCAACATCACTAAACAGATTATCCGCTCATTGTCTTAATGCTGTTTGTGGGACCTTGCTGTGCGCAAACTAGATGCCGCGTTTCTTACATTACAACAGTAACTACACTTCAAAAGTACTTAATTGGTTGTAAAGCGCTTGGGATTTCCCGAAAGACTTGCATTTATATAGCGCCATTCACGACCCCAGGATGTCCCAAAGCACATTAAAGCCAATTAAATATGTTTGAAGTGTAGTCACTGTTGTAGTGCAAGAAACAAAGACTTTTCTGCTATTTTATTTAGCAAAACTATTCAAGGTCTGTGTAGATTCTGCTTTAGTGAACTGCTCTTGTATGAAAATTGGCCTTTATTGCAAGGGGGTTGGAGTACAAGAGTAAGGAAGTCTTGCTATAATTATACAGGGCTTTGGCAAGACCACACCTGGAGTATTGTGCACAGTTTTGGTCTCCTTATCTGAGGAAGCATATACTTGCGGTGCAATGAAGGCTCACTAGATTGATTCCTGAGATGATAGGGTTGTCCTACGAGGAGAGATTAAGCTTATATTCTCTGGAGGTTAGAAGAATGAGAGGTGATCTCATTGAAACATATACGATTCTGAGGGGGATTGACAGGGTAGATGCTGAAAGGTTGTTTTCCCTGGCAGGAGTCTAGAATTAGGGAACACAGTCTCAGGATAAAGAGTCGACCATTTAAGACTGAGATGAGGAGGAATTTCTTCACTCAGAGGGCTGTGAACCTTTGGAATTCTCTACCCCAAAGGGCTGTGGTTGCTGAATAGTTGAGTATATATCTACAGCAGAGCAGTGTTGTGGGTAAAAATAAGCAGAGCGAGTCAGGAAGGATCAGAGAGTAACAAAGGTAATAGGGCATCCGTGACTAAGGTGACATCAGGGGAAAAATAGGAAAAAAAAGTCAAAGCTAAAGGCACTATGTCAGAATGCGCAAAGCATTCACAAAAAATAGATGAATTAATAACGGATAGAAATGAATATAGATTTGATCTGATAGCCATTATGGAGACATGGTGCAAAGTGGCCAAGGTTGGGAACTAAATATTCCAGAATACTTGACTTTTAGAGATAGGCAAAATGGAAAGAGATGGGGTGGGGTGGGGTGGCTCTGATAATAAAGGATGGGACAAAGACAATAGAGAGAAAGGATCTTAGCTCGGAAAATCAAGAATCAGTTTGGGTAGAGCTAAAAAAAAAAAAAAACAGCAAGGAGCAGAAAACATTGGTAGTTGTTGTTTGTAGGCCCCCAAACAGTAGTTGTAATGTAGGGCAGAGTATAAATCAGGAAATTCGAGGCACATGTAACAAGGGTAATACAGTAATCCTGGGGGACTTTAATCTACATATAGACTGGGCAAACCAAAGTTGCAGTAATAGCGTGGAGGACGAGTTCATGGAATGTATACAAGATAGTTTTCTAGATCATTATGTTGAGGAACCAACTAAGGAACAGGCTATTTTAGATCTGGTATTGTGCAACAAGAAAGGGTTAATTAATAACCTTGTAGTAAAGGGGCCTTTAGGGAAGAGTGACCATAATATGATAGAAGTTTATATTGAGTTTGAAAGTGATTTAGTTAAGTCCGAAACTGGGGTCTTAAATCTAAATAAAGGAAACTATGTAGGTATGAGGGTCGAGATGGCTAAGGTAGATTGGGAAACTACACAAAGGTAGACAAGCAATGGCTAGCATTTAAAGAATACATAATTTACAACAAATATACATTTCTTTAAGGCACAAAAATCCCACAGGAAAAGTGGTTAACAAGAGGAGTTAAAGGTAGTATATCAAAGGAAGAGGCTTATAATGTTGCCAAAAAGAGCAGTAAGCAAAGGAGGACCAAGAAATTGATAAGGAAAGAAAAAAAGGAATATGAGTAAAGTAGCAAGAGACATAAAAACAGATTGTAAATGTTTCTATAGATATGTAAATAGGAAGAGATTAGTGAAAGTAAACGTGGGCCCATTAGAGGCAGAGACAGGAGAAATTATAATTGGAAATAAGGAAATGGCAGAGACATTAAACAAATACTTTGTATCTGTCTTCACGGTAGAAGACACAAAAATCACTCCAGAAATAATGGGGAACCAAGGGTCTAGAGAGATGAGGAACTTAAAGAAATCAGTATAAATAAAGACATAGTACTGGAGAAATTAATGGGACTAAGTGGCGACAAATCCCCTGGACCCGACGATCTGCAACTTAGGGTTTTAAAAGAGGTAGCTGCAGAGATAGTGGATTCACTGGTATTAATCTTCCAGAGTTCCCTAGACTCTAGAACAGTCCCCAAGGATTGGAAGGTAGCAAACATAACCCCACTATTTAAGAAAGGAGGAAGAGAAAAAACAGGGAACTATAGGCCAGTTAGCTGGACATCAATAGTAGGCAAAATGCTAGAATCTATTATTAGGGACGTGGTAAAATGGAATTCCCAAAATATAATATGATTAGGCAGAGTCATCATAGTTTTATGAAAGGAAAATTGTGTTTGACAAATATGTTGAGTTTTTTGAAGATGTAACTAGTAGGATGGATAAGGGGGAACCAGTCAATGTAGTGTATTTGGATTTTCAAAAGCTTTCGATAAGGTGCCACACAAGAGGTTATTACACAAAATTAGGACTCATGCGATTGGGTGCAATATATTAGCATGGATTGAGGATTGGTTACTGGACATAAAACAGAGTAGGAATAAACGGGACTTTTTCGGGTTGGCAGGCTGTAGCTAGTGGGGTACGGCAAGGATCAGTGCTTGGGCCTCAGCTATTTACAATCTATATTAATGACTTAGGTGAAGGGACCGAGTGCAACGTATCCAAGTTTGCTGATGATACAAAGTTAAGTGGGAAAATAAGCTGTGAGGAGGACACAGAGGCTGCAGAGAGATATAGACAGGTTGACTGAGTGGGCAAGAACATGGCAAATGGAATACAATGTGGGGAAGAGTGAAGTTATCCACTTTGGTAGGAAAAACAAAAAAGCAGAATAATTTTTGAAAGGTGGGAGACTGGGAAATGTTTGCATTCAGAGGGACCTGGGTGCCCTTGAATCACAGAAAGTTAACATGCAGGTACAGTAAGCAATTAGGAAAGCAAATGGAATACAATGTGGGGAAGAGTGAAGTTATCCACTTTGGTAGGGAAAACAAAAAAGCAGAATTTTTTTGAATGCCGAGAGACTGGGAAATGTTTGCATTCAGAGGGACCTGGGTGTTAGCTTTTGTTACAAAGGGATTAGAGTATAAGAGTAAAGAAGTCTTACTACAATTATAAAGGGCATTGGTGAGGCCACATCTGGAATACTGTGTACAGTTCTGGTCTCCTTACCCAAGGAAAGACGTACTTGCCTTAGAGGGAGTGCAACAAAGGTTCACTAGACTGGTTCCTGGGAGGGGGGGGATTGTCCTATGAGGAGAGACTGAGTAGACTAGGCCTCTAGTCCCTAGAGTTTAGAAGAATGAGAGGTGATCTAATTGAAACATAAAATTCTTAAGGGGCTTAACGGAGTTAATGCTGAGAAAATATTTCCCTGGCTAGGGAATCTAGAACATGGGGGCGGTCATTTAGGACTGAGATGAAGAGAAATTTCTTCACGCAAAGGGTTGTGAATCTTTGGAATTCTCTACCCCAGAGGCCTGTGGATGCTCAGTCATTGAGTATACTCAAGACAGAGGTCGATAAATTTTTGGGAACCAAAGGAATTAAGGGATATGGGGACAGTGCGGGAAAGTGGAGTTGAGGTAGAAGATCAGCCATGATCTTGTTGAATGGCGGAGCAGGCTCGAAGGGCCAAATGGCCTACTCCTGCTCCTAATTCTTATGTTATGAAAGAGCCAACAGTGCTCATCAACAGGTGGAAGTGTGCTAAGTTTCCAAGTGCAACTTTTAAGTGAAGAAGGGCCGTGTTAAATCATGAAATAAGACTGAAATCATCCCCCAAGTAGAATTAACAAGTCATGTGATACAACAGCAGATAGAGCATGTACAGTCTGCAAGCTGTTAGCAGACAGACCCAACCCTCCTCTTCCCCACTTATGAATGCAACTGTTAAAGGCCAGACCTATGTCATAATGGCCAGACTGGCACTAGATCAGCTTTGAAGATGATGTGATGGAAAATGTACTCATTTATTGCTGGCTATGAAATTCAGCACTAAAAGATCAAAGTCAAGATGCAAGGTGGGATAAGAACAACATTTTTGTAGGCCGGTGATAAAATAATGCCTTTTACTATTATTTTTATTGGCTATACTTAATTCTTTGAACTTATTTTTGGCTGGTAATTAATTGGGCAGGAATCCATACCTAAAGACTGTACCCAAAAGGAAAGAAAATACTGTCCCAGTGGCTTGGCAGAAAGATTTTTTTATTTTTTTTAATGAAATTGATAAGGACTAGATTGGTACAGTCTTCAGTCTTGAAAATTGAGGTACCCTCTGAACACTGTAGGAACAGACCAAATCAGTACCATGCTCACATGTACAAACTGTGGAGGATAATCGCATTTTAAGTGACGTTGTGATGCTTGTTCCAACATAGTACAAGCTGTTGTGCTGACCACAAAGCTCCAGTTCATTTAGATCCAGAGGTCAAGAATAAAAGAACATCCACTCCAAAGAGGACGGCAGGTTCAGTGTGTGGAGAAGGCCTCAGGCCAATGGTGTGGGCAGTTTACCTTTCTTCATTCTGGCATTTGCCACAGGTGGCGTGAGATGGCCTGAAGAGAGAGCCCCCAATTCCCAAGAGCTGCTGGGACAGGTCTATGCGACTCAAGTCTTTACATGAAGGATTCAAAGCAGTACTGTTTTGTAGAAATGTGTAGGTTACGCCATGGTAGTTTTGGAAATGCAGTCAAATGAAACCTGCTTCAACTTTGTGAAGGGCGAATCTCGTTGCCAGGACTGTAACTTGGAAAAGACATTTCATCAGCCACTTGGAAAGTCTGTGTTCGGAGATAGACTTACCAATAATGCAGGGAACAAGAGGGGGTTCTGCGCAGGTTGTTGTGAACAACTGCTGCATTATTTGCCCTAAAATAGTCAGGAAGAGCATGAAATTGGGCTATAAATTAACTGTACTGCTTGATGCTTGGGTTTGGTGTGCCAGACAGACTCTTCTGGGGTCTGCCAGCCCTCGGTTCATAAGCACCGAATGTCAGCTTCCTTTCTCTTCCCCCGCACCCCCCGCCCGCCATTCAGGAGCCAGAGAAAGAGCTTCCTATTGCCCTAAAAAGAGTATTTATACCACAAACCAGCACCTCAGATCTTGGGCTGAGGCTTATCCAACTGCAAGGAGTGTGACCTGTGAGGAAAGCAGTAGCAAAGCTAGTTCAGGTATAGGGAATCTCACTAACAAACCTTACATTGGGGGTTCCACAAACAATTGCTGTTATGCAACCTTTGTCTTTTGGGTAGAGATAACGTGAGGAGGATATAAAACTGCTGGCAGGATTACCCCTCGTAGGACATGTCCAGAAAAGGACGCCTACAAAAGATTTCACTTGGCTCCAGTTGAGATTTCTTGGCGTTGATAAACCCCGAGCTGCTGGAACGTGGCAAGACTGACTGAATTGTCATGCGAGCACCTCTCAAGATTGTGTGTGTATGGAGGGGCTGCTGCAATAAGTCAGACTGCATCAACAGATTTGTGATTGCGAGTAACCCGAAATCAAAGAAAGACCAAAAGAAAACATGGTGCATTGGCATCTACAACCCTGGAAACTGAACCTCAGACCTGACCAAGTGACTGCATGAAAGTAAGTGCTCTTGAGAGTTGCTGTGTCAGGCTGACCCCAAGTAAACAGCCTGATTGAACTGAAGCAACTTTGCCAACTTGAATTTTTCTTCTTTAAAAAGCCTGTTTAAGAATCTAATCCCTAAACCAGGGAGATGGGCCACAAAGTAGCACAAATATAACCCCTCCTTCCCTAATTGACAGAAGTTACTATATCAATGCAAAAGATAGAAGGGTGACTCAAAATGTAAGGGACAACTGGTGTCAAAGACCTAGCCTCTTCAAGACCAATACCACTGACCTGACCAACAAGTCCTGAGGAATGTGTCGACTTTTGTAATGAAGACAGCACGGCATGAGTGTTGAATCTCTGGAGCTGTTCCCAAGGTGAATATGACACAATGCCACGTTGTACTTGGGAGGAGCATTAAAAGACACTGGCCGTGGCGATCTCGCACCTTCATTTGGTGCAGTTTTTGAATCCTGAAGAATGTCTTACCATCTGTTTCATCCATGAAATGAAGTAAACAGTGGACAAGCTTTCAATGAAAACAGAACACGGTAGAAGTGTTACCCAATAGGGACAAAGACAAACTGGTGCGACAATGTCAGAATGTTTCCTTTATACATTGCAAGAATGGGAAGGATCATGGTGATGACAACAGAGCAACTTAAAAGATCAAAGGGACCAGTCACCCGAACCATGCAAGAACATCTTGTCCTTTTCGACCCCTCTTCTCTCTGTCCCCCGCCCCTGGTTTTCAGAATGTTGAACCAGCTTTGCCTATTCTCAGTGTGTGCAGAATGTCAAGAATGAAGAAAAATAATTTCTTCATCAAAAGGCACAATATGTTCTTGTATGGTCCTAGGTCTATTGTGTACTGTTTTTGTTGGAGCCTCCACAGTTGGAACAAGTGTAACTGATGATTTTGAACATGTGCTACAAAGACAACTCCATATGAACTCCATTTGCCATAAAGATAGCAGACTCATTCCACATGGGATGGTGTTCACCACACATGGAATAGCCTCTCGGGCTACAAACATGTAACCACGTCTGCCTTCAATGGCAGAGAGAGAGCCTCAACCACGCATCATCCCCAAACAGAATCACTACAGTGGTCCTTCCATCTGGTCAGAGCCAAGTTCAAGACCAGGGCAATATTTCAGAGCATCAAACCAGGCAATGAAATGCACTGATTCCCAAACAATTACATGTCCTGGGGTTCACTGGTCCATGAACGAACTAGCTGAAGAAACCAAAATGCAAGGTCTTTTATATATTTCAGTTACAGCACAATTTACGAGCGGCAGAGTAAAAGGTTAAAATAGCCTGGTTATCACATGGGAACAATTTTAATCAGGTTACAGCAATGAAATGAATTCAACAGCAAGGAATGAAGAATTTGTTCTCGGCCAAAAGCTGTCAAGAAGTATATTCCGAACTGCATATCATTTTCTTCGACAGCTAAAAGGGAAGAGGGGGTGGGTGGTGGCAGGCAGTAGGGCTGACCTGAAACTGCTAAAACTGAAGCTGCACTTTCTATGAAAGTGTATATGATTGCAACCAAGACCTATATATCAGTTTCTGTCGGAGTGCAATACACTGTACAGAACTGCTGCCCATATCCTTAACAACACTAAAATTCTTCTGGTCGAAGGAAAAAAAGACTGTACATAAGTTTCCAAGTGTTACAGATGAAGTGCAGCTATAGTGTGGGAAACTATCAGAGCCACCAGTTCAGCTGAAAAAGAAGTCCGTTTGAGGGCTCAGGCACGTAACAGACGCACAGAGCAGGTTGGATTGGGCAGATGCAGTATAATGTGGATAAATGCGAGGTTATCCACTTTGGTGGCAAAAACAGGAAGACAGATTATCTGAACAGTAATAGATTGTGAAAAGGGGAAGTGCAACGAGACCTGGGTGTCCTTGTGCACCAGTCGCTGAAGGTAAGCATGCAGGTGCAGCAGGCAGTTAAGGCGGCAAATGGTATGTTGGCCTTCATAGCGAGAGGATTTGAGTACAGGAGCAAGGATGTCTTGCTGCAGTTGTACAGGGCCTTGGTGAGACCACACCATGAGTATTGTGTGCAGTTTTGGTCACCTTATCTGAGGAAGGATGTTCTTGCCATGGAGGGAGTGCAGCGAAGATTCACCAGACTGATACCTGGGATGGCAGGAATGACGCATGGAGAGAGATTGGGTCGATTAGGCTTATATTTGCTAGAGTTTAGAAGAATGAGAGGGGATCTCATTGAAACTTATAAAATTCTAACAGGACTAGACAGACTAGATGCAGGAAGGATGTTCCCGATGGCAGGAGAGTCCAGAACCAGGGGTCACAGTCTAAGGATAAGGGGTAAGCCATTTAGGACTGAGGTGAGGAGGAATTTCTTCACCCAGAGAGTGGTGAACCTGTGGAATTCTCTACCACAGAAGGCAGTTAAGGCCAATTTATTAAATATATTCAAGAAGGAGTTAGATATGTTACTTAAGGCTAAAGGGATCAAGGGATATGGGGAGAATGCAGGGACAGGCTACTGAATTTGGATGATCAGCCATGATCTCATTAAATGGCGGAACAGGTTCGAGGGGCCGAATGGCCTACTCCTGCTCCTATCTTCTATGTTTCTATGAGTTAGCCGATCCCAGCCAAGTGGGGAGGAATCGGCCAGCGTCTCCATTCCCCATCGTTATCCAATTAATTCTGCCTGGAAGTACCCGTGCGGACATCAAACATAAAGAATGGTCAATTGGGACAGGTGATGGGGTCACCAGCACTTGTGGATCTGCACTCTAGCCCAAATATATGAGGGCGGATAAACTTGCAAATATAAATGTTGATTTAACACATTCAGTTGGTGGCTCTGATTTCACACAGAACGGATGAGGAATTCGAGTGGACGTATTAGGTGGCTCTATGAAACGTGCCAAGCAAAATCTGGGGCAGTTCACCTGCAAGCAACTAAAAAATCCTTTTGTAAAATTGATTTCAAATCTGTTAGATGACGAGGGCAAGGAGTGCGAAAGCTAGAGCAAGAGTAAGCACTTTAAGAGAGGCTAACTAAATTGTATTATAGCTAGGGGATGTATCCCCTTACTGCTCGGAAGAATTTCACACGCCAGTTTGCTATAGGGGTCCTTGTTCCCCTGAGAATAAGGTGAACACTTAGTTGTGGCTGCATTGAGTCTGCTGGCCTGAGCAGATGATGTTTGGCATCATCTGGGCCCAAACAACACCAATGTATGAGGGTGGCCCATTTACCAAATGACCCTCTTGACCTTCCCTTCTCCCAATATACAACTCTAAAAAAGCTGGAGGCCAGGCCCGGAAATACCCAACACCGGCAGGAATACAAGCAGCCTGGCATTGCAGCTCTGGGCTTGGCTTCACACACTTAGCCCAGACTAATGGGATGAAAGTCTCTTCTGTTTGTTGGCTGTAATGTATCCAATATGAAATGAGTTTGGGTAGTTCCCAGTGATTGGCTCTCATTTGGCATTAAATTGGCATCTCCCTCAGAGGCTGCAGGATGGCTGGTGTGGGAAGTGGAGAAATGTCACAGTGGCGTAAGTAGGGCTTGCTTTTTGGAGGTTGGGGCTGAAGTGTGTTGTTGGGGCAGAGTAGAAGGAGCTTTTACTCTGAATCTAACCATGCTCCATTGACTAGATGCCTGAACTAGTACCTAAAGTGTTTCGTTCCCCAGCCTTGACGAACACAAAAATACTTCACCCAAAAGAAGTCACTAAAGTAAAGATTGCTGTGAATTACAGAACCTGTTTTCAACCCGAAAGATGGCAATTTGGCTCTTGTCCTGGAGTTTTCCGTTTCAGTGATTCTGCTTTCAGGACATGCCCTGAATTCACTCTCAGCAAGTGATCTGGGATATTGTAGCTCAACTCATCAAGGATACAGCTGAGTATCTTCACCAAGGTACCTGACTTGCCCCAGTTTCTAGTCATCCCACTGTTACGGGTTGGTTAATTCTGGGGTCTGTGAAGGTCAATTTACAGATAGTCATCCGCGCATGGGGGATGACCCAAATTGCTTTGATGTTTAAGGAGCTCTTGTAGACTCCACAGCGTATGCGTACCAGCAAACACAACCAAGACAGCAAGCTTTCCACCAAGGTCGATCGGAAATGCTTGCAATAACAGGACAGATGTAAACCACCTCCTATTTTCAGTGGTAAAACTGCCAGTGTTTCAGGTTGAAGCTGCGGTGTTACCGTAAAAGTTTAGGACCCAGTTGTAGCTGTACTGGTACAAGATCACAGTTGCAAGCAGTAGCATAGATCTACTACTCTGGGCGTGCCTTCAGGGCAAACTCAATCCAATAGCTACTCTGCACCATCCATCAATCTACACAAATTAATCACAAACTGCCACAGCGATTCAACGTTTGTCAACTGATGTTAATCCAGCTCCTTCACACTACTACTCCGTAACCCCACCCAATGTGCCCTCATTTTTTTTGGGTGCACGGACCATTCACAGTTTTGCACATGCCACACACCTTATAGAGAACGTTGACCCCAATCCCAGCACAGTGTTACTGACTGTATCTCTACTGATGTTAATCCAGCTCCCTCACACTGTCACTCAGTAACCCTCCCCCAGCACCCTGTGTTACTGACCGTATCTGTACTGTTGTTAATCCAGCTCCCTCACACTATCACTCAGTAACCCCTCCACCCAGTAACATCTCCTCCCAGCTCCCTGTGTTACTAATTGTATCTCTATTGATGTTAATCTAGCTCCCTCAGTCAGGCCCAGTAATTCGTCTCAGCCAGCACAATGGAGATACTCTCTCTGTTAGTTAATCCTAATGAGGATGCTGCTCTATCTTTAGCACATTCAATAGCTTAGTTTATTTCTCTAGATATTCTTAAATTAGTATTTTACTCCTGCAGTGAATATCAAACAGGTGTCACTCAATGAGACCCTAGCAAAGCTGGTAGAGAGTTGGTAAGAGTTTGGATCATTCTCAGCATACCAAAAAGTGCAAGTGAACACCCAATCTTCGCTGTTAATGGGTGCTGCTGAACTCATAAAACATGCACCCCTCGAGGAGGAGCTATCCCAGGGCACCCCTTACACATCAAACAGTGCCCAGTTACAGAGCAGCACTGGTAGAGACTATTTGGATCAAGGGTGTGCTCATGATCAATGGACAACAAAGGGGAAAAGACAGAAGGAGGGAGCAGTAAGCGAGAACTGGCTGGTTAAAAAGTGAAATCGGCAGTACCTGCTCCAGGTAGTGGCCATGCATTCCGTTATCTGGAGATGTAGGTGTAAGTCCTCGACGGAGAACGCGTTTCGTTCTGGTTACTCGATGGCACATTCAGGAAATCCCAGATCAGAATGGTATCGTCATGGGAACTACTGATGATCTGAAATTCGTCGAACTGCAGCCGAAATACCCGGCCAGAGTGTTCCTGCAATCGAAACAACAGTGGGTCAATGGCAATGTTCCCTTTTTTTTTTCCATGCGCGGTCCCTTTAAATTTGTTGCGTGGCCGCGCATGCACGGTATCTTCCAGCAGCAACAGCTTGAGAGTCCTGTGCAGGGCCCCCAATTGATGCGCGGCTGCACACCCGTGCACCTTAGGGGGAGAACATTGGTCAATGACACTTCAATATACAGAAAACAATCACTATTGGTCTCCCCCACACAGCACCGGTTATTCGGGGCTATTCTGATGAAATAAGACTACCCTCTACTTGCAGTCTGATTGACATCTTGTGATCTAATCTGTTCTTTTTAGGACAGTTTTACAGTGAGAATTTACCACTGGTAATACTCATGTTGCCAACACCACCTGTCAATACAAGAGATGCAGACTCCGTACCTCCAGGACTTTAGAATCTTACAGCACAGAAGGAGGCCATTTGGCCCATCGTATCTGTGTTAGCTCTTTGGAAGAGCTATCCAATTAGTTCCACTCTCCTGTTCTTTCCCCATAGTCCTGCAAATGTTTGCATTTTCAAGTATATATCCAATTCCCTTTTGAAAGTTACTATTGAATCTGCTTCCACCATCTTTTCAGGCAGTGTATTCCAGATCATCATAATTTGCTGTATAAAAAAAATTCTCAGCTCCCCTCTGGTTCTTTTGCCAATTACCTTAAATATGTATCCTCTGGTTAGTGACCCTCCTGCCACTGGAAACAGTTTCTCCTCATTTACTCCGTCAAAACTCCTCGCAAACTTAAACATTCATGGATCCCAAGAGCTGCCTATAGGAGGGGGGCACAAAATGGGGACCTCTGTCTTACCTGGCCCCTCTATTGGAGCCCCAATAGTGACAGCTGCTACACCGCCAAACAAAATTAGTGAGAGCGGCGCTCTTCAGTTAGAGGTTTCTGCCTGATGCAGTTCTCCTGATGACCTAACGCGAGTCTGATGCTCTTCTCTGGCCCAACGCGCACTCCTCCAATTTGATGGGTAACTGTATCTAAACTGAGAGGATTATGGGTGCTGACGCAGTCTCGGACAGAGTTGCACAGGAGGAGTGGAGTGTGAAGCCTCAGCTGGTGGACTTTCTCTGGATGCAGAATATCGAGGTGCAGCCGCAGTAACTCTAGCGTTATTGGCATAAACAATAAGCTCCGACAGCTCTTGTGGTGCTTTTCTTGACGAGTGACGGGCTGTCTACATCCCTCCAATGCTGGATAGGCTTTGGCATGAAGCAGGCCACCGTCTTCCAGCCAGCGATCGTAATGTATTTGGACTGTTCCAAACCCTGGAGCAAGTGCTATTCTTTAACCTGTCAACATGGCTATAATATTCCATTAAACAGCCATCACCGCCTTCAACATCTCTTATTTTCTTTTTAAAAGCAGTTGTTGCAAACCCTAAACTGCATCTTGTGGTAAACCACTGTTTGTATTCCTGTTTGTCCTGTTTGTATTCCACTGTGTACATGCCTGGACATGCCTCGGCTGACTCCTCCCACAGGTCCTAGTATAAAGGTGACTGCTCCCCAGCCCTTGTATTCTGGACCGGTCGACCACTCGAGGCAGACCTCCATTCTGTTGTTAATAAAAGCCTTTAGTTACTCTTCTAACTCTCAGTCTTTTATGAGTAATTGATAGCGCATCACATCTACAATTCTAATTTACAATAATTAATTTTGGCAGGGGTGGGGGAGAAGGAAGCTGGGTTTTGGGATTTGAATCAAGCTCAGACTTCTCGGCTTTGTGCGAGGGACCAGTGTGAAATGAGTTTGGCTAATCACAGCCTAGTGAGGAGTGGGTCCGTCGCTCAAAATTATCCCCAATTCACACATTAAACTGGCTCGGAGGCAAAAGGATGGCTGGAGATGAAAATACACAAGTCAACTTGATGCAGTAGGGGGTGCTACTCTAAGGCTGGGGCTGACTTGCTGCTGGGATGGCGGAGAAGGACCTTTACGCTGCGTCTCACCACAGGACACCCGATCCGGAGCCAAAATGTAAGGAGCCAAAATAACATGCAAAGCTGGGTATTGCACATCATTTGCATGACTTCCCTGACAACTCTGTGGGTTTATACAGTGAGTGGCTGAGTCATGTAGACGAGAAAGGTTCCAGATTCAATCCTCGGCCTGAACTGAACAAGTGGGTCTCAGTCATGGTGCCTGTTAATGCAAAAAAATTGCCCAGAGTACTCCCCCACGAGTTAGGAAGGGAAAAGTTGGTGGGGGTTCCTGCTCACCACTGCAATCCAGAGACCTCCTGCTGGTTAGCACAGATCTGGATGTGGGGCAAGGACAGCATTGGGCTTGGCTGTGATGCCCTCAGCAAGCCTTTACTTGCTGTCAGGGCTCTCACACTTGGGCGCAGCACCAAATGCAACCATACCACATCAAGAACCAGCACCCTCCGGGAGAAAATTGGGCGAAAGAGCTAGGACACCTCCCCCCCACCCCAATGTGAATTCTTGTAAACCAGAACGGCAGATTCAATCATTTTAATTTAGCTGGGAGCGTTTCATCCGGTGTTCACTGAAGTTCCTACATGCAACAACTTATGGGAGCACACTTCCATTGGAAGGTGGCTAATCATCCTAACTGGCCAAATTCAGAGGGCAGTTAAGAGTCAACCATGTTTCTGTGGGACTGGAGTCAAGGCCAGTCTGGGTAAGGACGGCAGGATTCTTTCCCTAAAGGCCAGTAGTGAACCAGTTGGGTTTTCACGACAATCAGACAGCTTCACGGTCACTTTTACCGATACCAGCTTTTTATTTCCAGATTTGTTTTTAAATCAAATTCAAATTCCCAAACTGCCATGGTGGGATTTGAACTCAGCCTCTCTGGATTATTCCTCCAGGCCTCTGGATTATCAGTCCAGTAACATAAGCACTACACTACCGTACCCGTAATCTGCATTGCATAATTCTGCAGTTTGAATGGTGTTGCTCAGCCCTGCAGTGTCATAGAATCATACAGCACTGAAGGAGGCCATTCAACCCATTGTGCCTGTGCTGGCTTGGTGAAAAAGCTACCAACTGGTCCCACTGCCCTGCTCGTTCCCCATAGCCCTGCAAATTTTTCCTTTTCAAGTATATAGCCAATTCTCTTTTGAAAGTTACTACTGAATTTGATTCCACCACCCTTTCAGACAGTGCATTCCAAATCACAACTCTGCAAAAAAAATTATTTACAAAAGTACAGTTCAATCGCTCATGTACTATGAATCATTTTTCCTGTGATTGAATATTGATAGCTTGGTGCAACCCTTCCAATAGGAGCTGTATTGCTAGGTTGGCAACACTGAAGCGTGGATACGTACCACCAAAGTGCGTAGACATAAAGTACTTGCAGGGGCACGAGGATCGAGTGCAGCTTGCAAGTCCCATACTTTGATTTTGCTGGAGGGAGGAGGAGACACATGTTACCCTGAGAAATACATCATAGTCCTAAGAAACTCTAAGCAATGAAGTGCTGAACTAAACCACAGTGCACTAGGGATGTCAAGATTTTAATTCTGGCAGCTACCTGGGTGCATACTGTGGAACCCTGTGTATCTATTATTTTACATTCATCACTGGATAAGTTTGATAAATTATGGGAATGTGCCTGGGTGTCTGATGCCTGACAATATGGTAAACACAGTGTTAAGCATCAGTCGTGGCCCAGTGGCAGTGCTCTTGCCTCTGAGTCAGAGGTCGTGGGCTCAAGTACCACTCTAGAGGCTTGAGCACATAATCTAGGCTGACACTCCAGTGCTGTGCTGAGGGAGCGCTGCACTGTTGGAGGTGCTGTCTTTCAGATCTGACATTAAAATGGGTCCCCCGTCTGCCTTCTCAGGTGGACGTAAAAGATCCCATGGAACTATTGGACGAGCAGGGGAGTCCTGGCCAATATTTATCCCTCAACCAACATCACTAAAACAGATTAGCTCATCTTTTATCTCAATGCTGTTTGCGGGATGTTGCTGTACGCAATTTGGCTGCTGCGTTTCCTACAACAGACTATACTTCAAAAGTAACAACAGAAAATGCTGGAAAAACTCAGCAGGCCAGGCAACATCCGTGGAGAGCAATTAAGAGTCGACGTTTCGGGTGAACCCTTTTTCAGAACTGGAAAGGAAATAAAATAGATCGAAGGCAGGGCTGTGATAGAACAAAAGAGAAGTGACGAGACATTAAGAGGTATTCAAAACCAGATGAGATGGTAATAGGACTAGTGGAGACAAAAGACGGTGGCATAGTGGTTAGCACTGTTGCCTCACAGCGCCAGGGACCCGGGTTCAAATCTGGCCTCGGGCGACTGTCTGTGTGGAGTTTGCACATTCTCCCTGTGTCTGCGTGGGTTTTCTCCGGGTGCTCCGGTTTCCTCCCACAGTCCAAAGATGTGCGGGTTAGGTTGATTTGGCTATGATAAATTGACCCTTAGTGTTAGGGGATTAAATACATGGGGTTGCGGGGATGGGGTGGGATATGTCTCGGTGCAGGCTCGATGGGCCGAAATGGCCTCTATCTGCACTGTAGATTCTGTGATTCTGTGTGATTAGGTGTGAAGTGTACTGGCAGGATGAGTGACAGTTGCCATGTGGGAGAGAGAGAAAAAAAAAAGGGGGGGGTGGTAAGGGAAGACCCAAAACAAAGGGGTAGAAAAAAATATATAAGTACAAATGTAATAGGGGCCGAGGTTATGATCTGAAATTGTTGAACTCGATATTGAGTCCGGAAGGCTGCAGAGTGCCTAATCGGAAGATGATTTGCTGTTCCTCGAGTTTACGTTGCGCTTACGTGGAACAATGCAAGAAGCCAAGGACGGTGAGGTCCGAGTGGGAATGGAGCGGTGAATTAAAATGACAGGCGACCGGAAGCTCGGGGTCACCCTTACGGACTGAACGGAGGTGTCATTTTAATTCTTCCGATTAGGCACTTTGCAGCCTTCCGGACTCGATATCGAGTTCAACAATTTCAGATCATAACCTCGACCCCTATTACATTTTTACTTATATATTTTTTTCCACCCCTTTGTTTTGGGTCTTCCCTTCCCCCCCTTTCCTTTTTATCCCCCTCTCTCCCACATGGCAGCTGTCACTCATCCTGCCAGTACACTTCACACCTAATCTGAGCCGTCTTTTGTCTCCACTGTCCTATTACCATCTCATCTAGTTTTGAATACCTCTTAATGTCTTGTCACTTCTCTTTTGTTCTATCGCAGCCCTGCCTTCAATCTATTTTATTTCCTTTCCAGTTCTGAAAAAGGGTTCACCCGAAACGTCAACTCTTAATTTCTCTCCACGGATGTTGCCTGGCCTGCTGAGTTTTTCCAGCATTTTCTGTTGTTATTTCGGATTTCCAGCATCTGCAGTATTTTGCTATTATACTTCAAAAGTACTTTGTTGGCTATGAAGCGTTTTGGGACGTCCGGAGGCTGTGGGAGATGTTAAATAAAATGCAAGTTCTTTCTTTTTTATGCATTTGGTTCTGGAAAACTCCAGGCATGTGTATACAATGCAGGGGCACCGTTAAAGGTTACAGAACAAGAGTGCATGAAGGAAAGGGGCATAAAGGGATATGGGAACAGGGCAGGCACATGGGGATTAGGACTACAGCTCGTATGGAGAATAAATACCAACATGAACTGGTTGGGCCGAATGGCCCTTTTCCGTGAATTTTCTATGTAATTCTACAAGTAGAGGCTATTCTCATTAGAGAAATACAGGCTGAACAACCTCCATCATATATCCTCCCGGCCTAAGTCTTTGCCATCGTAATGGGTATTTGAGATAGATAGTTAACATGATTCTAAAATGTGGTGCAATAGTTAGATTAGATATTATGAAGTATTTATTTTCCTAGACAGTCACAGCCCTCTGGAACAGATTACCATATGTATGGTAAGTATACAGTCTTTCAAAAGGGAGCTGGACAGATTTGAGAGAAGTGAACATTCCCAGATAGGGAGATCAGGACTACGTACCCATCGTAAGCTCCACTCACAATCCTTTTGTTGTCAAATCGAATGCATCGAACTAACTCCTCGTGCCCTTCCAAGACCCGCAGACAGGCACCGCATTCTATGTCCCACAACCTGCAACAGGGAACACCAACATTACAAACCATTTCAACATTCTTACGTAGCATCAGAGAATTAGAATGGTACTGGAGCTATATCAGTGCTGCCTTACTGGGTGGGTTTAGGGCAGGCCCCAGACTGCTTTTCCTCATGTTTCATGTTTGTTTTCATATAGGATTCCGAGAATATGTTTCTCTGAATTCTGTTTTTAATCAAAAGGTGAGAGGTGTCAGTGCTGCTGAATGGAACACTTTTCCATTTGGGAGACCCAGTGTCAGTACTCGCCTCCCACCCAGTCAGGTACAGGAAAAGTGTTTCCGCGCGCCCCACCCCCCCCCCCTCAGCCATTTGGCCAGAGCCGGCCAGCTCAAGATCAGCTCTCGGGCTGATCTGAAGCAGTGACCCCCACAATTTCCTAGAGTGTCCAGTCAGCAATGTCACTGAAGCAGCCTAGCTGTGACAGGGACCAGACTCGACGGTCACTACATCAGCAATAAAACTGACATTTCTACAAGGTCAAACTTAATGGTATCCTTCCCCTGGAGTAGGAAACAGGATGAACAAAATGTGCTCAAAGGTAGATTCATCCTTCCTTTCAAGTGTCCATTAGTTGACCTTTATCTTATTTGGTGTAATGTTTTTAATGCACATTGGGAACAGGGAGATTACTAGACAAAAAAGACCATGGTCCATCTAGTTGTCCTTCTACCATTCTGGTAGTCACGTGATACAACAATAATGGAGTTGCTAACTAATCACAGCAATCAATCTCTATCACTTAGTCTACAACAGACCCAGGCATGATGCGAGGAAAACCCCAGTGGTGGAGAGCTTTGGGAACCATAGGTCCAAAGTCACTGGTTCCTCCCAAGCTTGCTACACTTAACCACGTGTCAATAATGAGTGTAGAAGAACATGTTAGGAGCATTAGCAGAAATACCTAAAAATGAGGTGCCAATCTGGCGAAGCTGCAACACAGGACTACATGCATGCTAAAAAGCAGAAGCAGCATGCTATAGACAGGGCTAAGCGATCCCACAATCAATGGATCAGATCAAAGCTCTGCAGTCCTGCCACATCCAGTCGTGAATGGTGGTGGACCATTAAACAACTAACGGGAGTAGGAAGCTCCATGAATATCTCCATTATCAATGATGGCAGAGCCCAGCACTTGAGTGTAAAAGACAAGGCTGAAGCATTTGCAACCATCTTCAGCCAGAAATGACAAGTGGATGATCCATACTGACCTCCTACTGAGGTCCCCACCATCACAGAAGCCAGTCTTCAGCCAATTCGATTCACTCCACGTGATATCAAGAAACAGCTGAGCGCACTGGATACAGCAAAGACTATGGGTCCCTAGAACATCCCAGCTGTTGTGCTGAAGACTTGTGCGGCAGAACTAACCGTGTCTCTAGCCAAGCTGTTCCAGGACATCTACAACACTGGCATCTATCTGACAATGTGGAAAACTGCCCAGGTATGTCCTGTCCACAAAAAGCAGGAAAAATCCAATCTGGCGAATTACAGCCCCATCAGTCTACTCTCAACCATCAGTAGTGTGATGGAAGGTGTCATCGACAGTGCTATCAAGCGGCACTTACTCACCAATAACCTGCTCACCAATGCCCAGTTTGGGTTCCGCCATGACCACTCGGCTCCAGACCTCATTACAGCCTCAGTCCAAACAAGGACAAAAGAGCTGAATTCCAGAGGTGAGGTGAGAGCAGCATTTGACCGAGTGTGGCATCAAGGAGCCCAAGTAAAACTGAAGTCAATGGGAATCAGGGGAAAACGCTCCACTGGCTGGCATCATACCTAGCACAAAGGAAGATGGTTGTGCTGGTTGAAGGTCAATCATCTCAGCCCCAGGACATCGCTGCAGGAGTTCCTCAGGGCAGTGTCCTAGGCCCAACCATCTTCAGCTGCTTCATCAATGACCTTCCCTCCATCATAAAGTCAGAAGTGGGGATGTTTGCTGATGACTGCAGAGTGTTCAGTGCCATTCGCAACTCCTCAGATAATGATGAAGCAGTCCATGCCCGCATGCAGCAAGACCTGGATGACAGCCAGGCTTGGGCTGATAAGTGGCAAGTAACATTCGCGCCAGGCAATGACTATCTCCAACAAGTGAAAGTCCACCACCCCATGAGATTCAACAGCATTACCATCGCCGAATCCCCACCATCAACATCCTGGAGGTCAGCATTGACCAGAAACTTAACTGGACCAGCCACATAAATACTGTGGCAACAAGAGCAGGCCAGGGGCTGGGTATTCTGCGGCGAGTGTCTCACCTCCTGACTGCCCAAAGTCTTTCCACCATCTGCAAGGCACAAGTCAGGAGTGTGATGGAATACTCTCCACTTGCCGGGATGAGTACAGCTCCAACAATGCTCACAAGCTCAACACCATCCAGGACAAAGCAGCCCACTTGATTGGCACCCCATCCACCACCTTAAACATTCACTCCCTCCACCACCGGCGCACCATCTACAAGATGCACTGCAACAACTCGCCAAGGCTTCTTCGACAGCACCTCCCAAACCCGTGACCTCTTCCACCTAGAAGGACAAGGGCAGCAGGTGCATGAGAACACCATCGCCTGCAAGTTACACACCATCCTGACTTGGAAATATATCACCGTTCCTTCATCGTTGCTGGGTCAAAATCCGGGAACTTCCTCCCTAACAGCACTGTGGGAGTACCTTCACCACACGGACTGCAGCAGTTCAAGAAGGCGGTTCACCACCACCTTCTCGAGGGCAATTAGAGATGGGCAATAAATGCTGGCCTTGCCCACATCCCATGAGCGAATAAAAAAAGTCACGTCTAAAATTACTCTCATACTGTATCCCAAAATGTTATTTTCTGAAAGAAATCTATCGAATTCACATTTGAATGAATCAATACTAACTGCTTCCACCATCTCCCTCAGGAGTCAGTTTTATCGATTGACCACTCATTCACTGAAATAATATTTCCGTCCAATCATTTTGAATTTACCCCTCCAAGCGCAGGCCGTGTCCTGTTTCTACACTTCTGGACAAGTGCAACAGCTTGTCATAGTCTACCTTATCTAGTCCCTTTACAATCCTAAAAACAGCAATCATATCACTTCTCAATCTTTTCTTTTCCATTGAGAACATGCCCAATTTACATAATCGCTCCTCATAATCCAATCCCCTCAATCATTGTTGTATCCCCTCCCCCACCCTACATCCTCCACTGTTGTCACTCACCATCTCTTGAGCACCACAATCATACTGGATTGGCCAAGCTAAATCAGAGCGACACTACTATATGCTGCTGCCAAGTGGAGGCTGGGCAGTTCCCCACAGCCAAGGATCCTGATCATTATTCAATAACCCTCATATACGGATGTCAGGCAGGGGAGAGCAATAGCCCTCCTTGAAATGAATAGCCAATTAGCGCTGAGGCTGTAGGCTACCAAATGAAGAATAGTTACTTGGACAAGGTACAAGAGGATGCCAAGCCCCTGGTGGAATGTACCCCAACATGAAGTTGGGTGGAGGGGAAGGGATAAGATACCTGCATTAGGTTGTTAATTAGTTGTAGCACGTTACAAATACTAGAAACACTGCACAATGGTAATCAATTTATTCAGATGTGTGATCCATCTATATGGATATTGTGGTGATTATATATGGATGTATGATAATCTCTAAACATTTATGTGGTCATCGTTCTGTACCATGTGTGGTAATCAATGTATACAGATAATGTGTAATCATAGAATCATACAGCACAGGAAGCCATTTGGCCGATTGTGCCTATGCCAGCTCTTTGAAAGAGCTATCTAATTAGTCCCACTGCCCTGCGCTTTCCCCGTAGCCCTGCACTCTATATGCATGCGTGCTAATCATTATATATAGATAGGGACAATCACACATCCGACAGACTCTACCTGATGGTGTTGTCAGAAGAGCCACTGACAACCAGTCGGTCCCGGTACTGAAGGCACGCTATTCCACGTTTGTGGCCATTCAAGGTACGTACAAATTCACAAGTGCTCGTGCTCCACACCTGCAGGGTTAAACACAAAAGAAGTGTCACACCATGAAAAGAATTTTTTTTTTAAAACTCTCTACTTTCCACCACGAGCTCACACAGGGTCAAAACAGCTCCTGTAGTTCAAAGTCCTACATTTTTGAACATAAAAAGCACATCAAGAAAATGCATCAATATTCCTTCAGAGAAAAGATAAGAAAAAAGGCACTGCCCAGTTACTACTAAGCCACACAGACCTCACATTCGGCTTCGATCCCCAGTGTGGGGTGTTAAATTAATCTAAACTGCCACAGCATAGGGGTGCGACAATTGGCCTCCGCTTTCCGAGGTTAGGAAGAGGGAATCATAATCCTGCAAAGGTATCCACTCCAGACTGTGATCCAGTGACTCCTAGTGGAAAGGACGGAATCTTGCCAATGATGTTCCATATGGTCTGACAGCCTGCCAATACTCACCGACAACAATCACACAAAGAATGGTCACTTGGGGAGGTGGCAAGCACCAAGGGTACCGTATCCCAGAGAGAATCAGTACATTGAGCGAGGAGAGAGTTAGAAAACGCAGGACTACATTGCAAGACCACAGCAGATTGGGGAGCACATGGCACATTAAAAACTACACAAATGAAAAGTGAACCAATGATCAGAACCTAGATGCGTTGCTGCTTTACAGTTCACCCAAACGCTCCAGAGATAAAGAAAAACTGCAAACACTGGAAATATGAAATAGAAACAGAAGGTGCTGGAAATACCCAACAGGACAGTCAACATCAGAATGGAAAACATTTCTAGAAGGACCCTTCATTGCAACAAATATTCCACATACATATCGGTCAAACAGTATTCTGCATGAAATAAACAAAGCTGAAAAGGGTCAATGTCCAGACAACCTGAGTGAAGGACGTTAAATGGGTCTCTAGGGCAGGGAAGGGTGCCGGTTCCAGCCTCACGCTGCTCAGCCACTGATCTGAGTCACATCGAGCAGGGAGGCACCAAGCTCATAAGAAATAGGAGCAGGAGTAGGCCATTTGGCCCCTCGAGCCTGCTCCGCCATTCAATAAGATTACGGCTGATCTTCTACCTCATCTCCACTTTCCTGCACTATCCCCATATCCCTCGATTCCCTTAATATCCAAAAATTTATCGATCTCTGTCTTGAATATACTCAACGACTGAGCATCCACAGCCCTCTGGGGTAGAGAATTCCAAAGATTCACCACCCTCTGAGTGAAGAAATTCCTCATCTCAGTCTTAAATGGCCAACCCCTTATCCTGAGACTATGCCCCCTAGTTCTAGACACTCCAGTCAGGTGGAACAACCTCTCAGCATCTACCCTGTCAATCCCCTGCAGAATTTTATGTTTCAATGTCCCTTGCCGCTACTCAGCTGCCTTCTACAGGCGGTACTGGCAGCGTCTGCATACCCAACCTCGCTCCAGGTCAAGTAGGCAAAGAAGAAAATAATTAGAGGGAAACATAGGGATAAAAATCAAATAAAGTACAAAAAGCAAAGGATACAGGCTGCCTTTTATGGAAAACATATACAGCTATTTAAAGCATGTAACACTGGTCATGTAGCTCACACACAAAAGCAGATGGTGACACAGCAAACATGGACGAAAGGAACAAAAACAAAAACTGCAGATGCCCGAAAATTGCAACAGTATGCTGGAAATACTGGTGATCAGGCAGTGTTTGCAGAGATAACAGTTGACTTTTGGGGTGCAGACCGTTTGTCAAAGCTGGAATAAAGGAAGTCCATTCTACGGTAAAGTTCTGGGCTAGAAAGGATAGACAGTGCGATACAGGAGTGAGAGGGGGTGGGGTTGGAGGCCGAGGCTCGACGGGAGGGCGAGGCGCGGGGGGGGGGGGGGGGGGGGCGGCGCTGGGCCCGAGGGGGGGGGGGGGGGGGCGGAGACCGCGGCGCGGGGGGGGGGGGGGGGGGGGGGGGGGAGACCGCGGCGCGCGAGGGGGGGGCGGAGACCGCGGCGCGAGGGGGGGGCGGAGACCGCGGCGCGAGGGGGGGCGGAGACCGCGGCGCGAGGGGGGGGCGGAGACCGCGGCGCGAGGGGGGGGCGGAGACCGCGGCGCGAGGGGGGGGGCGGAGACCGCGGCGCGAGGGGGGGGGCGGAGACCGCGGCGCGAGGGGGGGGGCGGAGACCGCGGCGCGAGGGGGGGGCGGAGACCGCGGCGCGAGGGGGGGGCGGAGACCGCGTCGCGAGGGGGGGGGCGGAGACCGCGGCGCGAGGGGGGGGGGGCGGAGACCGCGGCGCGAGGGGGGGGGCGGAGACCGCGGCGCGAGGGGGGGGGGCGGAGACCGCGGCGCGAGGGGGGGGGCGGAGACCGCGGCGCGAGGGGGGGGGCGGAGACCGCGGCGCGAGGGGGGGGCGGAGACCGCGGCGCGAGGGGGGGGCGGAGACCGCGGCGCGAGGGGGGGGGGCGGAGACCGCGGCGCGAGGGGGGGGGCGGAGACCGCGGCGCGAGGGGGGGGGCGGAGACCGCGGCGCGAGGGGGGGGCGGAGACCGCGGCGCGAGGGGGGGGCGGAGACCGCGGCGCGAGGGGGGGGGCGGAGACCGCGGCGCGAGGGGGGGGCGGAGACCGCGGCGCGAGGGGGGGGGCGGAGACCGCGGCGCGAGGGGGGGGCGGAGACCGCGGCGCGAGGGGGGGGGCGGAGACCGCGGCGCGAGGGGGGGGGCGGAGACCGCGGCGCGAGGGGGGGGGCGGAGACCGCGGCGCGAGGGGGGGGGCGGAGACCGCGGCGCGAGGGGGGGGCGGAGACCGCGGCGCGAGGGGGGGGCGGAGACCGCGGCGCGAGGGGGGGGCGGAGACCGCGGCGCGAGGGGGGGGCGGAGACCGCGGCGCGAGGGGGGGGCGGAGACCGCGGCGCGAGGGGGGGCGGAGACCGCGGCGCGAGGGGGGGGCGGAGACCGCGGCGCGAGGGGGG
Source organism: Somniosus microcephalus (assembly GCF_052327205.1). NCBI lineage: Eukaryota > Metazoa > Chordata > Chondrichthyes > Squaliformes > Somniosidae > Somniosus > Somniosus microcephalus. Next base: position 115,876,775 of record NC_140994.1, read on the forward strand.
GCGGAGACCGCGGCGCGAGGGGGGGCGGAGACCGCGGCGCGAGGGGGGGGGCGGAGACCGCGGCGCGAGGGGGGGGGGCGGAGACCGCGGCGCGAGGGGGGGGGCGGAGACCGCGGCGCGAGGGGGGGGGCGGAGACCGCGGCGCGAGGGGGGGCGGAGACGCGGCGCGAGGGGGGGGCGGAGACCGCGGCGCGAGGGGGGGCGGAGACCGCGGCGCGAGGGGGGGCGGAGACCGCGGCGCGAGGGGGGGCGGAGACCGCGGCGCGAGGGGGGGCGGAGACCGCGGCGCGAGGGGGGGCGGAGACCGCGGCGCGAGAGGGGGGCGGAGACCGCGGCGCGAGGGGGGGCGGAGACCGCGGCGCGAGGGGGGGGCGGAGACCGCGGCGCGAGGGGGGGGGCGGAGACCGCGGCGCGAGGGGGGGGCGGAGACCGCGGCGCGAGGGGGGGGGCGGAGACCGCGGCGCGAGGGGGGGGCGGAGACCGCGGCGCGAGGGGGGGGCGGAGACCGCGGCGCGAGGGGGGGGCGGAGACCGCGGCGCGAGGGGGGGGGCGGAGACCGCGGCGCGAGGCGGGGGCGGAGACCGCGGCGCGAGGGGGGGGCGGAGACCGCGGCGCGAGGGGGGGGCGGAGACCGCGGCGCGAGGGGGGGGCGGAGACCGCGGCGCGAGGGGGGGGGCGGAGACCGCGGCGCGAGGGGGGGGCGGAGACCGCGGCGCGAGGGGGGGGCGGAGACCGCGGCGCGAGGGGGGGGGCGGAGACCGCGGCGCGAGGGGGGGGGCGGAGACCGCGGCGCGAGGGGGGGGGCGGAGACCGCGGCGCGAGGGGGGGGGCGGAGACCGCGGCGCGAGGGGGGGGCGGAGACCGCGGCGCGAGGGGGGGGCGGAGACCGCGGCGCGAGGGGGGGCGGAGACCGCGGTGCGAGGGGGGGGGCGGAGACCGCGGCGCGAGGGGGGGGCGGAGACCGCGGCGCGAGGGGGGGGGGTGGGGGGCGCAGACCGAGGCGCGAGTTGGGGGGGGGGCGCAGACCGAGGCGCGAGTGGGTGGGGGCGCAGACCGAGGCGCGAGTGGGGGGGGGGGGGCGCAGATCGAGGCGTGAGTGGGGGGCGCAGACCGAGGCGCATGGGTGGGGGGGCGCAGACCGAGGCACGGGGGGGGGGGGGGGGGGGGGCAGAGACCGAGGTGTGAGGGGGGGCGGGGGGGGGAGACCGAGCTGTGAGGGGAAGGGGGGGGGTCCCGGGAGAGGCGCATTGGGGGGGTGCCCCCTGAGAACGAGGCATGAGGCCCACCCCCCCAGGCGCAAGCAGGGGGGGGTGGGACCCCAAGACCGAGGCGCGAGGTGGGGTGGGGGGTAGATAAAGGAGAGGGACACACACAGACAGGTGAGAGAGAACGAGACAGAGACAGAGAAGTAGATAAAAGGAAATTTAAACTCACTTTAATAGTTCGGTCACCTGACGCCGATACAATGTACTTGTCATCGAAGTCCACTACATTGACCGCTGCCCGATGGCCAACTAGCACCCGCCGCAGAGTGATGTCAGTCGGAGGAGGCCATGTCCCACACGGCTATAGATCTGTCCTTTGAGCATGTGACCATCAGTCCGTTACTGAACCGAAGGTGCAATACTGCCTCATTGTGATGAATTAGTGTGTTCAAAACCTCTGCTGTATTAACATCCCAGACCCTATTGAATAAACACAAATCCAGTTACGGAATGTCACTGGATTACCATTTCACAATGGCCATACGCTGAGCAGCACTGCACTGAATCATGACAAAGTCTAAATGAACAGAATCAACATTATATCAAAATTTTTCCTCTGCCTCTACTACAGGCACCATCTCCTGATGGCGCACATTTCCACAGGCACAGCTTGCCCTGTGGTACCTCATTTAAGTGGCCATTCTTCATGTGTTGGCCGGCTGTTCTACCATTAAGGAGGGGAATCACAGTTCAGCCCAATTTCATGCATTCACCCTACTTCTTGCTAACTCAGCAAGCTCAGGAACTGAATCATGTGAACCTAGTTACACACTACTTCAATTGTCCGCTTAGCCTAGTTGGTAGCACTCTAGCCGAGGTTCAAACCCTACTGCAGGACTTGAGCACATAGTATAGACGAACGCCTCAGTGCCGTGCTGTCAGGTTTTCCGTCATTTGCAGGAGATGCCGCCAACTGCAGTGGTTCGGATGGACGGTAAAGCCCTTGCAAAGTAAAGGAGAGAGCTCTCCTGGCACACTGGCCAACATTGCTCCTTGGGTGGAGTTGTGCTCCTTCAGCTGCAATAACACATCAACTGGTCATTCATCTCACTTGTTGTTTGAGGAACCTTGCTGTGTACAAAATGGCCGCAGATACACAACAGTGAATACCTTTCAAATAATTTGTTGCATGTGAAGCACTTTGGGACATTTTGAGCTGTGATAAGGCACCACATAAATGCAAGTTATTTTTCTTTCTTAGCCAGCTGAGCTCCTGGGGAGAGCTTAGAATCTATTTGTAAAAGAGGTGGCAGTCAACCTGCAGGGCGACGGTGGAGGTATTTACCACCGACTGAGTGGTTTGGGCCTCCGCCAGAATGTTGTGGGTTCAAACCCCACTCCAGACACTGGAGGATAGTAAATAGGCTGACACTCCAGTGCAGTACTGAGGGAGTGCTGCATGGACAGATGTGTCGTCTTTTAGATGAGACGTTAAACCGAGGCCCCGTCTGCCCTCTCAGGTGTACACAAAAGCTCCTATGGCGCTTTTTGAAGAGCAGCAGAGTTATCCTGGGATTCTGGCCAATATTTAACCCTCAACCAACAGCGCTGAAATAAATTATTTGATTATTTCTCTCATTCAACACTGACTACATTTCAAAAATACTTAATTGGCTGTGAAATGCTTTGGGATGCCCTGAAGTTGTGAACAGCCCTACATAAATTCCAAGTTCTTTCCTGCCATCAGATATGCTGCTGGGGGATGGGGAGAAGAGGAGAGGGGGAAATTAAAGGAGGTCATCACTGTTCTTGTGCTGCTCCTGGTGGTTGGTGTATACCTTGGCATATGCCCGGGAGCAGATTGCTGGTCTGCCAAGTCAGTAAATGGCCAAACATTTAGTTGTCGGGATGGTGCCTCTGTAATATGCCACTGGGTTCCTGCATCTTACCTTACTGTAGAGTCTGAAGACCCAGTAACAATGACGCGCTCATCGTACTGCAGACACAGCACAGAGCCTGTGTGACCCGTTAGTATTTTCAAACACTCCAGCGACTGTTTGTCCCAAATCTGCAGCAGCCAAATAAAACCAGAAACAAAATCAAAAAGAAGCCTAATGCTGACTTATCCTCTTTACTGCTACGGTTTCTTGCCTTAAGCAACAATACACAATGGGGGGGGGGGGGGGGAAATCACACAAATCAATATGTTTTAACGATATACATTGTCTGGTACTCTTAATTTGTCATCTCAAATTGCTTTCATCTGCGACAGACTGCTAACCACATCCTGGGGTAAAACAGCATTAAGATGCTCTCCTCCAGACACAACCCATCAGCTCCCCCAATGGCTCACTGAACCTATCCATTAGCAGGTTAAGATGGTTCTAAATTTATTGCCGAGTTAACTGCTCACAGCCAGGGTGGTGCAGAGAATCATAGAAATTTATGCAGATTGCATTACAATTGGCCTCAGCATCCCCAGGTTAGGGGAAGATCGACTAGGGGTGGTGTTCCTGATCGCTGTCCAGTGACCCCAAAGGATAGTTTAGGGTTCCTCCCAGATTGTTGAGTCTCCCGGAATGAAAGGTTAATCTCCCGAACACGCCTGCGAACAATCCCCATCCTAGAGATTGTGTTCCTTTGGGTAAACTTAACCAGCAGATGGTGCAAACCAATTGTAGAGACACTGGAGCAGTCGTCCCACTATCTGTACACACCAGGCAACTAAGCAACTCAAGTGAGACTAAAAGACCACAGTGAAGAAGACATGCAAGGCTTACAGGGACATTTTGGGGAGGGAATACAAGAAAACATATTGAATTTTATGAATATTTAAATACAAATTATATTTAGAAAACTCCGAACTAACCACAATGTTTTGCACACTAGTTTTGTTTGTCGGAGTCAGCATTTTGAGTGAGGAGAACTTTCTTAACTCAAAGGGCTGTGAATCTTTGGAATTCTCTATCCCAGAGGGCTGTGGATGCTCAATCGTTGAACATATTCAACACTGAGATTGATAAGATTTCTGGATACCAAGGGAATCAAAGGATATGGGGATAGTGCGGGAATGTGAACTTTAAATCAGCCATGATCTTATTGAATAGCGGAGCAGGCTCAAAGGGCTGAATGGCCTACTCCTGCTTCTATTTCTTATTACCAAGAAAATGAAATGGTGAAACAAGCAATACTCTGTCATTTTCACTACTCACTTTGATTGAGTTATCTCTCAGACCGCTGATTATTTTCTCGTCGTCGTACTGCAGACAGTAAACTCCTTTGCTATTTTCCGACCGACATTGGATTCTCTGAAGGTTGTGCCGCCCGCACCTCCAATTGGATTCTATGGTCTGGAGAGAGAGAGAGAGAGAGAGAGAGAGAGAGAGAGAGTGAACAAAGTCAGGATAAAAGTGACAAGGATTTATGTTTGAAAAGCACTGGCTGTTGTGACAAAATGGGGGATTTTTGTGGTTTGTAAGACTTTCCATAGACAACGAAAGTGTGATTTAAAAATGGCCTTCAGTCAGCTGTATGTCTGGGTGAATCCATTGTTTGTGTGTCAATGATGACCTTGTGTACAACTGGCTGCATAACTACAGTGGCAATGGAAGATGTATGCCCTGGTTGGATATTCTTTACTTATGTCAACGCTGCTTCAGAAATTAGCTGTTTAAAGACTGGGAATGGCTGCTTAAAATGTCAATGTATGCTGGTTAATAGATTGGGGAATAACTTAATTTAATTACTCTGACTGCTTATCCATTAAAGTGAAATATTGGCAGGAAAAGGGCAGCGCCAAGGCATTAACACCTTACTTCACAAGGTGCAGGTTTCAAAGGCATGGTTATAACATGGCAGGTCATAAATCGTTATTCCACTTTAGTCCTGTTTGGAGATCTGAAGTTTGAATTGAAATCTGTACCACCCACCTATAATTTCATATCATGAAGGTCTGTAAAAGACAACAATCCAATCAAACTTGTGTAAGAAATGCGTTTCCAAGAGTGGTATTTTAACCCTTTGTGTATTCCTTCCTTTAAGTATTGTATTTTCAGTATCTTGTGTCTTGCTCTACTAGTAAAGAAATCTATTAGCTTTAGCCTGAACATTTTGGTCCAATAGTGCGGCATGTACCTCCTTTCAGAGCAGACAAGAGTATCTGGTGGGCATCCTACATGATCTCCATTACTCTATATACCATTGCTAGTTGGTCATTGTCATTCCCCTGGCACGTGATCCCAAGCATCAAGAGTGCAGGTTCCTGCTCAAGAGAGAACCAGCTTTGTAGTGAAACATGTTTTTCTTTCTGCCATGAACACAGAACAAAGACGACTGGGAGAAGTTCTGAACTTGAATAGTTACCTTTAGCTGGAGTCCAGTGCTGCCACTGGATGCAATTAGCCTATTCTTACCAACGCACGATAGCTTAGTCACCTCAAATCACTCACACCATGGTGGCAGGCCTGTACCCTGGAACTTCAGCTCAAAACTACACTCTGTTTTTGGAAGTACAGAATCTATGATTATACTGCTGGGTATTTGCCACAGGGTAGAAATTCCACACCCCCACTAGTATACTCCACTGAAACCACAGTATATTTCACTGAAATTTTAGTGACAATATTTCACAAAAGCAACATCACACTGGTAAGTAACTTGGCCATGATGGTTTTATCAGCACCAAACATAACCCCCAGCAGAGGCCAGGCTCAACTTCTGAAGACATGCCTATGCTGGATCCTGTTGACATACTTGGTTTATTGGCTCAAAGAGGCAGAATGCTCAGAGTTGCACCCATCAAACAAATCACAATCCTACAACATTGTAGGGGCTGCACAGATGAAGTCTGGAGAGGTTTATAGAATAACTTAGTATTAATTCATTTGGGCCTTGAAGCTTAATATGGCCCAGCTACCCAACATTGGTCATGCCAGGAATCACAAAACCCAATCTTGGATTTAATTTTCTTTTTAATTCTGCATCTATTCCTATGCGAGCGAGGCCAGCTGGATACAAATTACATGGATAGGGTGAAACCATGGGTATCAGGTGATGGCACTAGAGCCAACTATGCTGCTCTTGTTTTTGTTTGAAGAAAAATTAAATTCTACCCTTTTTTGGCCAACGAGTCAGGTTCTTCTCTACTTGCCAAATTGTATCATTCCTCACTTCTGCCTCTTTCACTGGGGAGTTCATTCATGCCTGATGTGTGGGTCAGTGTCCCACTGCTGTAGTGAAGGAGGTAGAAGGAATCAGGAGCAGGGTAGATGGTGGGGTGGGGGGGGGAGAGGGATAGGGGGAGGAAAGAAAGGGACCAATAGAAACAAGTCAACCCAACTGAAAATGGAAAAAGAGTTTGCATAAAACCCAGCCTGAACACAAGTTTGTACACTTGGCTTTCCATTTGATAAGCTCACTATTGTGTACGTGCTGTCACTTGGTCTTTACAAAGCTCAGACTCAACATTGCGCCTCCCAACAGTTTAAAACGGTTGTGCAGAGCACTGGGGCTGTGGCCCAGTGCAGAATGACTAGAAAAAAATCTTCCTCTGCCCCCAACCCCCATTATCCCCTACGTGGCCAGCCCTCTCCCAGCAGCCAAAAAGTGTCAGTTTGCATATTCAGCCAAAGCTATTCATGATCAATCAGAGCTGCATTTTGAGGCGCAAGACAGTATACACTACAGGTAGGATGGGTACTGGCAGCTTTTTTACCCCTTCATACAGAGCAGAATTATTTCACTAGCAACAAGATGCAGTAACCAGTCACCTGTTCCACAAGTGCTATATCACAGCTGAGCTTGTCAGATACCCCATTTATATTGTAGCCCACAAATCGAGTGCCATATGCCCCCATCCAGGCCATGCTGTGGTATAAATGGGGTAGTCCCTCCACAGGGAGGTCTGTGGGCAGAAGATTTGTATCAATAAGAAAGGTCATTAAGCCCATTCATCTATCTAGAAAGAACCGACAGTCCCACACTAAAACCATCCAGGGCTTTTTTCTAGCTCCACCCACAAGTCCATTGCATCATTTGAAGAACTTAAATGCCCCTTCCACTAATTTGGGCCAGTGTCTTTGGCCTAGTGTCATGGTTCAGCTTGAAGTAGTGCCGAGGATCTACCTTCGCTGCGATGAATTATTTTGTATACCTTGGAATTGCTCCAGTATTGCTAATGAGAGAATCCTAGGCCTTGAAACAGTGACCCTTGTTTCTAAGCAAGTGCTCACAATGCCATGCTAGCAGGCGTCTTAGATAAACATAAATCAATCTATGAGCCCAAGCATGTAACATGTAGTATCATACATTTGGCTGTCAAACATTGGAGAGAGAGAGGAAATGCAATATTTTAAAGTGTGATAACAGACATTCACCATCTCCCTTACATTGTAAACTAATCAGTGAATTGAAACTGCACTGAGAAAGGCCAACTGTTGTATTTTTGGTCTCCTGTATGCTGACCAGCCCCTCCGAGGCACTGAATTTCCTGTGCACCGTTCAGAATTTCATCAATTAATGATGCGTGCGCGTGTGTACTGTTTTGCCAAACTGAGGGGGAGTTGGATTACTGAAGGACGAGACTGAAGATCAGAGGGTGTAACATTTGAAATCCTCCAGTCCTCTGGCACCATCCCCATATCCAAGGAGGATTAGAAGATTGTGGTCAGAGCCTCCACAATTTCCACCCTTACTTCCTTCAGTAACCTAGGATGCATCCCATCCGGACCAGATGACTTTTCTACTTTGAGGACTGCCAATCTTTTAAGTACATACTCTATCTATTCTATCTATTTTTATCCTATCTAATATTGCTACTGCCTCCTCCTTTACTTCTACATTGGCAGCATCCTTTTCTCTAGTGAAAACAGATGCAAAGTACACATTTAGTACCTCAGCCATGCCCGTTGCCTCCACAAGATCATCTCCTTTTTGGTCCCTAATTGGCCCCACCCTTCCTTTGACGACCCTTTTACTATTTGCGTGATATTTTAAAGATTTTGGGTTCCCTTTCATGTTACCCACTAATCTATTCATACTTTCTTTGCCCCTCTTTGAGCTAGAAACAGTGATCAAGAAAGTTCTTTTGTACACATTTCAGGAATTCCTCCCTCTCTTTGCCCTTTACATGGTTACTATCCCAGTCTAGATTAGGATAATTGAAGTCCCCAGTTATCATTACTCTAGTTCTTGCACTTTTCTGTAATTTGCCTGCAAATCTGCTCCTCTATCCTTTAGATGCGCAAGAAGCCAAATTTGATGGAGTGCAGAAGGTTATAAGGCTGGAGGAGGTTTCAGGGATGGGGAGGAGCGAGGTCACAAAAGGGTTTGAACACAAGAATGAGAACTTTTTAAAAAATTCGAGGCATTGCCGGGTCAGGATCCAAATGTAGATCAATGACCACAGGGGTGATGGGTGAACGGGACTTGGCGCGAATCAGGATAAGGGCAGCAGAGTTTTGGATGGGATCAAGTTTACGGAGGGTGAATGGTGGGAGGCCAGCCAAGTTCAGACTATGGGCACTGGTGTCGGGGGAAAGGTGGCAGCACCACCGCCAGAAGGAATAGCAGCTATTTGCACAGTACAACATTTCTAAGGATTAGCACCTCAGTGCGCAACTGACTACGCTACACAGAGTGCAAAACACCATCATTCTGAACAGATAAACAATTGTGTTTTATGCAATAAAGCAGTTACGTCAGCATGAATACAAATCAAATACAATCTGCTATAAAACTGCGCATAACTTAAGATAAAATGATAACCCACGAGACCTGGAAGCCAGAAACAACACAGAATAAGCCTGGAAATTGCTGGGAAGAGAGAGAGAGTTGGGTCAGCACCCGAGAGAAGAGAGGTCAACATTTCAGGTGTAGAACTTCTGACCCAAAACATTAACTTGTCTTTTCTCTCTCAGATGACGACTCATGCAGTGTGCTTTGTAGCTTTTTTGTTTTGGATCCACTGGCTGGTTTGACATTAACCTGGCAGAGGTAGCCCAGAATTTTTCAGTGAGGCATGAAAGCGTTCGGTGTTAAGCTGTCCTCCGATGTTAAAAAACACTTGCTTGAAGAATTGGCTTGAGAAATTACCTCAGGGTAGTAAATAATTGTATTTCATCAGTTCTAATTCTGATATTTAATAGGAGCAAAATGTGACATCCATAAAGAACACCCAGGCAGTAATGGGCCAGGAGCAGATCACGTCTGTGTTGGGAATCCAATTTGGTTTTACTACCTGTTGAGCAATGGCACAGGACCCATGACTAAAGCTCTGCACGCAGAACCAAAACATATCTAACTACTGAGTCTTGGGTAAAAGGAACATTTTCCTACATTTCCCACTTGGTGCTAGGATCAGGTACAGCACCAGTTAGATAAGTGTAAATCTCTCTGACCCAACAATGTGCAGTACTGTGACTTTACGTGGGATACCCCTCCCACTGCATTCAGTGCGGTTTTCACTTCTCACACCAGCCAATCCTGTGCCCTTGGTGTGACACCAGCAATTTGGTGCCACATTGTAGTCAGTTGTGTGCCATTGATTCGTCTCCACTAGGAAATAGGTTGTGACTGACCAAAGGCATTCTTTTGTAGTCTTACACCAAGACAAGCAGAATCTTCAGTGTGGGCTGGAATTAAGTCCAGGTCCTTGGGCTACTTAAACCACCACTAACTGTAGAATTTGGGATTGCAAAGAGACAGTGTGACCTGGAACACACTATGGATGGTAGATCAGTGAGTGAATTTCAGAGCTCACTGCAGCCTGACAGTTCCCGATAGCCAAGGGGAGCACTCAAGTCATAAAAGCTCTGAAAGTCCCGGAGTTGATTCCCAATCTAGATCATCTCAGCCAGGACAGTGGTCAATGGGAAGAGAAAAACCAGCATGGGCCACTGTCTCTGGTTGCTCTCCAGTGTACACATTGGACAAGATCGAGCTTGGTTGTCCTAGATTCCCCCTCGCCATGGTCAACATTCACCATCTATGGGTACTTCGGCAAGGTTCCAGAAGGTTGCAGCATTCATACTCCAGTCATAGTCCAAACCTTCAGGTCGAGGGGAGAGAGCATTGGAAAATAGAAAAAAAGTGTTACTACAGCTAAAAGGAGTGAAAAAAATAGAATCCTAAATGCACACAGTAATCAGATTAGAGGTGATTAGACAGACCGAGAACAAGGACTGTTCCAATGGGAGATGGAGGCGAAATAGGTTCCTTGAAGCATGTTTCCCATCATCCTGGCTATAACCGTAGATAACATTTATCCTACGGCAGTGCACTTGCTTATAAGTCAACCCACGTTTAATTGCTGTTTGTCAGACAGAAATTTGCCATCTTATAACTAGCAATCCAAGTTACTCCAGTGGTTCTCAAACTGGGGTCTGTGGACTCCTGGGGGTCCGCAAAATAATGAGTAGCAGTCAGTTTAGTTTACAGTCCCACCTTATTAATTGAACTGAGCACATTGACTCTGCAATTCATGGCTCCCCAGATGTGTGTATGGCTTTGAAACTGGCAATTCCTTGATTTTGTTAGTGGCTCGTTAATTATGGAGATAGAGGTACTCCCCTGTTAGTCCTCCACAATAAGGTTGCTGATTTTTCACCTGCTCTGACTTTTCGAATCGGCACTTGCTCATGTCTGCGGACCCTAGACAAACTGTTCACCCTGGCTGGGGAAAGAGGCAGCGAGTGAGCAGTTAATTGCGCCTCCTCCTGCACGCTCGCCCACACTCCCCACCCAGGCTTCCTGCAGACAACATCTAGATTCAGGTGCCGACTTGTTACGGAGGAGAAGCAATTAAGAGTCTAGAAAAGGTGGGAGGAATATATAATAATGAGGCATAATTGGAGGAGTTGGAAATGTTACAGTAATAAATGAGTTGCGACAGATGAGCACACTGCCAAAGCAATATTTCAGTGCAAATCTCTGCTCACTGACTATTCCTAATAGCTAAGGAAAGATGTGAATAAATAGGCCAGGCATTTGACAGGAACTGACTGTGCTGGCAGACAGAATCTGCCAGAAATTAGTCACAATTTCACAGCTCCTTTTATTTATATTAATAAATTAATTCTATATTAATTAAAATTAGAATTAATATATTGTGCTCTAAAATTAGAATATACATTGTCCCTTCCACTAGGTACATTTGTGAAACCTCATTTTCTGTTATGGCAGCAATGAAGACAAAGTACAGGTCCTACCTGGAAGTGGAGAATGATTTATGAGTGTCATTGTTAAACATCACACCAAGAATAGGCAGACTCTGCAGCGAGTAGCAAGCACATCCATCTCACTGATTTACATGCAGCACTTTCATAATTATGAGTATTATAATTTAGATGGGGGGGGGGGGGGGGGTGTCTGTGATTACTAATCCATTTGAAAAGGGCTCCTTCAACCAAAAAAGTTCGAGTACCACTGTGTTATTAGACATGGTGCTACAGCTTTCATTACTCATCAATAGTGCAATGAAATAGCAGTGAGTATTAAGAATGGTTGCTCGTGGTCATTTGGTGGTTGGTACAACACCATTTTGTTTACTAAAATGCTCGCATTAAGTGACATTGCTGGAGACGTGAAGCTAAGGAAGATCACATCGCCATGTGGAAGGGTGTCCCATCCTGCCAGATTTCTAGAAGGGGATACCGAGAATTTGGGAAGCAGAATTGGTTAAGAACCTCCAATTAATGGCCCTCAAGATATCAGAGGAACAAAGTATCAAATGTGATTGGTGCCACTGCCTTTGTCACTGGTAAAGTGAATAGTGTCATTATTCATTTAAAAAAAAAAATTCCATCATAAATCTTTACGTTTATCGGCTTACAACTCTCAATATAACATATAGTAATGTTTCACTGGCTGCAGTTACCTGCAGAGATGTCAGGCAGGGCGTGTGACAAAAACCACCAGCTGATGCGAGGCTGTGCTCACTGTTGCCCATCACACACACAATTCGGGACCCAGGTATGAAAAGGAGAGTGGCAACTTCAGCAAAAAGGGCTTCAATTCCAGCACTGCAATTCTACTTTATCCGAACCACAATCAACACCTTTCGTAAGTGCCTTTATTATGATGAGCACTGAAACTATAATAAAGACCTACACTACAACAGGAACAGGTGCTTCATGCCACCCTCAAGTTGTGATATGGTTCAATCACACCAGCTACTTCTTCCTGTAAGAAATCCAACACCAAGTCACACTGCTCAGTTCCACTAGATGTCTAGTCCAGCCTGTGACTACATGGGTCAAAGGCCAGCCAGTGTATTTAGAATAGTGCACATTTCACTGAAGTGTGTGGGGACCAGCTTTCGTATATTCAGCAAGTTATCGATAGGGCTGTACAGTGATTAAAACAGTTTTTGATCCTGATTTTTCAATGAATAGGCTTTTGCACCATTTTCCCCTTGCATCTGAAACAGACTCATGCAAATACTACTGACTGGCCTTTGACCCACCCACACACACCCACTTTAAAAGGACTGGACGATAACAGCTTACTGAATGAATAACATCATTCTAGAATACAGCAGCTGATTTAACAAGAAACAGGGAGACGCAGGTGCACATTGCAATCTCATGACTGGGTGTAATTCTATTTAACCATCATTTGGTTTCAAGCATTGTAGGAAATTTCACAAAGTTTTTTGCAACCAAAAAAATCCCACTGCACTGTAAATTAACACAGCAATGGGAAGAGAGCCCACGCTTCACAAAGGAGGAGAGGTGTTTTTTTTTTCTGTCAAGCAGAATTTAGATTGGCAAAGGAGCGAAAACAGATGTTAGAACAAAGAAATAACATTAGTTTAGGTTAAAGAAATCAATCCTGGGTGGGCAGGATAGAAAGGGATAGATCCCAACCATCCAAACCTCAGACATCTTTTAGGATTCCTTTTGCTGCAATAAGTTTATAGTATACCCGAGGGCGTCAAGGTACAAAGCATGTCCTGCAATACAAGACTTGAACTCTTCGATTAGGTCAATATTCATGGTGAGGAAACAAAGACATATCTTTTATTTTACACACCATAGGAGAACAGAGTCTGAAACCACTCACCATAAACACACAGATTATAGCTGTCTACTGGCAATCACATCTTTTGAACGCAAACTTCCAGCCAAAAAAAAATTGAAGAAACACTCGCCTTTACACAACTGTAGCAAAACTCTACAGAACAGCTACTACACTGCACGGGAGAGAAGCTGCACCAGAGGTCGAGAAACTACTGTCCACTTACACGTGCAGATCCTGGTGCCAAAGTCAAAAATCTATGCCCATTACACTTCTGACAGGGCAGAGCCATTCAGCAGGAAAGCCAAGACCACGGGGCTATCAATACAGATTTGGGTTAAATCAACAAGCTGTGGGATTATACGGGCTCGATGTCATTGTATAGAGTGTTCAGGCAAGGAAAGGGATGTGCCCTACTGTGATGTGCCACGTAGTTGAACAGCCTGCCAATACAGGAAACTTGCGATTAACCGGCCCCTAAATAACCGGAACGCTCTATCCACCGGCAAAATTCAGGAGTCGGTTCAGATAACTTTTATTACTTTTTTTACTCCATTTGTTGCTGTGCAAGGGTGTAGCTGAAGCTGTTGCTAAGCTACAGAGACACTTGCAACTTGTGCCGATTGTTTTGAAGCTGTACAGGGTTTGTTGCTTTATACGGAGCTCTGAGTTCCGTATCTTTTACTATAGCATTCGGTTATCCGGAATTGTTGATGAACCGGCACCACGTCGGTCCTGTCCGTGCCGGATACCAGAAAGTTTCCTGTATTTACTGTCTACGCTCACACACCAAGTTGGGTCACAGTACTGGAGAGCTCAGTTGCCTGTGGAACTGTAATCCAGCAAGAGTCAGCACTGTGAGCTGATGGGAAGGGACAGAAATTGGTGAGGTTTATAAAAAAAACTATTCACTTTTGTCACTTCTGCCACCTCCCAGAATAGGTTGCAGTAGAATTTTGAAAAAAATATGAAACAGTTCATCATGACTCACAAATATATCAAATCACTTCACATACAATGTGCTACTCTGAAGTGCAGTGTTATATAGGCAAATGTAGAAAACAGCAAAATCCCACAAATAGCAGAGAGATTAATTACAATTTGATGTACAGATGGTTGGTGTTGGTTGAAGGAAATTCTTCAAATAGTGCCATGAGATCTTTAACATGCCACCTGAAAGACAACACCTCAAACAGTGCAGCCCATCACTGAAGTGTCAGCCAGCAATGAGATAAATGACCAGAGAGTGATGGTGGCCAGGACACTGGGAAAACTCGTCTGATCATCTTGAATAGTACCGTGGAATCTTTTACATACACCTGGGAGGACGGGGCCTCGGTTTAACGTCTCATCCGAAAGACGGCACTTCCAACAGTGCAGCACTCCCTCATTACTGCACTGAAGTGTCAGCCTAGATTTTGTGCTCGAATCTCTGCCATTGGACTTGAACACACCATCTCTGATTCAGAGTCTAAAGCACTACCACTGAGCCAAGCTGGCAATTACAGTATTGTTAGTCATAGATCGCAGACTGCTCAAAGATTTAAGATTCCTTGCACAGCTTCTGTGAAGATGTGTAGAAACAGAATTGTGCCTGTGCAAGCTGCAAGAAGTTTAATTGAATAAAGAATAGATTTTAGTCCTGATAATGCTACCCCAGCACAGACGCACCCACAGCTGAGCTTCAAAAACATATAAAGCAGCTGGAAAAATTGTATAATTTGCCTTTGAAAAGAAAAACACAGCTCTTTACGTAATACATTTTTCTTCTGAACGGATGGAATGTCTGTGCAGCAGCCAAAAAGACCTTGGTTAATATTTCTGAACCACATCAAAAGTTTACAGGTTTATCCACATCATAAAAGATGTATTTTTTACAAGGTACGTCTTTATGGATAAAATGTGTTCAGTTGTAGTTGAAGTGCAGTGAAGTCAATTTGCTCTGACAGAACAATAAATTCTACATTGCATTTCAGACAACAGCTGAGTTTTTAAAATTAAAAAAAGTTAGATCGAGCTGATGACAAATGGAGATGGAGAGCTTCATGGGTTGCCTGTTATCAGCCTTTTATTGACTGGAACCAACTCCTGCATTTACTGGAATCTCTCCAAGATTGTTTTGCAGATGGAGGAAGAGCTGGAGGAGGTACCATTCAGCATCCATAACACAAGTCTCTTCACGGACAGGCGAAACAATACTTAACTGGGCTACTGGCTAAGAAATGCAAATCAGGCACAGACGACCATCCCTCGCTGGCCCAGGTGTCTGATGATGACAGTGATGGTGTCCCAGGGATCAGTGCTGGGGAGATGTACTGAGTGGAGTGACCCAGAGATCGGTGCTCGGCGATGTACTGAGTGGAGTGACCCAGAGATCGGTGCTCGGCGATGTACTAAGTGGAGTGTCCCAGGGATCAGTGCTGGGGAGATGTGCTGAGTGGAGTGTCCCAGGGATCAGTGCTGGGGAGATGTGCTGAGTGGAGTGTCCCAGAGATCGGTGCTCGGCGATGTACTGAGTGGAGTGTCCCAGAGATCAGTGCTCGGCGATGTACTGAGTGGAGTGACCCAGAGATCAGTGCTGGGGAGATGTACTGAGTGGAGTGTCCCAGAGATCGGTGCTCGGCGATGTACTGAGTGGAGTGTCCCAGAGATCAGTGCTGGGGAGATGTACTGAGTGGAGTGTCCCAGAGATCGGTGCTCGGCGATGTACTGAGTGGAGTGTCCCAGGGATCGGTGCTCGGCGATGTACTGAGTGGAGTGACCCAGAGATCGGTGCTCGGCGATGTACTAAGTGGAGTGTCCCAGGGATCAGTGCTGGGGAGATGTGCTGAGTGGAGTGTCCCAGGGATCAGTGCTGGGGAGATGTGCTGAGTGGAGTGTCCCAGAGATCGGTGCTCGGCGATGTACTGAGTGGAGTGTCCCAGAGATCGGTGCTCGGCGATGTACTGAGTGGAGTGTCCCAGAGATCAGTGCTGGGGAGATGTACTGAGTGGAGTGACCCAGAGATCGGTGCTTGGTGATGTACTGAGTGGAGTGACCCAGAGATCGGTGCTCGGCGATGTACTGAGTGGAGTGTCCCAGAGATCGGTGCTCGGCGATGTACTGAGTGGAGTGTCCCAGAGATCAGTGCTGGGGAGATGTACTGAGTGGAGTGTCCCAGAGATCAGTGCTGGGGAGATGTACTGAGTGGAGTGACCCAGAGATCGGTGCTCGGCGATGTACTGAGTGGAGTGTCCCAGGGATCGGTGCTCGGCGATGTACTGAGTGGAGTGTCCCAGGGATCGGTGCTCGGCGATGTACTGAGTGGAGTGTCCCAGGGATCGGTGCTCAGCGATGTACTGAGTGGAGTGTCCCAGAGATCGGTGCTCAGCGATGTACTGAGTGGAGTGTCCCAGAGATCGGTGCTCGGCGATGTACTGAGTGGAGTGTCCCAGAGATCAGTGCTGGGGAGATGTACTGAGTGGAGTGTCCCAGAGATCGGTGCTCGACGATGTACTGAGTGGGGTGTCCCAGAGATCAGTGCTCGGTGATGTACTGAGTGGAGTGTCCCAGAGATCGGTGCTTGGCGATGTACTGAGTGGAGTGTCCCAGAGATCAGTGCTGGGGAGATGTACTGAGTGGAGTGTCCCAGAGATCCGTGCTCGGCGATGTACTGAGTGGAGTGTCCCAGAGATCGGTGCTCGGCGATGTACTGAGTGGAGTGACCCAGAGATCGGTGCTCGGCGATGTACTGAGTGGGGTGTCCCAGAGATCGGTGCTCGGTGATGTACTGAGTGGAGTGACCCAGAGATCAGTGCTCGGCGATGTACTGAGTGGGGTGTCCCAGAGATCGGTGCTTGGTGATGTACTGAGTGGAGTGACCCAGAGATCAGTGCTGGGGAGATGTACTGAGTGGAGTGTCCCAGAGATCAGTGCTCGGCGATGTACTGAGTGGAGTGTCCCAGAGATCGGTGCTCGGCGATGTACTGAGTGGAGTGTCCCAGAGATCGGTGCTGGGGAGATGTACTGAGTGGGGTGTCCCAGAGATCGGTGCTCGGCGATGTACTGAGTGGAGTGACCCAGAGATCGGTGCTCGGCGATGTACTGAGTGGAGTGTCCCAGAGATCGGTGCTCGGCGATGTACTGAGTGGAGTGTCCCAGAGATCGGTGCTCGGCGATGTACTGAGTGGAGGTTCCCAGAGATCGGTGCTCGGCGATGTACTGAGTGGAGTGACCCAGAGATCCGTGCTCGGCGATGTACTGAGTGGAGTGTCCCAGAGATCGGTGCTCGGCGATGTACTGAGTGGAGTGTCCCAGAGATCGGTGCTCGGCGATGTACTGAGTGGAGGTTCCCAGAGATCGGTGCTCGGCGATGTACTGAGTGGAGTGACCCAGAGATCCGTGCTCGGCGATGTACTGAGTGGAGTGACCCAGAGATCGGTGCTCGGCGATGTACTGAGTGGAGTGACCCAGAGATCGGTGCTCGGCGATGTACTGAGTGGGGTGTCCCAGAGATCGGTGCTCGGCGATGTACTGAGTGGGGTGTCCCAGAGATCGGTGCTCGGCGATGTACTGAGTGGAGTGACCCAGAGATCGGTGCTCGGCGATGTACTGAGTGGAGGTTCCCAGAGATCAGTGCTGGGTGATGTACTGAGTGGAGTGTCCCAGAGATCCGTGCTCGGCGATGTACTGAGTGGAGGTTCCCAGAGATCAGTGCTGGGTGATGTACTGAGTGGAGTGTCCCAGAGATCGGTGCTCGGCAATGTACTGAGTGGAGTGACCCAGAGATCGTGCTTGGTGATGTACTGAGTGGAGTGACCCAGAGATCGGTGCTCGGCGATGTACTGAGTGGAGTGTCCCAGAGATCAGTGCTGGGGAGATGTACTGAGTGGAGTGTCCCAGAGCTGGAGAATGGCTTAGATTCAGAAACAGAATGAAAGGTTGTCAAATTTGCAGATAATTCTAAATTTGGGCTAGTGACAGCAAAACTGGGAAGCTGTGGAGTTACAGAAGTAGCTAGACAATATTAGCAAGTGGGCAGAACTGTGGTAAATGAAATGCACAAAGATTAAGTGCAAGATTTTATAGATTGGTAGAAAAATGGGGGGGGGGGGGGGAAATGAGGGAGGCATATTTATGTAATGAATGGTGTTAAAGTGGCTAGGGAAAAGCCGAGAGAGATCTGGAAGTGATCATAGACTCCACACTGGTGATGTCCAGTCACTGCAGGGCACCAATGAAGTAGATCGCTGAGCAATACTACCCAGTCAATAGAGCTTCAGTCCAAGGCCATGGCGCTGAAGCTGTATAAAGTTCTGATCAGGTTGGATATTGCGTCCAGTTCTGGTCAGGTAGGCACAAGGGAAACGTCCAAACCCTGGAGGCGGCACAGTGAAGGGTGGCGAGGTTGGTCCCTAGTGTTGAGAACTGGGTTATGAGGAACAGTTAGAAAATACCCCAAATCAGGTAGGCCACAGTTAGCATAGTGTGTCCAGTTTCAGGTGTCCTACTTCTACTTTAGGAAGAATGTCAAGGCCACGGAAATTTAGCCAAAAATGAAACCTTTGGGAACTTTGTTGAGAACAGATCTGTAAATGCTTTGCAAAGATTACATTACATCATGAAAGGATTTCCTTTTCTCCCTCCAGGGAGATTTTCAGCAGGTTTTTGTAAAAGGAAAATATATAAACAGAAGGTGTCACATTTTAATCAAAAATATTTTTCATTTCTGGCTTGCAAAATCCAAATATTTTACCACATGGTGAAAGGTGTTTTTGACTTAATGCAACATTAGCTTTAACCAATCATCATGGGGCACAATACAGTGGAAGCTCTGGGCCAAAATAGAGTCAACTTCTCAAAAGGAAGGGACTTTTTTTTTTTTTAAATAAAAAAGGAAAATTGTTAAATTGCTCCTTGGAATCATTTAAGCCACAAGTACAGTCAAATCCAACATTATTTATACAAACTGGCTGACCAAACCAGCTGGACTTCTTCGTAGAGTTAACCATACACCTTCAGTTTCTTCGCCTACCCTACCCGCCACTGCCCCCTTTAGATGAAACATTAAACCAAGCCGTATCTGCTTGTTCCTGTGGTGCAAATGGATGTTAAAAATCCCATGGCACTATTCGAAGAGCAGGGCGTTCTCCAGGCAGCCTGGCTGACATTCATCCAACTAGTATTACATCCTAAAAACAGATTAATTGGTTGTCATCTCATTGTCGTTTGTGGGATCTTCCTGTGTGCAAACTGGCAGAGGCATTTGCCTACATAACCAAATCACTGCACTCTAAAATAGTTTGGTGTACGTGAAGTGCTTTGGGGCATTTTAGAGGCCCGATAAGGTGCTATATCAATGTGATCGCTCTTCCCTCTTGAAAGTGCCGATTCATACTGAATTACAACATATCTGACGAAGTGACCCAGAGCCTCTACTACTTCTTGCAAGTGCTCATTGCTCATGTGTGATCAGGCTACTCGGTCACAAAGGAATGTAAGTCACAGCTGAGCCCAATTCATCCCCACCCAACATGCACACAACGTGTCACTCGCCAACAGGAGTCATTGGATGGCAATCAGGGCACGACGTTGGTCGATTTTCCTGTATCGCACCTAAAGGGTTGCTGAGGCCAACTGTAGGACCTTGACTGCTGCTCCAGATGAGATCATCGAACACAGCACAGACTAGTCCAGATGGAGGGTCGACACCCGAAATGTTACTTGTCCTTTCTCGCTCAAGATGCTGACTCACCTGCTGTGTATTTTGTAGGGAGTTTGCAAAATTCCCCCACCTCGCCTGCTTTCCGAATCAAACAAAGTTGGCCACTTTTTAAATGTACAAAATGGAGTTCTAGGACACGTGACCAGAAAGCTGCTGGAAGCGAGTCATTTTTCTCCCTAGCAACAAGACTGGAGACAGGGCCTGGAATTCCACAGTCCCTATGTGGATTCCAGGCCAGACATGGAATTGAATATGTAATAGCAAGTCGCCAGTAGGCCGGTAAGAACAATGAACCTGGTTGCACTGCAATCAGGGTTAAGCTAGTTAAAACCATCATCGGGCCCATCCTAACAGATCCAATCATATCAGAAGCCGTTTTAGAGGACTAGGCACCAGAGACACCATTGTGTGACTGAAACCAAACACAATGAGGGCCGGTGATAAGGCCGTTAGTGGGAAATCGGCCGTTTTGCAGCCATTTACAGTTAACGAAGTAACCTGGGACACCTCTCGATCTGGGGGAGGCAAGGCAGATCGAGAGAGTATAACTGTTTTTAGTAAGCAGACAGAAAGGGCAGTTCGAGACACTTCGACTTGGAACACACTTCAGGAGAGACAGCTTCTACACTTCACTTCGATTTCATCCTGGGACTTCGCTGCAAAAGGGAAACTTCAAGGACTCTACTGGGAGAAGCAGTCTCCAAGACGGGGAAGGCTATGCGCAGCAGGCCCATGCTTTGGTAAGCAGGCGAAGCTCCCGGTCCGTACTGCCTCCCGATTTAAACCTGACTGTTCCCCCCCCACCCCCCCTCCCCGTGCCCACCACCTCAGGCAGGGATTCAGAGTGGAACCAGGAAGACACGGGACGGAGTGCACCATCCCGGTACGGACCGGAGCCCAGAGCGGGCCTCGCTAAACGGCGCAGCCCGACCCAGGAGGGAAGCCTTTTCGCCCAGCCAAGGAGGAAGATCCACTACCTGACTGACGGGAGAGTGTGTGGCCAGTGCACACTGAAGTTTACCAGGCCAGACCAACTAAAGCTGCAGTCCCAGGACAACCTAAAGGCCTTTGTTCCAATGCGTTGGGTGAGCATGAGAGTCTGACCCCCCTTTAGTTCGACCTAGGTTAGGGATAGTGTAGGAGGTGGGGATAAGGCTAAGGGGAGTGTTAATGTGTGATACCCCTCGATGTGTCGTACTCCTTCCCGCACTCGCGTGCCCTCTGTTTTGAATATATAGTATTCCTTTTTTTTTCTTTTTAAAGTGTATAGAACTGTAGCCTTGGTTTAGTATCGTTGAACCAATTAATTTCTCTGCTTGCTTGTTTTGTTTTATTTTTCTCTCAATAAAACCGTTATTATTTTAACCTTTCACCTGCTTGTCTGTCTCGAGCTTGTTATTCTGCGCATCAGCTGCCTGGTAGGATCCCAGCGTCAGAACTAAGTGGGAGTGTGGGGACGCCTCGAAAACGTCCACTGGGTCAGGCCCGGGGCCAAACCGACCACCCAACCAACAACCCCTACAATTTCCATCGACCAGGGGTTGACCAGAGAGCATCTTGACCTAGTATTTTACTCCTTGTTACCTCAACAGGATTTTTGCATCATTAAATGTTGAACTATTTACTTGCATCAGGTAATTAGCACTGGCGTTCAGGGAAAGCTATACCTTAATCTGATGCTGAATTATCAGTTAACAGCACAACACTGGAATCAGTTGACAGCACAATACTGGAATCAGTTGGTGTTTGGATATTTTAATACTTTCTAGCCAAGCACAGAAAGTAGTGTCCCAGAAACTGCACCTGACTGTACCAGTAAACTGTAATATTACACACTATACACAGGAGTGCCATTGGATGGCGTTTGTACAATGAACAGGAACACCTAAGGATGCATTAGTAACAAAACAGGCAAAGGGGGATTGTAAACCAAAATTCAGCAGCCCATCGCAAGTTCAATCTGTTAATAACTGAGGGCATCGCAACTGTTTTTGTGTGATCCTGAGTTTAGTTAAACTGTACCTCTATATCCTGGATAATCTTTGGGTATAATCCTCTGTAAAATGAATTTGGCGGACCATCAGCAGGCCTATTTTTAAACAGGTACTGTTCCCTAAGAAGAAAGGACACAGACATGTATAAATAATGGTAAAAGCACATTTAACATCAACGCGAGCCAACATCTACATTTTTCTTGTTACAGACCATTTGCTTGGTTAATAGCGAAAGGGAGGAATTTGGAGTCTCGAGTTGTACTGGAGTAGGTAATTGCACCAATCATATTGGCAATGTAGCTCTCAAGCTTTTGTGGCATACAGGGGTTCTTGTGCCTTCCCCACAGCTAGAGTCACGCACACCCTACTCACCGTCACCAGAGGAAGTGAAATTACATGTTGATGTCACTGGAGAGCTGGCAGTACCTTAAGTATTTTAAGCCGCTTGGAAACACTTGCTGATATCATTCAGTGTCACTTCACTGCGTCACGGGTCCTACCCTGGTTACCAATTGTTTTTTTACTGGCATGTTGAACTAAATTAACAGCTGAAGGAGAGGGGCAAAAACCTCAAAAATGTAAGGGAAATCTACAGGGAGCACTTTTTATTGGAAGTATTCACCAATCACCATTATATGCAACTATACAAATGTATGATTGTAGCATTTTAAATTGCTTTCTCATTGGGCTGTGCTTACAATGTGGTGCTAGTTACATGGCTAGCAAGCACCAATGAAATCAGACCAATCACAACGCACAAAGAACACAAATGGCAAGCATTACTGTTCCACATAAAAAACCGAGAATTTAAGCAAGTGGAAATAATGTAACTATCTAAACGCTGTAACTGTAAGTTGAAGGTTTGGGTTGAACCCGGGCCAATCCAGAACTCAATTTAGGAGCAAGCCCCAACAAAGGTGTCAGCTGATGGGGCATGCGCAATTCCAAAAAGTGCTTTTTTTAAAATAAAAAAAAAGAGCAATGCAACAGAAGATAAACTATTTACAAAAATACTGAATTGCTTATTCAAATCTTTCACCTCCATGGTGATCCCCCAAGTCTGATCTTTGTCACTATGCTGCTCCATGACATCACTGATGGGGAGGCAGACATAGGTTGCTTCTAACATTACATTCCTATGTATCGTGCTCCCCTCCCAAGCAACACCTCATCTTTACTTACACACAATCTTTTCAAATTTCAGCTGCATTCTTACGGAAGGAAAACACCCTTAATTTGTTCTTCTGGGCAGTACTATACAAGTGCCCTCTTAAACATGGCAGTCTCTGTAAAGGGAACAAGCAGATTACATATTCTGAGCCAACAGGGTACAAACCAATTCATTGGTTCGATCCATGAACCACACCTAGTCCCCAGAGTCTGTGCTGGGTTAGTTACTCTCAGCTGGAATGATCATAGGGCAACTAGATTGACATCAGTGCCATGGGTTAATTGGGGGGTGGGGGTGGAAAGAGAGTTGTGATGGGGGCAACTAGAGAAGAATTAATCTGTGGCCCAGTTTCGAACCTGGTCCTAGGAGATAGAGTACAGTGTATAGAACATACCGAGACCCATACATCTCCTCGTCACCTGGGACATGGATTATGGGTGACTTAAAAGCAGAAGTTTAATTCAAAAGGTTCAGATGCAAAGCAACTTGCATTTATATAGCCATTTTGGCATAAACCTTCCTAAGTGTTTCACAAGAAACAATGAAAAAATGGATGATGAGCCAAAGGACGAGTTAATAGGATCAAAAGCTCGGTCAAAGAGCTGGGCTTGAAGGAGGGTCTTAAAGGAGGGGGGAAGGAAATGGAGAGGTTTAGAGAGGGAATTCTAGAGCTTACAAAAATAGACAGCCAGCTGTACCCTACACCAGAATTTAGATTATGGCCTGAAATTCTCAGACTCATATCTAAGACAATTACACGGAGTTTCCTTTTATAGAAAGGGTAGGCACTCCTTTTGTGACTCAGGAGTGGGTTAATTTGATGCACTGCAAAATAATTCACCATGCAATATATGTAACTCACCATCCCCTCCTCTCTGCAAGCCCTCTCCACAGCGGGTCCGTGCGCACCATCCGCTCAATCAGCTTTTTCCACAGCATCCCCTCGCCAATCACCCGCTGCCATTCTTTACACACCACCTCAGCGGCGCACAGTGACTTGGCATCCAGGTATGACAGGATGTTCTCCGCTATGTGGTCCAATCCTTGGGCTGTAAACACAAGAACATTTGAGAAAAGCACATCAAATAATAGGCAGTCCAGTAATAAACACCACTGGTCAGGGCGTTACATAGCAACCCACTATGAAACATATGCACTGAATTCCTTTTAAGATCATTGTTGCTCTCCGTCGCTGCCCGCTGGTTTTGTGGGTAAATGCAGCCTGTGGCGTGATACCAAGCCACGTTGACATGAAGGATTCCAGTTTCAATCCCTGGTCTCCACTGGTTTCGCTGATTTCAGCTGAGTCACTACAATTCACCTCAACGTCCCTGGGCTCAGTTGGTGGGAGGGGAAAAAAGTCAGCCGAGCGCCTGCTCACTACCTAGTGGGCCCTTCTGGAATGTGCCGGTCTCGATGTCGGGATCAGGCTCGACTGATTCCACCCTCTTCCCACCGTATTTGAATACCCTGCTGCCTCTCACTGTCCAGGTCCACACACTGATAGCAGCTATTTGGGTAAGAGCTGCTGCCAAATGTTCCAGCAGGAAAGTTGATGGGAAAAAAAGACCTGGTTTCATTTTTCAACCACCTACTTTGAACTGAATTTATCAGCAAGAAGCAGCATCACTGGGGAAGGGGGGCTGGAGAGGCAGGCACCATTTTCAATTTGAACAAAGACTTTGCCTCTTGACTGTACATTAGCCTGTAAAACACTAGCACTGCAGGGAATTAAATAAAGGTTGTGACCCACAATACAAACTCTGAACCAAACCAACTTCAATTATTTTGCTAATAAGCAGTTTGTAGGTTGTTTAACCTCTTCTCTCACAGGAGTTCTTGCCCCCCCCACCACCCATTATTTTCCCCCAAAACCCTACTAAAATACTTGCCAATCCTTCAGTTTCCAGACCTGAAACATCAATCTGTCTTCTTTCTTTAACAGCTGCTGATGGATTTGCTGTTTTAGTTTCAGATTTATGGCTCTTTTCCCCCTCTAAGCCAGGCCAGTTTATATTTAATCAATCGCCAAATTCTCATTCACATCAGCTGGCCCTTTAAATTGAAGGTGCATTTGAATGCATATTCTCCCCATGCATGGCATCATCTGGTTTACACCTTCAGTCAGTTCCTGCCAGATTTCACTGTGGGGTTTCCAGTCACAGCTGGAAAGCAATAACAGATAAATCTCCCCCCTCATTTAAAAATAAAATTTGACTGCTCTGTGCCCCTGGCGATTTAGTGGTGCGTGCTCAGTGTGTCTCACTGGCTTTCAAGAGTTTCTCCATCGACAGGCACTATAACAAATGTAGAACAAAAGGTTTCAAAAAATAAAAATATTACATATAATACAGACATGCAAGGTGAACTGGAAAATCCAACTGGTCCATCCTGCCGATCCCATGCAGCCTACATTCAACAATTCACCCCACCCAAATTGGACAGCATTTTAGTTGCATCGATTCCAAAGCTTCGTACAGGACAAGTATTGTGTTTTGAGCTTTGTACTTACCTGTCCGAACAATGCTGCCCAACATTCACTTTCCTTTTAACCTCGTGAAACTAGCTGCAAACAATTATTTCATAAACTACAATCTACATATACATGTAGTGGTCTAGCCCTCCCAAGGCTGAGACAGGAGAAATTATAATGGGGAATAAGGAAGTGGCAGAGACTTTAAACAAATATTTTGAATCTGTCTTCACAGTAGAAGACACAAAAAGCACACCAAAAATAGTGGGGAACCAAGGGGCTAATGAGAGTGAAGTACTTAAAGTAATTAATATCAAGAGAGAAAAGTACTCGAGAATTAAAAGCCAACAAATCCCCTGGACCTGATGGCCTACATTCTAGGGTTCTAAAAGAGGTGGCTGCAGAGATAGTGGATGCATTGGTTGTGATCTTCCGAAATTCCCTAGATTCTAGAATGGTCCCAGTGGATTGGAAGGTAGGAAATGTGTCCTTACTATTCAAGAAAGGAGGGAGAGAGAAAAAACAGGGAACTACAGGCCAGTTAGCATGACATCAGTCATCAGGAAAATGCTGGAATCCATCATTAAGGAAGTGGTAACAGGGCAGTTAGAAAATCATACTGCAGGGTCAACATGGTTTTATGAAAGGGAAATAGTGTTTGACAAATTTATGAGAGTTTTTTTTTTGAGGATGGAACTAGCACTGTAGATAAAGGGGAACCAGTGGATGTTGTATATTTGGATTTCCAAAAGGCATTCACTAAGGTGCCACATAAAAGATTGTTACCCAAGATAAGGGCTCATGTGATTGGGGATAATATATTAGCATGGATGGAGGATTGGTTAACAGACAGAAGAGAGAGCAAGGATAAACAGGTCATTTTCAGGTTGACAGGCTGTTACCAGTGGGGTGCCATAAGGATCAGTGCTTGGGCCTCAGCTCATTTACAAACCATATTAATGACTTAGATGAAGGGACTAAGGGGTCAATTTTCTGGCCGCCGTCGGGCGGCTTTTCATGCGGCCGGGGGCCGAAAATCGGCGAGAAAGCGGGTCGGGACCCCACACGCCTGATTCGCCGCCCCATCTGACTTTCGGACCGCCGTTTCCCCGCGACTTGCTTCAGTCCCGGCCGCCGCTGGCGGGACTGGTCGTCGGAGCACTAATAAGCAATTATGAGCTTGTTGAGGTAGATTTTCCGGGGCCGTTGCAACTTTGGGGCTTTCCCCACATCAAACCCGCCTGCGGGGAACCCCGCTGCTGAGACCTGGCGTGAAGCTTGCCGGCTTGCTTGCTGTCAGCTGCAGGTCAATCGGAGAAGCTGCGATTTAAAGGGACAGCACTTGTATGTTGAAGGACCTTGTTGTTGCAGGTTTGGGGCTACTTCAAGGCTTGGGCACAGCTGTGGAAGGTTGGAGCCTCACATACTTCTCCAATGCGATCTCCTGGGAAGCCTCTCTCGCCACCCTCACTCAGCGCTTCCTCAGCGGGAGGCATCTACGAGAAGCATGGGACGCCTTTTTTTCCTTCCCTTCTTGCCATTAGAGGATCTCCAGCAGCAGAGGCGGCAGCAGCAGAACCAGGAACAGCAGGATCAGCAACAGGAGCACCATGCTGCTGCTCACTCACCTGAAGCTGCACAGGCCACAAGGGGCCAGCGCTTGGAAGTGGCTTGAGAGCACCTTGCTGCGCTTTAGGGGGCCATGGGGACCCGTATCTGCACTGGCAGTCCTACTCAGAAGGACTTCCATGAAGGTCTGGTTTCTCTGTTCAACAGATGGCCAACGCTCCTCAAGAGATGTCATTCTCTTATGAGCACTCACCATGTTTTCCGTACCCTGGCGAGTTATCTCCTCCATGGAGGTTGCCAACCTTTCCATGGTGATGCGTTCATGCGCCAATGACGCCACAAAGGCTCTGCTCATGGTCGCTATGGACTCCTCCATTCGCTCCACACTCGCAGCGACTCTGGAGACAAAACCTGCCAGAGACTTCTGCATCTGTGCATGGAGATCCATCACCTCTTCTCTTGCGGATGGACCCAGAGGCAGAGGGTCGACATGCAGCGCAGCTGAGCTGAGCTGGCAGAGTCCTGCGCCCTCCGACGAGGACTCTCCACTGCTGTCCCTGTCTCCAGAATCTGCTGAGGCTCACTTGTGAGCTGTGAAACACCAGGTGACAACACTACTCTATGTCCCGAAGATCCCCCCCGAGGTGAGTGTGTCTGCGCTGGTGCTGGGTGCGCTTACTTCTGCTGACGCTGCGCCCTCAGAGGTTGGAGCTTCCTCTGAGGAGTCTGGCTGCACAGCCTCTTCCTCCTCCACAGTGAGGACGGGGGCTCTGGATGGAACTGTGGGGGAGTTAAGGAAGGAATTAGAGATGTAATACCAAGGTTCTTCTGGTGACTCCCAGCGAGTTGGCATCTGCTGGCACCTGCATCCATGCAGCATTGGTCTCAGTGGGAGGCCTCTTCCTCCCTGACCTAGGGAAGAGGACCTCCCTGTGGGCCCTAACCCCATCCAATAATGTCTGCAGTGAAGCCTCGTCGAATTTGAAGGCAGCTCGGCCTCTGCCGCTGGCAGCAGCTGGTGCAGGCTCCTCTGCCATTGTGCAAGAGTGGCTAAGAAGCCTGCAGAGGTGCAGAAGCTTGCTAGACACTTTGAAAGCACCACGAATGATGACATCATACTGTGGGGATTTCTGACTCGAATTGGACAATTAGCAAGGCTTCCCACATGCTGGGAATTAATTGGCCACTTGAGGGAAAATTGCGTGGAGCTGGTTGATACTTTTTTATGTGCGTCAGAAACCCCACATTCGGGGAAACCCGACCATTTCCCACACAAGCCGAAAATCGGGGCCTAAGTGTAAGGTATCCAACGTTGCTGACGATACAAAGCTAGGTGGGGAAGTAAGCGGAGAGGAGGACGCAAAGAGCCTGCAAAGGGATATAGACAGGTTAAGTGAGTGAGCAATAAAAAGTGGAAGATATAGTATAATGTGGAGAAGTGTGAGGTTATTCATTTTGGTAGGAAGAATAGAAAAACAGAATATTTTTTAAATGGCAAGCAGCTATTAAATGTTGGTGTTCAGAGAGATTTTGGTGTCCTCGTACAGGAAACAGTTAGCATGCAGGTTAGGCAAGCAATTAGGAAGGCAAATGGCATGTTGTACTCCAACCCCCTTGCAATAAAGGCCAAGAATAAGGAAGTCTTACTACAATTGTACAGGGCTTTGGCAAGACCACACCTGGAGTATTATGCACAGTTTTAGTTTCCTTATCTGAAGGAGGATATACTTGCGGTGCAACGAAGGTTCACTAGATTGATTCCTGGGAGGAGAGCGTTGTCCTACGAGGAGAGATTGGGCCTATACTCCCTGGAATTTAGAAGAATGAGAGGTGATCTTATTGAAACATAAGATTCTGAGGGGGATTGACAAGGTAGATACTGAGAGGTTGTTTCCCCTGGTTAGAGTGTCTAGCACTAGGGGGCACAGTCTCAGGATAAGGGGTCTGCCATTTCAGACTGAGATGAGGAGGAATTTCTTCACTGAGGATTGTGAATCTTTGGACTTCTCTACCCCAAAGGGCTGCGGATGCCAAATCGTTGAGAATTTTCAAGGCTGATATAAAGAGATTTTTGGACTCTAGGGAAATCAAGGAATATGGGGATTAGGCGAGAAAGTTGAGTTCAGGTCAATTATCAGCCATGATCTTATTGAATGGTGGAGCAGGCTCGAGGGGCCGTATGGCCTGCTCCTGCTTCTTATGTTCTTATGAAAGAGCCAGCAGCGCTCCTCACTATGGTAGAAGTGTGCTAAGTTTCCAAGTGCAACTTTTAAGTAAAGAAGGGCCGTGTTAAATCATGATATAAGACTGAAATCATCCCCCAAGTAGAATTAACAAGTCCTGCGATAACACCTTAGACAGAGCATGTACAGTCTGCAAGCTGTTAGCAGACAGACCCAACCCTCCTCTTCCCCACTTATGAATGCAACTGTTAAAGGCCATTTGAGGTGGAAGATCAGCCATAATCTTGTTGAATGGTAGAGCAGGATCGAGGGCCCATATGACCCACACCTGCTCCTAATTCTTATGCTCTTATTTGACGGTGTCTGGACCAGCATCCAGGCAGGTGCAAACTGCTGACTTCTCATTCAAGAGAATCATAATAAGTGCTTCCCATCTCACACAGGTGTGAGGTGGTACATTTTGGTAGGAAGAATAAGGAAGCCGCATACTCCTTGGAAAAGAAGTGTCTAAATGGGGTAGAGGAGCAAAGGGAGAGTCATAACAGCACAGGAGGAGGCCATTCGGCCCATCGAGTCTATGCCGCCTCTCTGTAGAGCAATCCAGTCAGTCCCATTCCCCTGCTCTATCCCCGTAGCCCTGCAAATTTATTTCCCTCAAGTGCCTATCCAGTCTCCCCTTGAAAACATTGAGTGTCTCCGCTTCCAGCACTTCTGTCGGCAGCGAATTCCAGGTCATCACCACTCGCTGTGTAAAAAAGTTTTTCCTCACATCCCCACTGTATCTCTTGCCCAAAACCTTACATCTGTGTCCCCTAGTCCTTGCACCATCAACTAGTGGGAACAGCCTTTCCCCGTCTAGCCTATCCAAACCCGTCATAATCTTGTACACCTCTATCAAATCATCCCTCAAGGTCCTTTGCTCTAATGAAAACAAATCCAGCTTCTCCAACCTCTCCTTGTAGCCAAGATCCCCCATCCCCGGAACCATTCTGGTAAATCTCCTCTGCACCCTCTCAAGGGCCTTCACATCCTTCCTAAAGTGTGGTGACCAGAGCTGGAAACAATACCCCCAGTTGTGGCCTAACCAGCGCTTTATAAAGGTTCAGCATAACTTCTCTACTTCTGTACTCGATACCGCTATTTATGAAGCCCAAGATCCCATATGCTTTGTTAACCACCCTCTCAATATGACCTGCCACCTTCAGGGACATGTGCACATTAATTCCCAGGTCCCTCTGTCCCTGCACACTCTTTAAAACTGTGCCATTAAGTGTATATTGCCTCTCCCTGTTCCTTCTGCAAAAATGCATCACCTCACACTTCTCTGTATTAAATTCCATCTGCCACTTGTCTGCCCATTCTGCTAGCCTTTCTATGTCCTGCTGCAGTCAATTGATATCATCACTGTTTGCCACGCCCCCCAAGTTTGGTGACATCGGCAAATTTAGAAATTCTACTCTGTATTCCAATATCCAGGTTATAGGGAATACCACTGTCTACCATCCTCCAGTCTGAAAAACAGCCATTTACCACAACTCGCTGTTTTCTATCCTTAAGCCAATTCCTAGCCAAGCTGCCACTGACCCACCTATTCCATGAGCCTCAATTGTGTTAACCAGCCTTTTATGTGGTACTTTGTCAAATGCCTTCCAAAAATCCATGCAGACAACATCCTTTGCATTCCTTTCATCAATCCTCCATTACTTCATCAAAAAATTCAATTAGATTAGTCAAACACGAATCCTTTTACAAATCCGTGTTGGGTTGCCTTAATTAGCTTAAACCTCTCCAAGTGCCCATTAATTTTTCCTTGATTATTGTTTCTAAAACTTTACCCACCACGGATGTTAAACTGACCGGCCTGTAGTTACTCGGATTGTCCTTACACCCTTTCTTGAACAATGGTGTCACATTTGCCGCTTTCCAATCCTCAGGCACCTCCCCCGCATCTAGGGAAGATTAGAAAATTATGGCAAGCGCTTCCACTACCTCCTCCCCCAGTTCCCTTAGCAACCTGGGATGCAAGCC
Source organism: Somniosus microcephalus (assembly GCF_052327205.1). Taxonomy (NCBI): domain Eukaryota; kingdom Metazoa; phylum Chordata; class Chondrichthyes; order Squaliformes; family Somniosidae; genus Somniosus; species Somniosus microcephalus. The sequence continues at coordinate 115,908,116 of NC_140994.1, forward strand.
ATCTGGACCAGGCGACTTGTCCACTCTAAGCATACCTAGCCTTTCTAGTACATCCGGTCTATCAATTTTCACCCCTTCCATTGCTTCTACCTTTTCCACTACTACAGGAAAGTTTTTTTATCCGGCACCAACGGGACCGACGTGGTGCCGGTTCATCAAAAATTCCAGATAACCGAAAGCTATAGTAAAAGATACGGAGCGGAGAGCTCCGTATAAAGCAACAAACCCTGTTGCTTAGCAACAGGTTCAGAACAATGGCCACAAGTTCCAAGCGTCTCTGTAGCTTAGCAACAGCTTCAGCCACACCCTTGCACAGCAACAGATCGAGGGAGGCAAGTAATAAAACTTACTCCTGAATTTTGCCGGTTAACCGAGATTTCCGGTTATTTAGGTGCCGGTAAATCGAAAGTTTCCTATACCGATATTTTGTCAGCATCCACCGATACAAAGTACTCATTGAGTATTCTAGCCTTGCCCTGCACCTCTAAGCATATATCACCTTTTTTGTCTCTGTCTCTAATAGGCCCCACCCCACTTCTTACTACCCACTTACTGTTTACATGCCGGTAAAAGATTTTTAGGTTCCCTTTTATGTTAACCGCCATTCTACTCTCATATTCTCTCTGCCAATCTTATTTTCATCTTCACATCCCCTCTCAACTTATTGTATTTGGTCTGGTTCTCCTTTGAAGAATTCACCTAGCATGCATCACACACCCTCTCTTTTGTTTCAGCATCTTCTCCATCTCCCTCGTCATCCAAGGAGCCCTTGCTTTGGTTCCCTTAGCCTTCCCTCTTGTTGAAATGTACCTAGCCTGTACTTGGAACGTCTCCTTAAAGATCACCCATTGTTCCATTAAAGTTTTTCCCGTCAGTCTTTGGTTCCATTTTACCCTGGCTAGATCCTTTCGCATCCCATTGAAGTTAACCCTATTCCAATTTAGAAGTTCCACTCTAGATTGTTCCTTGCTCCTCTCCATTGCTAATCTAAATCTTATGATATGATGCTCACTCGTACCCAAGTGTTCTCCCACAGACGCTCGGTCGACCTGGCCCACCTCATTCCCCAGCACCAGGATCTGGGGTTACAGAACCACAAATCATTAAAAGCCCATTTAAAAAAAGCAAACCAAACACTGGGGTTCATTTCTAGAGAGATAGAATTGAAAAGCAGAGAAACTATGTTAAACATGTATAAAACCTTGGCTCGACCACACTTGGGAGTACTGCGGTCTCCATATTGTAAAAAGGATATCGAGGCACAGGAAAAGGTGCAAAAAAAAGATTTACTAAGATGATACCAGACCTGAGAGGTTATACCCAACAGGAAAGATTGAACAGGCTGGGGCTCTTTTCTCTAGAAAAAAGACTGAGGGTGACCTGATGGAGGCTGTTAAGATTATGAAAGGACGATAGCAAAATACTGCAGATGCTGGAAATCCGAAAAAACAGAAAATGCTGGAAAAACTCAGGTCAGGCAACATCCATGGAGAGAAATTTGAGTTGACGTTTCGGGTCGAAACCCTTCTTCAAAACTGGAAAGAAAAGAAAATAGATCGAAGGCAGGGTTGCGATCGGACAAAAGAAGTAAGAGACAATAAAAGGTATTAGAAACCAGACGAGATGGTAATAGGCTGAGATTAGGTATGAAGTGTACTGGCAGGATAAGAGATAGCTGCCAGGTGGTTGAGAGAAACAAAAGGAATGGGGGGGGGGGGGGGGGGGAAAGAGGAGGAAAGGAAGACCCAAAACAAAGGGGTGGAAAAAATAAGTAAAAAAGTAATAGGGGCCGAGGTTATGATCTGAAATTGTTGAACTCGATATCGAGTCCGGAAGGCTGCAAAGTGCCTAATCGGAAGATGAGGTGCTGTTCCTCGAGTTTACGAGAAAGGAATAGAAGGATATGTTGATGGGGTTAGATGATGCAGGATGGAAGGAGGCTTGTGTGGAGCATGAACACCGGCATAGACCTATTCGGCTGAATGGCCTGTTTCTGTGCTGTAAAGTCTATGTACAGTAATACCAATAAGCTACAGTTATTCGCCACCCTGCCCAGCTTTAAAATATGAACAGAAATCAGTAACATGCTCTTGCATGCAGGATATAAGGTAGGAACACCAGTGTTGTAGTAAGACACACACAATCCATGAAGAACTCTTAAAAGAGAATTTGCTTCCAGGTGACCAGTCCAACATTTGCAAGCAAGACGCACTGTTGCTCCCAACAACAGCATCCATTAGATAGTGACTTTAGGATAAGTTAATAGGGTTAGAAGGGGGTGGGAGGCGGCTTGTGGGGCCAAATGGCCCGTTTCTGTGCTGTAAATTCTATGTAATAGAATCAGGTACAGGTGCAAGTTATCCCTGTAATACAAATCACTTCAGCAGCAGCTCGTTAGATGGATGGAGTTTTCAAACAACTGCCTAATTTTTACCCAGTCTAACAAGTTTTGCAATACAAGAATGCCCCGTGTCCCAGATGCACTAAGACAACATGCATTAACAACTGCCTTAGGTGTCAGCCATGGCTCAGTGGTAGCACGCTCGCTGTAGATTTAGAAGGTCATGGGTTCAAGCGCACGCCAGAGACTTGAGTACGGACACTCCATTGCAGTACTGAAGGAGTGCTGCACTGTCAGAGGTGCCGTCTTGCAGATCAAATGTTAAACTGAGGCCTCGCCTGCCCTCAGATGAATGTAAAAGATCCCATGGCACTCTACTGAAGAGGAGCAGGGGAGTTCTCCTGGTGTCCTGGACAAAATCCCATACCACAAGCAACATTATTAAAAAACAGATAATCTGGTCATTATCTTATTGCTGTTTGTGGGACCTTGGTGTGAGCAAATTGGCTGCCACATTTCCTACATTACAGCAGTGACTACACTTGAAAAGCACTTTATTGGCTGTAAAGCACTTTGGGACGTTCTAAGGTTGTAAAAAGTGCAATATAAATGCAAGTCTTTTCTTTCTTTTGTGTTGTCCTGCCAGCACTAACAAATTTCCCACATTATTAATCTGGTTTGTATTCCCTTTAAAGCTCTCCAGTGATCTCAGTCAGGATTCTCTCACTGTATATCACAGGCTGAACAGGCAGTTTTATGAGCCAAATATTTTACACAGTTTTTGATCTAATTAGCTCCAATTCCAGTGTTGTCACCAGTCTATTGGCAGTAATGCATTCTACGAAAATTTGCACTTAAACCAAAACACTTTGATTATTTAAAATACGTTTAATTCAACACTTGAATTATTCCCAGCAATTCCACCAGCAGTAACAGACCTGTCACCACCAGCACTCCATCCTACCCAGCTCAAAATACTCTCTCCAGACACAAACCAAGTTTCCAAACACTGCCAGATGTTTTTCCACAGGTCATATGATGAATAAGCCAACTACAGGAAACTTTGGTTTATCCGGAGGTTGTATGTCCGGAAACCTCGATCTAACGGCAGAAATCAGCAGCCGTTTTGTTAGTTTTTTTTTTCCTTTTCCTAGGTTTTTTTTCTTTTCCTAGCATTTTTTTTTAAAACAGTCAGTCTCTGGAAAGCCTCTCTAAAGCTGTTGCTAAGCTACAGAGACGCTTCCAAGGTACGGGCCGACTGTTTACAAGCTGTTGCTAAGCAACAATATTTGTTGTCAGATACGGAGATGAAAACCTCCGTATCCTTCAACATTAGCGCTGGTCTGTCCGGAAGTTTTCATAGATCGGCATCACGCCGGTCCCGGATATCGCAAAGTTTCCTGTACCCACCATAACGCTTCACTGAAATCCCAGTGACATTGAATTGATAGAAATCTACAGCCAACCATGTTCAAGAAATCTCAGGATCTCTAGCACACTCCAAATGTACAACATTTTAACAGATTAACCTGCACACCAGTTGTACTATACTCACAAGCACCTCGGTCTCAGCTTGACAAGGTTATTGCGGTTCATTTCAGCGCCAGTGGTGCAAACCGATGTTCCACTGCCAGGTCGGGTCATTTTACAATGTACCTTCACCACACAGACTGCAGCGGTTCAAGGCGGCAGCTCACCACCACCTTCTCAAGGGCCATTAGGGACGGGCAATAAATGCTGGCCTTGCCAATGATGCCCACATCCCAGGAATGAATTAAAAAATGGCTCAGCAGGTAGAAATGCACTGCTGCCCAGTGTGGAACAGAGCTGCACAGACACACCTGCACAGTCACAGGTTTGATTCCCAATCTGCACGGGGAAACGTAGCTCCAGAGACAAAACATCACACTGCACGCAGAGGTGTGCAGACGTACCATGGGAGGCTCCACTTTCACTGGCTGCGAGGGGGGGGGGGGGGTCATCCACCAATGGAGCTTTGTTATTCCCGGTCTGTGGGGCCACCTCCCCAACGTCAGGGGATGATTGTGGCCAGAATGACAAGAGCCCCAAACGCGACTTTGTAGCGAGTGCATGTGCACATATCTCACTGGCGCTGGCCGAGTTGTGAACCCACCCCAGTGAACAGGGTGGAGTTAGAACCCAGCAAAGTGGATCACATTGAGGAACTCCATCCATATAAAAGGGACAACTCTTGCTATGATTTGAATCGGCAGAGACGTGATTGCATATACCTCTAGCAGCAATGCTGATTTTGAAAAACATTTATAAAATTAATATTACTGTTTCACTGGCAATGCATCCTCCACTGAATGCATGCAACACAACCACTGGCAGGGCAGACTCACCAGAGGCGGCAGCACAGTGGTCTACAGTCGGGAGGAGCAGCCTTGGGAGTCCTCAACATTGACTCCAGACCCTATGAAGTCTTATGACATCAGTTCAACATGGATAAGGAAACCTCCTGCTGAAGACCGCCTACTGCCCTCCCTCAGCTGATGAATCAGTACGCCTCCATATTGAACACAATTTGGAAGATGCACTGAGGGTAGCAAAAGCACAGAATGTACTCTGGGTGGTGGACTTCAATGTCCATCACCAAGAGTGGCTCGGTATTACCACCATTGACTGAGCTGGCTGAGTCCTGAAGGACATAGCTGCCAGACTGGGCTTGCAGCTTGGATCCTGACTGTCATTGGTACAAGAGCTGAATTCCAGAGGTGAGGGGACAGTGATTGCCCTTGACATCAAGGCAACATTTGATCAAGTGTGGCACCAAGGAGCCCAAGTAAAACTGAAGTCAATGGGGATCAGGGGGAAAATTCTCCACTGGCTAGAGTTATATCTAGCACAAAGGAAGATGGTTGTGGTTGTTGGAGACGGATCATCTCAGCCCCAGGACATCGCTGCAGGTGTTCCTCAGGGTAGTGCCCTAGGCCCAACCATCTTCAGCTGCTTCATCAATGACCTTCCCTCCATCATAGGGTCAGAAGTGAGGATGTTCGCTGATGATTGCAGAGTGTTCAGTTCAGTTCCATTCACAATTCCTCAGATAATTAAGCAGTCTGTGCCTGCATGCAGCAACATCTGGACAACATCTAGGCCTGGGCTGATAAGTGGCAAGTAACATTCACACCACACAAGTGTCAGGTAATGGTCATGTCCCACAAGAAAGAGTCTAATCATCACCCCATGACATTTAACAGCATTACCATCGCAAATTTCCCCAACCATCAATATCCTTGGGGGGGTCACCATTGACCAGAAACTTAACTGGACCAGCCACATAAATACTATGGCTACAAGAGCAGGTCAGAAACTAAGTATTCTGCAGCAAGTGACTCACCTCCTACAAGGCACAAGTGGGGCGTGTGATGGAATACTCTCCACTTGCCTGGATGAGTGCAGCTCCAACAACACTCAAGAAGCTCGACACCATCCAGGACAAAGCAGTTAGTTTGCTCAGCACCCTGTCCACCACCTTAAACATTCACCCCCTCCACCACCGGCACACCGTGGCTGCAGTGTGTACCATCTACACAGGGATTCTCAATCTTTTTGCTTCTGAGGCCCTCTCCCATGTTATAAAAATTCCATGGATCCCGTGCAGCACAACACAAGTATCTTTTCTGTATAAAAATTCTCTCAGCACGGCCATGTTACTGCTGCTCCTGCTATCCCGGCACTGCAGAAAATACTGGTCCTCATGCTCATCCCACTCCCTCTTCCCCTCTACATGAGCCCTAATCATCTGATCCGCAGTCTCCCTCTTTTCCCCCGCAGCCCCCGACTCCCTCACTGACTGTTCCCGGCACATCAGCCGGTCCCAATTCTCTGCTCGATTGTCAAACAGCCTTTTCCACCACTGCTGTTTCTCCGCGCACCCCCCCCCCAATCTCCAATATTTTCATAACTAATAAACAAATCTAATAAACAAAAGAGTACAATGAAAAAAACATTTTTTTTTTTTTTTTTTTAAGACCCGTATGATTTGTCTCCTAAATTGTTGGCAGCAGTGTCCAGATTAATGTTTTATTCCTGGTGACGCCAAGACAATCCTGGAAGGTTGAAATCCAAGCTGGAGGCCAACATTGGGTGTGAACAAACAGGTCTGCCTGTGATACCCTCCTTGGTAGAACAAGACTGCTAACACTCAAGGTATAGGCTTGCAGGTGAAGAATGAATGAGGCACCAAAGGGCAGACATCACCCTTGTAACTATGTTATAGTGTGAGTCAACACTTGAGAAGGTGGCGGTTCACCACCACCTTCTCAAGGAAACCTCGGGAGGGGCAATAAATGGCAGCCTTGCCAGCGACGCTCATATCACATGATTGAATAAATAGAATAAAAAAGGGCAAAACATTTTTTTTTCTTTTAGGTTGTCCAATGCAATAGAAAAACACCCACTAATTAAATGAGACCATTGCCCTCCAGGGGGAGTGCTGCATTGTCAGGTGCCATCCTTTGATGCGACATTGAACTGAGGTGCTGGCTGCCTCTTCAGGTCGATGTCAAAGGTCCCACGGCACTATTCAAAGAGGGGCAGGGAGATCTTCTGGAGTCCTGGTCAAGATTCCCCGCTCAACCAATATCAGAAACAGATTTATTCATTGAAACACTCATCTCATTGCTGTTTGTGTGAGCCTGTTGTTCAGAGTGGCTTCAAAGTAATATGATAAGTGTGTTACAGAAATGCACGTTTGTTTGTTTGCGAAAGCTCTCTGAGTCTTCTCAAGAGACGCAGGCGACTCAGGCAATAACAAACAAGATGGTTACCCAAACCTACCAATAGGGTACACCCACATGTCAACTAGTGAACTTCTACCACACTGACAATGGATTGAGGAATGGCCCCGTGATTAATGTCACCAAATCCCATACCTGAACTGACCTTGAAGTACCAATGACGGTCAGGATGGACTGAAATGACTTTTACTCTCTCTAAATTTGTAATGAAAGCTTGTCCCAGGATATTTAGAGTGTAGAGGAAGGGCTCAAGAAAGAAAAATGTTGACATCAGTTAACTGGGAAAGTGTATCAGGGGCTTTATTACACTCATATAGCCATCTGCAGCAGGGGTATTGACCACACGGAAATCAAATATACAGTTTCACAGTTTAAAAGAAGCACTTAAATTATGCTTGAAGGGGAGTCATTTTTATTCAAATGACTCCCTCACTGCACATAGAAAAATGTAATTTCTCTGGTGTGTACATTGCAAACCCAGCATGCAACATACCTTCCCAAGGTCTGGCAGCTCTGGATCAGAACAGCTCCATATAAAGCCAACCCACCCCCCAGGAAACCACAGTACTGGCTGTGTATGTAGAGTGTACATTGGTATCACCAAAGGGTCCATAAGCTAGGAGTCCTGGAAGTAAACATTTCATCCAATTGGAACTTGTTCTCCTAAAGGACTGTGGGTTCTGGGGCAATTGAAATTTTCAAAACCAAGATCGATAGATTTGTGTTGGGTAAGGGCATCAAGGGATATGGAGGTGGGTAGATGAAGTTAAGATACAGACTAGCCATTATCAAATTGAATGGTGGAACAGGCTCAAGGGGCTGACTGGCCCTACACTTTAAGAAGGTGGTGGTGAGGTTTCTTCTTGAACTGCCGCAGTCCCTGTGGTGAAGATACTCCCACAGTGCTGTTAGGTAGGGAGTTCCTAGTCCCAATTCTAAAAATAGAGTGACATATATACTTTGACTAAAAATGCCCTTCCCATGGACTTCCTCTTCCCCTTTGAGGTGATAATTAGATTTGAAGTACTACCCCGAGGCATTTCAATCTTTCGTGCTAACCTCCCTCGCCATTAACACTGGGACACAAGCACAGTACAATCACAGCACTTATGAAGTCCAAAAGTGACTTGAAACTACATCCCTTCATTCAGGGCTCTACCTGTAGTGGTTAGCAGGCAAGGTCTTCTACTTACAAAGCTAGAATGACAAAATGTCAGCTGGCCCAGAGTGGTTGGGGGAGGGAAGAAAAATAAAGGGGAAAAAAATCAATTACTTCAGTAGAAGCAAGAAGGGATCAATAGTGTCTTCAGCAACTGTTATAAATCAGAGAAAATTGTACTGTCTGGCACCTTGGAGTCAGGGGGCTTAATGACCCTCTGAAGCTGGCAATGGCACTTTGTACCTCGCCCATCATCCTCAGACTTAATCATACCAACTGTACTTTAACCATTTACTTAATGCTTTAAACTACAATTTACTCAATGACCTTTTTCTCAGTAAGTACTCTGATCAGGTTACTGAAAGAGAATGACAAATATTTGAGATGCATACACTGGGGGGGGGGGGGGGGGGGGAGAGCAAGAACTACAAAGCAAATCTATCAGCATTGAAACACACACCAGAAATACATCCATCAGCATTGGGAAGTGAAAACAGACGAAGACATGGTTGGGAGGATTGGATGCTCAGATACTCCCAGTGTCAACAGGCTCCCTAACTGGGAATCTGAACAACCAAGCCAGCATCAGCACAGGACTTAAACAACTTGCATTTATATAGCACCTTTAATGTAGGAAAATGTCCCATGGCACTTCACAGGAGGGTTACCAAACAAAATTTGACACCAAGCCACAAAGAGATATTAGGGCAGATGCAAAGAGGTAGGTTTTAAGGAGTGTCTTAAAGGAGGAAAGAGAGGTAGAGGGACAGCGAGATTTAGGGAAGGAATTCCAGAACTTTGGGCCTTGGCAGCTGAAGGCATGGTCACCAATGGTGGAGCGATTAAAATCAGGGATGTGCAAGAGGCCAGAATTGGAGCGCAGAAGGGCTGGAGGAGGTTACAGGGATAGGGAGGCGAGAGGCCATAGGGGGATTTGAAAATAAGGATAAGAATTTTAAAATCGAGGCATTGCTTAGCCGGGATCCAATGCAGGTCAGCGAGCACAGGGGTGATTGGTGATTGGACCGCCACACTAGTATCAGAACAGGAATAGCCCCCCCACACAAGTATCAGAACAGGGCTAGGTCCCAATACCAGCATCCGAAGATGATGAGACTGCTCAGACTGGCATCAGGATAGTGTTAAGCCCCGTACCTGTGGCATGGTAAGCACCAATTTAGATTACCTTCTGGATACTCAAATTACCTGTAGCCAATTAACATGTATTTAACCAGTTCAGTGGTCTGGGAAACTGCAGCAATATTTTTCAGATCTCTACATTTAAATGCTGTAGTCCGTGAACGGCACAGGTTTTAATAGTTAAAAAAAATGCAATGCAAATCAAACATGTCTTAGCCACCAGGGAGTGAATAAATATCACCATCCGCAGCCCACTTGACAGATAGGCATCTCACAGCACTTTGAGAGCTAAATGCCCATAGGATCTCATTTAAGGTGCATAATGTTCTACTGCAGAGGATGTGCAACAATCTCTTTACAGAGCTACATCACAAAGGGATTTGGGGCATATTGAGGGTTGCCATTTTCATATCAGGCCCATACAGAAGGTTTTTAAAAAAATATATGGCCAAATCTAATGCTCCACTATATATCTTTCACCTTTTCTCGTTCCTCCAGATTTATTTACTCATTTTTTCCATGAGAGTACGAAGGAGAGGTTTTTTCTCTATACGAGAATCACTGCAGACATGCAAGTTAATAACAATCTAACTCTGTTGAATTTAGTTCGTTCCTGACATGAGCGTTCCCCATCCCCCAAGCTTTGGAATGTGGCAAAAGGTTTGTGGCTATTTAGAAAAGCAGAAATTTTTCAGGATACTTTTGGAATTACAGTGGAAATCCATTTAGAAAAATTTACTGAATTGAAAACCTGTAGGCTTCGACGGTGCCTCCATTTTGGTTGTCGTGCTGGATCATGGATCATTGGTCAATCATCCAGAAGATATGCTTGAAGGGAAAGTATAATCGCCCAGTGACTCAACCAGCGACTGTCAAAACTGGCCACCAAGCTACCAAAAGGAGGTGCCACTCATTTACAACATCTCTGTACACAGGTTACAATACCATACCACAATAACCCCATCTACCAGCTGTAGAAATTGAGTTTTAAACAAAGCTGGCCCCATTACTGCACCTTTATTCACTTAAACAATACAATAAATCAGACTTTGGTTCTCATATCCAAACTGATCATCAGGATTTCCCTCTACTCCTGAAGTTGCTGACTGTTTCTGCAGTACAGGTCAACATCTGCCACCTCACCCAAGTGGTCACTTTTGGTGAGTGGCCTGGACAAGTCTTCATCAGTATTTAACTACAGAGGGCATCATTATCTGAGGAAGGATGTTCTTGCCATGGAGGTAGTGCAGCGAAGATTCACCAGACTGATACCTGGGGTGGCAGGAATGACGTATGAGGAGAGATTGGGTCGATTGGGCTTATATTCGCTGACTCAGTAATAACTGAGGAAATGAACCTGGGATCTTCCTGCTCAGTATGGCTCACCTGAAGGTTGTGAAGTGTGCATGGATACAGTTTAACAGGCATCAGTAGTCCTATATTGCCATATTCAAGTGACCATTCTTCATTTCAGTCTCACCAGGGACAGAAGACTGTTTGGTCACAGGTGGGGGACACCACAGCATGCCTGACGATATCCCATACCGCATCCACAAAGAAGTCGGAACTTGGGCTGATTTCTCCCCTCCTTAGCCCAAGGGTGCGGAGGCCAATTGAAAGCTCAAACAGCTAGCCAGGCTGACAGTGAACTCATCATCAGAGACCAAGGATTGAATCTGGGATCCTCCTGGTCTGTACCACACATGCCAGATAAATACATTGCCTCAACGTTACTGCATCATGTGATAAAATTCTGCATCACCATGGACAGTTAGGAACTTCAAAATGGCAACCAGATTAAACACCATCCATGCAAACACTGCTTTCCCTTTGTCAAGGAGAGTTGCACAGCTTCTCAGAGATGTCCCATCTGGAACTCTGGTCAAGAACTGGGAGCCTTTAAATTTGAATACAAAATATATATCAGGTTCAAGTTACATTGTGTTCACATGGTACTTCATACACTGGTACCTTCAATGCTGCATGTACTTGGGAAGCCTCATGCAAGGAGATGTTAGAGTCATTCAGTAGCTTTGTCTCTGTGGGGAGGCCCAGCGGCCTGGGCTAGGTAATCCTTAAACATGGGCTTCCAAGGTGGGATGTAGTTCATTTCTGCCGCTCAAGCTGATTTGATCGGTTGTCTTTTCAAGGCTGATCACACCAATTGAGTCTGCAAAAAGGTTGCAAGATCCACCAAAACCTCAACACAACTGCCCGCCATTTCACAAACAGGTCTTAGCTCCTTTGGTATCGGGAATCTGGATGAACAGTACATTGATCTAGTGCCATGCAGGATAATCACTTTGAGCAGCTCTCAGCACTACAGCAAACCACTGAGGGTTTGTTTTAAATCCTGCACCGGTCAAAGCTCACAGACCTAAGCTGCACCACAATATGGTAACCAACTATTAAAACAAATCTCTAGGCAACAGACGAACTACAGCAAAGTGAACAGACGTACCCAAAGGAACAATGTGGTTTCCACACACTGAGGTATCTAGATGTTTTGTTAATGTTATGTTGAGCCCTTCAACCTGGGATGTCCAAGGCTTTGTTTTCATGGGCCACGTGAGTGGGTATCATCCCAAGGACAACATATCAAGTTTAAATCCCCGTTTCCATTAATTTACAGATATCTCAAGTTGCTGACACCAGCAGAACTGTGTGTTTGGATTTAGGATTTATACACCAATGAGTCAATATCACTAGGAGCAGCACTTTCCAAACCCTAAGGTCCATAAAATTCAAACAGAACAAATTAAGAAATAAGAATTATAAGTGCAAATAGGACCAAGTCGCCTGGGTTTTGATGACTAAGTCAGGGCCATGGGCTGCAGGTTAGACATCCTTGCCTGAAGCTACTCACATTAATTGGTGGCGTTGCAATAAGAGCATCACTTCATCCTAGCATTGCATCCTTCGATGCACTCAACCCACAGTCACCAAAGACAGGACAGCAAGAAATGTGAACAACAACCCTCGCTTCTATCTGGTGCTCACTGTAAAGTGCCTGGCTACATACGTGAAGAAAATTAAACAGTGGTGTATGGCCATAAGTCGAGAAACGTCACTGCAGAAAATGGAACAATTTTCTATTTCAAGTGTCTGGTGTTGGCCTCAAGCACTTCCAACCTAGATATAGTGAATGCAGAGTAAAGCTCCCTTAACTCTGCCCTATTCAACTTAATGCCAATTTTGGGCAGTTTCAGATTGATCTATGCCCACTTGAACCCAACTCATTTCAGAAAACATGCTTGCAAATGGTTCTCACTCCAGTCTCGCCTCTGTATGATCCAACATCCCCCAGGCAAAGTAACCCACTGCAACAGTCATCCACTGCCACAAATATTGCTTCAAATCTCAGTCAGGTGCTGAAAGTACTTTGAATAAAGCTTTACAAGGCTATCCTGCAGCTTGAGCTAGATGGAAAGTGTGCATGTAATAGGAACAGGAAAAAGCAATTAGACACAAACGCTCCTTTTTTTTCCCCCCAATAGATCAATCCCGTTTTTCTCTTCTCTTTCAGGAAATGCATCTAATGGTCTCTTTCCCCCCGCCACCCCCCGCTTCATTCACTCTCAGGATGTGGGCGTCGCTGGCCAGGCTGATATCTATTACCGTCCCTAGTTGCCCAAGTTTGATTTGCTGTGACACTTCAGAGGCAGTCAAGAGCCAGCCACATTGGTGTGCGACTAGAGTAAGGACATCAGACTTCCTTCCCTAAATGACATTCGTGAACCAGTTGGGATTTCTATGATAATGAGACAACTTCATGGTCACTTTCGCTGATACCAGCTTCTTATTTCCCGATTTATTTATTTTTTAAAAGAACTGAATTCAAATTCTCAATATGCCACGGAGGGATCTGAATTTACGCCCCCTGGATTATTAGCCAGGTCTCTGGATTACTAGTAAATTAACAATCACTACACTACCGTACCTGACCCATTTTATGCTGCCCACTTCAATAACTGCCCCTCAATTACCTGTGGGCTAAAAAAGCTCCGTCTAACTTCCCTGCTTACTCCTAACTTCCCAATTTTTGATTGGTGTAATAGAAAGTTTTTTTTATAAATATAAAAATGCGCAGGCTGAAGAAAAGCCCTGTGAACACAGCAGTAGCATGTCTTCCCCCCTACCCAAGAAAACAGTTAGCAATATTTCAGTTTATATATACAGGAAATATAGCAATTTAAGAAATGTTCTATGGTTCTAAATATTTCTGTAGTCCCACTCAATATTCAACATCAGAAACGTTTCCATTGATATAAAATATTTCAAATGCGGATGCTTATTCTGGCTGGTCACCCGTTTTCCTTCTAGAATATTTGCTTAATGTTAATGCTCCAACACATTGGGCTTGTGGAACATTTATTTCAGACACAAAGCAGACTGGTCAGTGTGCGTGCGCCGCCATTTTGGGACATAAGCAGCCTGCACAGCACGGGGTACTCTGTCCCAACACCTCTGGGGCTAAACGCTTGGCCATAATGGTATCCACCTGGCTGGCGTGAGGTTAATGGGAAGGAGCGCTGGCACCCTGTGGGGATGCAAGGCCAAATCCTCAAGTCACCTTCTTGCAAGGTGAGCAAGCCAAAGTCATCCTCGGGTACTAGATCAGCCTGATGCCATGCTTTGCCACTGATTAGCCAATTAATGCAAAGAGCCTCTTAAAGTGATTCATGTTTATCTAGGTCAACATTTTGGGGGAAGGAAAGGAGAGGGGAAAAAAAGAGATAAAGCGAAGGATTCCACAACATATAAAGCAATTTTTACCATTAGAATTGGTGACTGGTTCCTTTTAATACTGTAAACAGCACCCTCTAGAGGCTGACTGCCTGAGCAGAGGTGCACTTTTATTGGTGGAGCATGGTTACCGCATTAGCTGCTGCTTCATACATTTTAAAGATTTAATTTGTTTTCTTTTGGGTGGGGAGGGATAAGGAAGCCAGTTGAATCCAGATGTGGGTGTGCTACGATCAGCTCAAATGTAGCATTCATCTGTTATTCCAGCCCCGTCCAGTCAAAGCACTAACCAGCCCTACATTCACTGCCCTGAACGAGGCTAGCTCGACAGACAGCTCCTCGCAGGAGACAGGAATCCCATGCGCTGTGGTGAATATTAAACGGGAGGGTTTTGGAGATTTCATCTTGCATACCAGCTTAAGCTCGAGCTCTGCCATATCATTACAGTTTCCATGGCATGGGATGAATGGGGATTTTAAAAAGCCAGTTTAGGGAGAACTGTCAGCTAATGCTGCCATCTCCTGGGTCTCTGGCAAAATGCATCCACCACTGTCCAAGCTCTCTGCAATGTCCACAGTCCCAGTCAATGTTGTTACTGGGACTCCAGTGAACTGAAACAGCGGGCGAGAGATTTGGACGGTGAAAATGCACCCAGCGGTACAATTAACCATTCCGTCGTTCTGAACTAGAGTTGTGTCTGGAGGGAACATTGTGAACTGTACAAGACCAGTCAAGGACAGGTGGTTACTGGTCTGAGACTGCAGGTACTGGAAGCAATTTGAGGGAATAAATTATGAGAATCATATGAAGCATATCATTAAAGCATTTTAGATGAAGTGGAATTTTTCCCATCGTGTATTGGAACCAATACTGCAAATAAACTGTGACAACACAGATTGTTAAATACACAACAGGACACTGGATGAGTAATTTATCAGAAAAATAATCAGACTTTCTGGAAGCGGGAGACTATTTCAGGACACTGACCTTGCATCAAAACCTGCCATGACACCATAACCACACCCAATCTCAAACCGTCAACAGAAAAACTAAACACTGGGGAATTGGGTGGCGCTGTGGGTTAGATAGCGGCCTTTCATCTCTGGGGGCTGAACTCAATTCAAACCCAAACTGATTGGAGAAACATCTCACTCTGTTGGCTGTCAGCGTGTTACATGAAACAAATTTGGGCAGAATCAGTCCAATTCCTGGTAGGCATGTGCCACAGCACAAACCTCTCCCTGATGCAGACAGGCCTGTGGACAATAGGTATAGCAATTGCCATAGCCCTGTTCCTGGGACTAGGGACAGGGTCACTGGCAAGGCTTGGAAGCTAAGCAGAGCCAGGCCTGGTAGCTAAACAGAGCCAGGCCTGGTTAGTACCTGGAGGGGTGACCATCAGGGAAGACCAGGTGCAGAAGGTCACGGAAGGAGCCCCGAGGAGGGGCGGTTGGTGAGAAGGTCACGGAAGGAGCCCCGGGAGGGGCGGCTGGTGAGCAGGCCCGGGCGTTGGGCTGAAGATTGTCAGACAGGAGGAATGGTGGAAACGGAATGGCGGCGTGCACAGACGCAGCGGCTTTGCTTCTCCCAGGACGGTGCTATTTACGTTTAATGTTAATGTTATTTGTACTGGACTCATGGGAGCTTGCAAGATCACATTTCGTTGTTCATGTACTTGTGCATTGTACAATGACAATAAAGTTGAATTATTATTATTCTGATAGGTGTGTTCTGCTGAGGTTGGGGCCGAGGAAACTTTAACATGTACTGTACCCGTCCTGGCACTTCTTGGGGCCGACGATGGAACTGAAATGGAAAAAGTGTTCCTCCGCATGGACAATCACCTTGAGCTTTAAAAAAGAATGTAATTTTTGAAACAACCTTTAAGCCACTTTTATATTGGTGCTGTTGTCATTCAGATTGGTGAGCCTAGGGTCTGTTGCCAGCAAGCTGGATTTAGTAGTACAACCACTTGGAGCAGACCGGCATAATCAAAATTACAACATGCCAAAATAAAAGTGTAGACTGCTGGATAATTTTGTAGTGATTCTGGAAATATCAAATGCCACAAACTCTGTTCTGAGACTCGACATCTTCCTCAGACAACTCAATAATAAAAACATAGAAGATAGGAGTAGGCCATTCGGCCCCTCGAGCCTGCTCCGCCATTTAATGAGATCATGGCTGATCATCCAAATTCAGTACCCTGTCCCTGCTTTCTCCCCATATCCCTTGATTCCTTTAGCCTCAAGAAATATATCTAACTCCTTCTTGAATATATTTAATGAATTAGCCTCAATTGCCTTTTGTGGTAGAGGATTCCACAGGTTGACCGCTCTCTGGGTGAAGAAATTCCTCCTCATCTCAGTCCTAAATGGCTTACCTCTTATCCTTAGACTGTGACCCCTGGTTCTGGACACCCCGCCATCGGGAACATCCTTCCTGCATCTAGTCTGTCTAGTCCTTTTAGAATTTTATACGTTTCAATGAGATCCCCTCATTGTTCTGAACTCCAGCGAATATAAGCCCAATCGACCCAATCTCTCCTCATACGTCATTCCTGCCACCCCAGGTATCAGTCTGGTGAATCTTCGCTGCACTCCCTCCATGGCAAGAACATCCTTCCTCAGATAATGAAGTGCAAAAACCAAATCAGACCCATAATTTCAGGGATATTTCTGCAAGGTTAAAGCGTTACAAGGTACATTAAAACCTGATCTCAAACCACTGTAATTAGTCATAAATATTCATAAGAACCATTATTAGAAGAACAAAAGGGGGGTGGGGGGGGGGGGGGGGGGGGGGAGTAAGAAGTTGTTTTTTCCAGAAGGTTCCTAGATGCTTTACCATAAGTGACTATTGAGGCAGAGACTAGAATATAATTTAAATGGGAACTGGATAAGTATTTGAAAAGGGATATAAAAAGATACAGCAAGGGGCAGTGAAATGGTTTTAAAGTAGATAGCTCTAATTAAAGAGCTAGTACCAGCAGACATGATGGGCTGAATGACCTGCTCTATAGTTTTATGAAATACAAGATATTCTCTCAGTCTTAGTGTTCAGGCCTTTAAAATCCAAGCTTAGCTTCAACTAACCACTACCTCTTCCATTTACCTCATCTTTTCTCCCACTCTTTTCAACCTTGCAGGTGGCCTGTACAATTGGCCTTGGCTTATCTGTCAATGTAAAACAATGGTAGTCACTATAAGCCACTGCAATCGGGGCTAACAGAGATGGCGAGGTTCAGTGAGCTTGTGTCTGCTACAATCTTATAATTGATGCTTTGGGAGAGATTATTTTTTTTTAAATGGAGGCCCACATATACTTTTAAAACCATCCAAGATCAATTTATCAAATATGGCTGACAAGAACTTACTGTACATTACCATTTGTGTCAGCCCAGTCCATCAGTAGTACATCGGATTACTTTTAAGTAATTGGGCAATACATATCCTTAATGTTATCCTTCTCACAGCCACCTTACCACTCCCTGCTCTTTTACCATTTCTGTTCTTCCCCCTGAAAAATAGAAAATTTTCCCTTTATCATTCCTTCCAAACTCAAAATACTCCATTCAACATGTTCTTCCTCCTCAGACTCACTGCAGAGTCTGCTTCTCAAATTCATTCTTTCCCAGGCCCTCAAAACCAAGGAACTCCTTACCTCCCTCAGTCTTCCCGTCATCCTGTAATCCTCACCCTTGTAAAACCCAAACGTGGTGCTGTGGGATCACTTTATGACTCAACAGACCTTCCTTTTTTTAACCTTGTTCTGCTCTTCTCAGACGGAATTTCCGTTTGTCTCTTTTACCTTGTTCATCTGCATTGCTTAGTTTCCCTTCTCGTGTTTGATCAGGTATCTATCTAGACTCATCTTTTGTTTCTTTACTTGTCCCATTGCCATCTCCTTTTGCTTTGTACAATCATACCGTTTGTCATTTAATCACTCCTTCCTTCCACCCTATCATAGAACTTCTCTTCTGTTCTTTTCTTCCATCCCCCTGCACTTGCTTAAAATCGGTTACATCTCTAACTTTTTCCAGTTTTGACGAAAGGTCATCGACCTGAAACGTTAACTCTGTTTCTCTCTCCACAGATGCTGCCTGACCGGCTGAGTATTTCCAGCATTTTCTGTTTTTATTTCAGATTTCCAGCATCCGCAGTATTTTGCTTTTGTATTCCTTTTTTACTCTTTGCAACTTTGATCACGCATTACACGATGGGCTTTTGCCCTTCACCTTGGTTTCGCAAATTTTTATTTCGTTATTTATCTAAAAAGAGGTCCACCGATAAGACAGTGCCTAGGAAACCTCACGCACTGATCAAATTCGCTCTTGCTCACATATACACACATGTACGTTATTGCTTCCTACCTGGCAAAGCAGTGATGAAGTCCCGCTGCAACATGGGCTTCAGATAAGAGTTAATATGTCCATGCTGGTAATGGCACATCCGGGAGATTAGGTGCTCCACAAATTCCACCTGATCAGATTCAGACCACTGGTCAAAATATTTAATGCACAAATCCTTCTCTTTCTCGTAATTGCCTGAAGGTCGCTTTCTGGAGACGATCATAGACGGGGGTCCATTAGTGATCTGGGTTCATTAATCAGAAAAGGAAAGGAAATAAAAACGAAAACATTATGGACACTTAAATTCAAGTTCCAGACCAAATCAATGCAGATGCTTCAATGCTGAATGTTTTAAAGACTGCAGCAGACTTTCTGCACTAAGCTGGGGTTGGGGTGGGGTTGGGGTGGGGGTGGGGGTGGTGGGGGGGGGGGGGGGGGAAGAAAGAGAGAAAAGGAGCAAGAAATCAGTATTTAGATCTGTCAAAACATGCTGGCTTTTAGGAAATATTTAGGCATCTCAGGGACTTGAGCCCAATAAATCAGCAAAGCTGTTTTGCAAAGCGTTTACTTGATAGAAAACATGTACATCACAAGAGGCAACGCATATGAAATAGGTGCAATATATTTAAAGCCAATATGCATAAACTCTATTTGTATCAGCTCTGTAATCTTGCCCTATATAAGCTTTATAAGCAAAAAAAAATTAAACCCTACCTACATCTATATTTGGTGCATTCGGTGCCTATAGCTGTTAACTTTAAAAAAACCATCACAGCAGCAGACCATCAAAGGGATCATCCTAAGTGAAGCAAAGAGACCGACATGGTATTGATCTTGTCATGTACATCCCTCCAAAGTGTTATATCGGGAAACTAGGTCAAGCAGCAGGAGAGGCAGGAGAGCACCGCACAGAAAATGAGATTGAAATATCAGGATCGCTGAGTTAGCTGATCGGAGTCAGGTCAACAGTTAGGACACAATAACTGCCTTGCCCACTTCTGAGTTAGAGAAAGCAAAAACCTTGCCTCATGCCTTCAGGATGTTCCAAAGCACGTCACAGCCAAAGAAGTATTTTTGAAGTGTCATCATGGTTGTAATGTAGGGAAATACGGTAGCCAATTTACGCACAGCACGGTCCCACAAACAACGAGACAAATGACCAGATAATCTGTTTTAATGGTGTTAGCCGAATGGTAAATGCTGGCCACGGCACCGGGGAGAAATTCCTTGCTCTTCTTTCATTAGTGCCATGGGATTTTTTACGTCTACCAGAGAGGCCCCTCCCACAAAACTATGGGGAAATCGCCAATCCCACGCAGAGAGTGAATAATGAGGGAGGCTGCCATTTAGCCAACACTGTTCAGGTCCCAATCTGAAGCTACGTGGATCTGGGTTAGCATCACTGAAGATTGAGGGCTACCTTATAGCCAGACCTAGCACCACCAGCCTCCTCTCCCTCACAGAAACAACACCTGGCAGCAAGTGCAGAGTGGCACTGACCAAAGGCTCAGGACAGACAGATCTGTGGTTGTTGCCTAACCTGGGCATTCAAGCCAAAATCCCCCAAAAAAGGACAAAAGTACAAACAGAGGCAGGAAAAAGTGATGCGCTTAGCTCAAACATAATGTACAACTTGGCTTATTTTCTAGTAACAAACACAAGAGACGTCAAGGCCGAGAAAAGTTCATTCGGTTCAGTGAAGCTCATCCTTCTAGTATGCCTAACTGCAATTAAACCAGTCACAGTTTGGCAGCCCCTAATGTTTCTGCCTTTGCTACTTTGCCTTTTTTCAAAAATTCATTCTTGGGATGTGGGCGTCGCCGGCAACGTCATAATTTATTGCCCATCCCTAGTTGCCCTGGAAAAGGTGAACCGCTGCAGTCCACGTGGTGAAGGTGTGCCCACAATGTTGTTAGGGAGGGAGTTCGTTCCAGGATTTTGACCCAGCGACGATGAAGGAACGCCGCTATATTTCCAAGTCTGGATGTTGTGACTTGGAGGGGAACTTGGGGGTGGTGGTGTTCCCATGTACCTGCTGCCCTTGTCCACTTAAGTGGTAGAGATTGTGGGTTTGGGGAGCTGCTGTGGAAGAAGCCACACATCACCATCATCACACCACCATCACCATACATCAACTGCTTGCTGGAGCGTGGGAGGGAAGAGGGGGCAATGAGTGAAGAGTGTGGCTCCCATTTACTGAGCTGAATGATGTGGGGTTAACTGGGAGAGTTTGATGGGGACAGTGTAGAGGGAGCTTTACTCTGTATTTAACCCGTGCTGTACCTGCCCTGGGAGTGTTTGATGGGACAGTGTAGAGGGAGCTTTACTCTGTATTTAACCTAGCCTTTACCCGGTTCAGGTAGTACTGGTCCTGTTGCATATTCCCAGGACGTAGTTTTAATTTCAGATTTCCAGCACTCGTTTTCTTTTCGTCACCAATATTCCTTACCTGGAGCAGAAACTGTAATTATTTTTTTTATTTTTTTTATTTTTTATTTTTTTTTAAATACAGAAAATATTATTTTGAAATTTCCAAACTGGCAGAAGTGAATAATGGCTACTTGAATTGAGTTAAGTTTCATTTACATCCAGCTTTTTAAGCACTGAATTGCTGCAGAATGGACTTAGTTTGCGGCCATTTTCTAATTAACATTTAAATGACCAAACCCCACAGTGGTTTGAACACCTACATTATTGAACTGAAGCTACACAGTGCTTCAGCCTACTGGCATAACTGTGCTTAAATGAGCGAGACCAAACCACCGACATAAAATACTGAATATACAACAAACAAAAGGGGAATGTTTCCAGGCAGTACTAGCGATTTTTATTCAAACTCCAGGCAGCAAAAGTGTTAGCTTCACTCAATTAGGAGTGAACTACTCAAATTAAAACCACGCATTCAATCCAGAGTGAATATTTTATACCCCATCTGCAGCTACTATTGTGAAGATCCATTTTTCAACATATCCTACAGCTCATAAGTCCTCTAGCAAAATTTAACTTGGTAAAATATTTCTCAGCGCCGTCAATGGGCTTATTTAGTGTGCTGCTGTCAATACGCCATTGGCCCTGGACCCTGATCTCCAGCTACATGCCAGGTCCTACTTGGATTAGAAACCACCCAGCTAAACCTTAGACCATCCTTCAATACCACCAGGCCTCAGGCTTTCCTCGACCTCAATAAGGCCCTGAACTCTCAAATTTAGACTCTTCATATACAATCAGGCCCCAGATTCTCTCCCCGTCAATAGGCTTTGGCCTAACGCTGGGAGAAGGGACAACCTGGTAGTGGCTGAAGAGAGTCTAAACCTAGTTTCAGATTTCTTCCAGCAGGTTTTTGGCCTGTTTCAGTACCCATGAGACACTGTGGCACAGACACTGCCCCTTCTCGCTCCACCGTCTGTGTTCTTGGACCCGTTTCACATCCTATTTTCTCAATCCTACTACTGCCCTAAGCGCCATGGTGGTGGTGTGGTCTTCATCAGCAGGTCCCTTTGCATCTTTCGAGCACCTCACCTTTGACCAGCCCTTCCACGTCCTTCTCATCTGCCCCCTCCTTCATCCCCTAGCAACTTCTTAGCTGAAATCTCCTCCCTCATCATCTCATTCAGCCTCTGCATCAAGCTACAGATCAAGCTCAGGTGATTTCAACCATCAGTTCAATTCTTCAATTTCCTTTCCTTCAATTTACTTGTACTCTTGCCTTCATTCTCCAAGTAAACTCTCCAATCCATGGCCACCCTCTTGACCTAATCATATATCTGAGGTTGTCATCTTGGATAAAGCCATCTCTTATTACTTCCTACTTTTCATCATCATCTACAAAGCTTGAAGCAGGCAGGGCACTTTTACAATCACCCTCTGTATCCCTGGAGGAAATTCCTTTCTAACCCCCTCATATTCTCAACTTCCTCTTCTCTAACCCTCGAACTACCTATAATGCTATACTTCAGTTGCTGAACAGCTTCCTTGCTTCTGTCATCAATACCCTCATCTCCTCCAAGTCCCTCAGCGTCTCCCTTGCCCACCATTTCCTTTCGTAGATGTCTCAACTCCAGCTCTAAGGGCCACAAGCTGGCGAGCAGCTGGTCCAATAGACAATCATCTAATGCAAATACTGCAATTTACTGTCCTCCGGGTACAGTAGTGGTTATGTTACTGGACTGGTAATCCAGACAACGCGTGTTCCAATCTCACCATGGCAGTTTGAGAATTTAAATTCAGTTTAAAAAATGTGGAATATAAAGCTGGCATCAGTAAAAGTGACCATGAAGCTGTTGCTTGTTGTAAAAACCCAACTGTGTGTCGTGGTCATTATCCAGTTACGTGGATGACTCTTGACTGCTGTCGGGAGTGGCCTAGTCAAGTCACACCTCGGGGCAACTAGGGATGGTTAATAAATGGCAGCGATGCCCACATCCTGAGAATTAATTTTAAAATAAATTCCTTCGCAGGGCAAGGAAATGGCAGTAGCTAGCTCCTGGTTAACACCCTGCCCCACTGTGTGCTGTAACTTCTTTACAAAGATCGCCCTTCCTCTGATACCCCCATTTTGACCTCAACAAAAAAAGAGAAGCTTATGAATTTCTGCATCTCAAAGGTCAAGCCGATCTACATAGCAATCTCAAGTCACCTCTCCTGCCCCGAGCTTCCCCCAATCTCCCTCATTTTGTACATCCCTCGAACCTTCACCAAACTATCATCCTTAGGAGACCCACCTCCTGCACCCATGACCTCCTACTAATCCTCCTCCCCAAACAATTCCTCCTTGGCCCAATGCTTGCTGACAAATAAATGGTTTCCTCTCCTCCTGCTTTGTTCTCTCACCCTTCAACACAACATTCACACCATTGATCCCTGTTCTCTTCACGGTCACCCTGCCTCTTGACCCCTTTTCCTCTCAAGTCTTTGAGCACGTTGCCAGCCAGGTATGCGTTCTCTCCTATCACTTCCTCTTAATTTCAGAATCCTGGTCCTTCAGCTACAAATCCCTCCATGGCCATACACCCTCCCCACCTCTGCAACCTCCTTCACCTCCACTGCTCTTCCAGCTCTGCTCCACCTTCAGTAGTAAAGCCTTCAGCGGTTTTGGCCCCCACACGGATACTCTTCCCAAATTCCCCTCCTTCAAAAGCCTCCTCAAAACTTCTTCCTTTGACCATGCCTTTGGTACCAACCTCAACTCTTCTCCCACCGCTGCGCTGTGCCTTGGTTATTTTTGTCTGGAGCATTCTGGGATGGTTTTATCATGATCAAGGTGCTATATAAATGCAAGCTGCTGCTGGTAAAATTCTACTTAAGCCAGTATGCTTTAATGCTGGATAGCTCTTAATTTACCACATCACATTACTCCCAATAATGCTGCCACCAGTACCTTACCCCGGTGTTACTCAGCTCCAAATACAGCCCAAATTTGCAAGGACAGAATTTCTACCAGCTTGCAGATGCTGCTAGGATTTCAGTATTGTTGGCTGCATGAAATGTTCACAGGCCCAACAGTACAATTATAGCTTCTGTCCTTCTGTTTGGAGAAACACACAGGACAAGGGATATCTCACGGCGGCTGGAGGGGAACTTGGAAAGGGAGGGTGGAAATCCAGTTGTCGTGGTCCACGTTGGAACAAACGACATAGGTAGGAACAGGGAGGAGGTCCTGCTGAAAGAGTATCAGGAGTTAGGATGTAAATTAAAAAGCAGGACCTTGAGGGTAATAATCTCTGGATTACTGCCCGAGCCATGTACAAATTAGCATAGAAGCAGACAGATCAGGAGAATTAACACGTGGCTAAAGGGCTGGTGTGGGAAAGAGGGGTTCCTTTTCATGGGACACTGGCACCAGTTCTGGGACAGGAAGGATGGGACCCGTGTCCTAGCGGAAAGGGTAAATAGGGAGGTGGCAAAAGCTTTAAACTAGTAAGATGGGGGGAGGGATCTACAAGAAACGTAACCAGCCTAAATATAAACAAAACTGGAAAAGAGCGCACAGGAAAGAATAAAGTAAGGGAGGATATTCATGGCAAGGGAATAAATAGAGTTATAGAACAGAAGTCTAAAAAGATGGTTAAACATAAGGCGAGAGGAAATCCGATTAAAAATGAGTTAAACTGCCTGTACAGCAATGCACACAGTGTCCGTAATAAAATAGGGGGAGCGGGAGGCAATCATACGTTGCAAGGAACCAGGCATCGTAGGGATTACTGAGACATGGCTACAGAAAAATCAGGACTGGGAATTAAACATTGCAGGGTATAACATATTTAGAAAAGATAGGGAGGGGGAAAAAAGGGAGGTGGAGTCGCTGTACTTATTAGGGATAACATAATGGCAGTGGAAAAAAGTGACGCAGATATCAGTAAGACAAAAATAGAATTCATATGGATAGAGGTAAAAGATAATAAAGGATCAATCACACTAATAGGCGTAGTCTACAGACCATCCAATAATGGAAGGAAGGTAGAGGAAGAAATATGCAGACAAATTAGGGAAATGAGTAAAAAAAATAGAATAATCATCATGGGGGATTTCAACTACCCCGATATTAGTTGGACAGAAGAGGTAGGTAAAGGGGATAAGGGAATGGAGTTCCTACAACATCTACAGGTCTCCTTTCTAACCCAATATGTAAAAAGCCCAAGGGAGGATTCGCTATTGGATCTAGTAATGGGGAATGAACCAGAGCAGATAAGAGAAGTAAAGGTAGGGGAACATATAGGTAATAGTGACCATAATATAATGCGCTTTAAGATGATAATTGAGAAGGACATAGGTAGGATGAAAACCAGGTTAATAGATTGGAGAAAGGCTGATTTTGAGGGGCTGAAAAGAGAACTTGGGGAAAAAATGATGTAGAACAGCAATGGGAAACATTTAAAACGGTGTTTAACAGAGTGCAGGAAAAATATATTCCACTGAAAGGAAAGAACAAAATAAACAATAATGAGGCTCAATGGATGAATAAAGCCATAAGGGAACAATTGAGAGTAAGGAAAGAGGCATACATTAAGTACATAGACAGTAGGGAAGTGCATGATGAGAGAGAATACAAAAAGATTCGGAGAGAAGTCAAAAAAACAATTAGGGAGGCAAAGAGGCACAATGAAATTAAATTATCAAGGAACATAAAACAAAATAGTAAAATATTTTATAGGCACATCAATTAAAAAAGGAAGGTTGGGATGGGAATAGGGCCATTAAGGGATAGTCAGGATAATACCACAGGTAACGATAGAGAGATGGCAGAAATATTAAATAATTATTTTGCTTCAGTATTTACCAGGGAGGTAGAACAGGTGGACATGACATTGGATGATGAAATTATTAATGAGATAAGTGCATTTAAAATAAAAAAGGAGATATCTTAAATAAATTAATCAAACTCAGAGGATAAAACCCCTGATCCGAATGGATTGCGTCCACGCCTTTTAAAAGAATCTAGGGAAGAGATAGCAGAGGCATTACTATACATATTTAATAATTCATTAGAAAAAGGTGTAGTGCCAGAGGGCTGGCGGATAGCTAACGTAATACCAATATTTAAGAAGGGGGATAGAACATGTCCATGGAATTATAGACCAGTCAGCTTAACATCGGTGGTAGGAAAAATAATGGAATCCCTACTAAAGGAGAAAATAGAAGAACATCTAGAAACCAAAAATATAATAATGAATAGTCAACATGGATTTCAAAAGGGAAAAATCTTGCTTGACCAACCTTTTTGAATTTTTTGAAGAGGTAACAGAGAGAGTAGACAATGGTAATGCAGTAGATATAATTTATCTGGATTTTCAAAAGGCCTTTGATAAAGTACCCCATAATAGACTGATGAACAAGGTCAGAGAATGTGGAGTTAGGGGACAAGTAGCAGAATGGATTGCTGGCTGGCTTCAGGACAGAAAGCAGAGAGTGGGAGTAAAGGGTAGCTATTCAGTGGCAGAAGGTAGGTAGTGGTGTTCCACAAGGATCAGTGCTGGGACCACTGCTGTTCACAATTTACATTAACAATTTAGACTTTGGAATCAAAAACACAAATTTCTAAATTTGCAGATGACACCAAATTTTGGGGGGGGGGGGGGGGGGGGGTGCAGAGGAGATTTACAAGGATGATACCAGGAATGCGAGGGTTTACATATCAGGAAAGATTGAACAGGCTGGGTCTCTTTTCTCTTGAACAAAGGCTGAGGGGTGACCTTATAGAAGTCTTTAAAATTATGAAAAATTGATAAGAGTGGATTCAGAGAGAATGTTTCCACTTGTGGGGAAGAGCATAACTAGAGGCCATCAATATAAGAGTCACCAAGAAATCCAATAGGGAATTCAGAAGAAACTTCTTTACCCAAAGAGTGGTTAGAATGTGGAACTCGCTACCACAGGGAGTGGTTGAAGCAAATAGTATAGATGCATTTAAGGGGAGGCTGGACAAGCATATGAGGGAGAAGGGAATAGAGGGTTATGCGGATTGATTTAGATGAGGAAAGACGGAGGAGGCTCGTGTGGAGCATAAACGCCAGCATGGACTGGTTGGGCCGAATGGCCTATTTCTGTGTCGTATATCCAATGTAATCCTATGAGTTGTACAACACTAGGGTGAAGAACGAGTGGGCACAGGTCTATCCTGGTGGTGGGAACAATTCTGAGATCAATTACGAGCATGACACCAGAGCCCTTTACTCCAACTTTTCCTACAGTGTACTGGTTATCTGTACACTAAATGAGCCTGATCTGTATATATAGAGAGCACTGCTGGTTTCCCACCACCACAATGTACAATGAAAATGCTCATTAAGGAGAAAGGTCCATATGCCCCAAATCCACTTGATGTTATTCACATCCATGGCGTTCACTGTTTTCTGCACACAACTCTTACCTGCCATACTGTATTCTTCTTTGGGGACTCGTCCTCATTCTGATCCTCCATACCCGATGTATTCTGCAATGCAAGAAACAGAACGTGTAAATAATGAGGAATTGCTTAGGGAAATAACATTTTAAATGCACCAGAGACTTTTGCATTTCACAAATGTAGACAACTCAGAATCCTACCCATCTGTACAAACCCTATTCCATGTTAACAAGCCTGATGGGTGTGCTGATATTTTGTGCAGAAAGTGTGTCCTGGTTATGTATGTTCTGAAGCTTGCTAATGGGAAGTTAGTAATGACTTAGTAACAGACATGAAAGATCCATAAGATTACAGACAAGACTCCAGAAAAACTGGCTCGATGCGGAGAAACCTGCGGCCTATCATTGCCCACACTACAAATGGGGGATTAGGGCAAAAAGGTCTCTCCCTCCAATCAACTCCATCATACAACCAACTATACAATCAGCATGTCTGCACTATGCTATTAGCATAGCTTTCAACACAGGTAATAACAGTAATCATATAGAGACAGCTGAGAGTGTTACAATACAGCAACCAAACCCAACAATATCGATCTATATAAACAAAATCTCAAGTGGTTGCCAAGCATCCTCTAGAACCAGAGCACGAGTTAGTTACACTTTTGGACACAGTCCTGCTTATCTTGCAAAATATTTCAAAGGTTCTTCCCTGCCTTTCTTGCATTGGGCTCGGGAGTTTAGTACAATGATGCAAATACAAGACATTTGCCAGAATAACCCCAAACCAGAGCACCATAGGACATTTTCAGAGCTTGGTTTCAGGCTATGGGCATCAGTGAGAGTGTCTTCAACACGTGACATGTGACCAGCTGTTTCAAAGAGCTTTTAGGTGGGCTTGTCGCCTCCAACCCCTTCTCAAAAGTCTCCATTTCCAGAAAGCAGTTCAACAACCCAAGCAAAAACTTAACTCATCACAACTATGACAGCTCTACTCCAAGATACGAACCAATCAAAACTCATCCCACATGTGGCTGATGGTTTCCATGTCATTAACGCTGAGGCAACTTTGGGACTTTAGCGTGTCCATGTGCAGGAAGCATTGATACATGCAAATGTTAATGAGATAGATATCTTTCACAATGTATTTTAGGATATAGTATAGGAGTAATCGGAGATATGACCTATGGCAAATTTGAGAAACAGGTGACTTTAGACCTATGGTTCCCAAAGCTTTTCGTCACTGGCAGGTTTTCCCCATCGCATGTCCGAGTCTGTTGTAGACTGACTGAGATTGATGGTCACGATTAGTCATCAGCTGTTGTTGCATCATGTGACTACCAGGATGGTAGAAGGAAAACTAGATGGACCTTTGGTTTTTCTTCATCCAGCAATTATATGTTCCTAAGGAGATGCATTACTGTGACAATAACATAGCAATTTAGATCAGCCTTGTTACTGAGGTGAACAACTCTGGAGCCTTGGTCTGTAGGGCGAGTTTGTGCCTTGTACGCTCAAACCATTCAATATTGATAAAGTGAGGCAATAGAAGGTTCAGTGCAAAGGCTTACTGGGTTGAAGTAAAAGAAAGAACCTTCTATAGGTGTCACAGACAATGAAATGTAATCACTGTTGTAATGTTGGGAAAAGCAGCAGCCAATTGGTGCACAGTAAGGTCCCACAAACAGCAATGAGATAAATGACAAGATAATCTGTTTGAGTGATGTTGGTTGAGGGCTAATATTGGCCAGGATACCAGTGAGAATTTACGCACTGTTCTTCAAATAATGTCATGGGATCTTTTACATCCACCCGAGAGGGCGGACAGGGCCTCGGCTTAACGTCTCATCCGAAAGATGACACCTCCGACAGTGCAGCACTCCCTCAGTACTGCACTGGAGTGTCAGCCAAGATTTTGCGCTCAAGTGTCTGGAGTGGGCATCTGACTCAGAGGCAAGAGTTCTACCACTGAGACAAGGCTATGACCTTTAAGTATGGCTAAAAAGGGCAACCAAAACATAAGCTGGGAAACAGCACAGCTCTTCCCTCATCAGCAGAGCTTTCATGCTTTGAAACAGTTTAGATTTTGCTGCATTCTTTCCCCTCTCCTCTGATAGAAGTGTTTTCATTGTGGGGCAAAGTTACTGACAATACCACAGGAGAATTCAGAACACAAATTTCAACTTACTGTACAGCAGGCTATTGAGGTAGTCGGGGAGGATAAAGAGAAGCCTGTTTGGAGTTACTACATGGAGAAACTACCTCAGCAACAATTCTGCCCCTTTTCACTCAGAAGTCCAGAGGATTTTTGTTTCTGGTGGGAAAACACTGGCATTTTGGCAAAGAATACATTTATAATGTTGAAAAAAATGTTGCTTTTTCTGCTTGTAGAACTAAAAAAAACTATGACTGGGTATTTCAGAAAATATCTTCAAACGCTTTCTTCATTTCAAGGGCAGGCACAACAAATTCATTACTTTTAAATCTTCCAGCTTCAACATTAAACTGAAGCATGTGCATTTTTCTGAAACCCTTGTGTTTACCAGACAGTCACTTTAATCTGGACTCCAATGCTTTATTTGCGTGAAATGGTGGTGGCAAACAAGGCCTCGTTTTTATTCCCGAGAAACACTAGTACAGGCTGCTGGCAAGGAACAGGGACTGTAGGACAATGTCGTGAGTGTGCACTTGCTAACGCACAAGGCAGGAAACCACAATGCATGACATCAGCAGATTGGACGCGTGTTAAGTTCTAAGGTGTAAGCAGTGGCTCAGTGGGTTAACGCTCTCCCCTCAGAACTAGGGTTGTGCGTTCAAGTCGCACACCAGAGACTTGTGCACAAAATCTAGTATTAAGGGAGTGCTGCACTGTCGGAGGTGCCTTCTTTTGGATGAGACGTTAAATCGAGGCTCCATCTGCCCACACAGGTGGATGTAAAAGATCCTATAGCACTATTTCGAAGAAGAGCAGGCGAGTTCTCCCCGGTATCGTAGCCAATATTTATTCCTCAACCAACATCACAAACAGATTATCTGGTCACGATCACATTGCTGTTCATGGGACCTTGCTGTGCACAGCAAGGTCCCACAAACAGCAATGAGATAAATATCAAGATAATCTGTTTGAGTGCTGTTGGTTCAGGGCTAATATTGGCCAGGATACCAGAGAGAATTTACCCACTGTTCTTCAAATAATGTCATGGGATCTTTTACATCCACCCGAGAGGGTAGACAGGGCCTCGGATTAACGTCTCATCCGAAAGAAGGCACCTCCGACAGTGCAGCACTCCCTCAGTACCGCACTGGAGTGTCAGCCAAGATTTTCTGCTCAAGTGTCTGGAGTTGTTGCCACATTTTCTACATTACCACAAGGACTACACTTCAAAAGTGCTCCATTGGCTGTAAAGAGCTTTTGGACGTCCTGAGGTCATAAAAGGCACTACATAAACACAAGTCTTTCTGTTCTTTCTTATCCTGTATCCTGAACCATACTACGTCCTGCTTGCCCATCACTGGCCGACACAGCTTAACGTGTCAAATTTAATGTCCTTGTCCTCATCTGCAAAATCCTGCCACAACCGTATCCTTCCCCATTCTACCTCTGTTTTCACTATTAGAAGCCATCTCTTCAACCAAGATTTTAACTCTCCTACACTGAATCCATTCTTTTCTTCTCTATGAAGCTCCTTTGGACACTTTCCGGTCTTAAAGTCACTATATAATGCATGCTGTTATTGAGAGCAACAATGCGTCTTGCTTGCAAATGCTGAACTGGTCGCAGACCTGGCAGAAAAAAAGTGAACTGGTCACAGAGCTGGCAGAAAAAAGTTTTTTTTTTTTTTTTTTTAACAAAAAGAGTTCTTTATGGATTGTGTGCGTCTTACTACAACACTGGTGTTCCTACCTTGTATCATATGTGCAAGAGCACGTTACTGCATTCTGCTCATATTTTAAAGCTGGGCGGGGTGGGGAAATAGCTCTAGCTTATTGGTATTATAGTATTTACAACACAGAAACAGGCCATTCAGCACAACACGTTTATGCTCCCACACAAGCCTCCTCTCAACCTACATCATCTAACCCCATCAACATATCCTTCTATTCCTTTCTCGCTCATGTTTATCCAGCTTCATGCTTTAAATGCATCCATGATATTTGCCTCAACTACTCCTTGTGGTAGCAAGTTCCACATCCTAACTAGTCACTGAGTAAAGAAGTTTCTTCTGAATTCCCTATTGGATTTATTAGTGACTATCCCCGCAAGTGGAAACATCTTCTCCACATCAAGCCCTTTCAGAATCAGAAAGGCCTCTATCTGTCTTCTCTTTTACTAGAGAAAAGAGCAGCAGTCTGTTGCATCTTTCCCAATAGGTATAACCTGCTTTTTTATGGCCTTATTAGCCTTCATCGCTACTTTTAGTGATTTGTGTATCTGCAACCACAGATCCCTTTGCTCCTCTATCCCATTTAGACACTTATTTTCCAAGGAGTATGTGGCCTCCTTATTCTTCCTAGCAAAATGTACCACTTCACACTTATCTATATTGAAGGTCATTTGCCAATTACACAACCATTCTGCATGTTTATTAATGTCTTCCTGAACACAAAAAAATGTAATCTAAAATATAAGGACAGTAATGAGATTAGTGTGTTAGGATGGAGGTTTGGGCCCTTTGTACGATTCTGGGCATAGCTAGTTCCTGATCATAACTACACACCAGTGGAAGCAGTGTCCTTCCCCACCTGATAGAGAGCAACAAAAGAAAACCAAAGGTGAGAAAAGGTTGCATTACAGCAGCAACTCCCTTAAATGAAAGTTTAGTTAGCAAGTAAAGAATAGCCGAAGAGGCCAATAAGCGCATCAGCTCTGCTGCCTTCACATATTATACTGTTACAAACCATGAGGAAGAATGAAGGAGGACAGGCAGTTCAGTGGAGTGGGCAGAAAGATGGCAGACAAATGGCGGATGCAGTTCAATGTGGAGAAATGCGGAGTCGTGCATTTTGGGTAAAAGAACAGTCAAAGGAAGTGTACCTAAATGGTAACATTCTTTAGAGTGGAGAAACAGGCATCTATGGATGCCTATACAAAGATCTTTAAAAGTGCACATGCAGGTAGAAAGAGCTATTAAAGGCAGCAAATCGGATTCTGTTTTATAAATACAAGAGGCATTAAATAGAAATAAATAAGGAACTGATGTGGAATTTGTCCAAGACATTACTTACAGTTCTGTCACCCCATTATAGGAGGGATATTAAAGCCACCATTAAAGGGGGTACAGCAAAGATTCACCAAATTGATACCAGAAATCGCAGGTTACAGTTACGAAGGAGTTTTAAAAAAAATTGGGGCTTTAAGTGCAAGAAGAGTTTAACTTTTACAAAAATATTTTTAAAGGCTTTGAGAAATAGCAAACAGTAGTTTTCACTGGTTGGTGTATCAGTAACAAGGAGGCAGACTTATGGCTATCAATAGAAGAACACAGAGGGAAGTTAAATGAACATTTTTTCACACACAAGGATTTGAAAAGGATTAATATAAAAGGATACAGGGAAAGAGGGGGGAGTGAACCATTAAAGAAAAATCTTTCTGCCGCTGGTTATCCAAGGGCCCCTGCGGAAAAGTGAACTTGCATGGATGTCAGAAGTGAAAACGATTAGGCTTAGCAGTGATTCATGATTAATAACAGCACATGGGCGAGATACTGGCTCGCTGTATCCTGCAGAACAGTACCCCTAATACAAGGCAGGACCTTCAGGAAGAGAGGAGAAAATTGGAAAACCACCAAAAAAAACCACACGCTCACTCCTGATCTCGACGCCCAATTACAGACTGTAAACTTGTCAGTCACAGATCTGTTCAACCTACAAAAGAGAGAGCGGCAGATCCTTCATTCAATAACCAATGCCCCACAATCATATATTGCCACACAGAAGTTCAGTTGTGGTACTCGAGCAATCGATTTAAAAAAAAAATTGATCATTTCAGGACTGTACAAGTACTGAACCAAGATTTGAGTACTACTAGAGCATGTATAGGGGAAACATCATTACCGTAATTCCTTTTAGCCAGAATATGAGCCAATTAGTTTGCATGATACAGGAAATCTATATGTTTTTTATAAAAGCCATACAGATTTATTAATTATTGATCTGTATGAAACAGGAATTCTCAAAAATTTCAGAAGTGAGCTTCCTCAATGGGTAACAGCACCATGCATGTGTATTACTGAGCTATACAGACCAAAAAGGTCTCATGTTCAATTCTTAGGTCAGTGCTCAGTTAGCAGATATCAGCCGAGACTGCAATTGGCTCGTTATCTCTCAACTGGAGAAGGAAAAATAAGTACAGGCACCCCACTCCTGATCATGATCCACTGATCCCAACTGGAAAAGGAAGAAATAATTGCATTTCTTAGCGCCTTTCATGAACTCAGGACATCCCAAAGCACTTTACAAACAATGAAGTTAATTTTGAAATGTAAGTCACTGTTGTAATGTAGGAAACACAGCAGCCAATTTGGACAGCAAGCTCCCACAAACAGCAATGTGATAATGACCAGATAATCTGTCTTTAATGATGTTGATTGAGGGATAAATATTGGCCAGGACACCGGGGATAACTCCCCCTGCTCCTCTTCCAAATAATGCTATAGGATCTTTTGCATCCACCCGAGAGAGAGCTTGGTTTAACATCTCATCCGAAAGATGGCACCTCAAAGTGCAGCACTTCCTCAGTACTGCATTGGCGTGTCAGCCTAGATTTTTGTGCTTAAGTCTCTGGAGTGGGACTTGAACCCACAACCTTCTGACTCAGAGGAGAGAGAGTGCTACCAACTGAACCACAGCTGACACTTATGTACATGTATGTGGGCAGCTGGCAAGGAGATCGGGCTTATGAGCTCCTCCCCACTGCATCAAATAGCCTGTCAGTGAACCTCTGAACTCACTCTGGCGAGTTAGTGCCAAGGTGGCAATGCCTATGGAAATGCACCATAGGAAATGGCTACAAGAAACAGTAGAAAATTGGCAACAAAACAGAGAGGGTAAATTTATTTTAATATAAGTTTCCCAAATATCAATACTTTGGGAGACACTTACACAAGTTAAACATGGGTGGTGGGGGGAAGACAGGGAAAGAGGTTTTAACGTCAAGTGATAACACCAGATGAAGGCATTCAATTGTGTATATTCATTTAAAAAGGTACTACAATAATTACAATTAAAGGGTCTTCACTGAAGTACCTGCTTTTGCAACCCTTATAACAGAGAATGCATCAGGAAGATAGCATGGGATGCCAGGCTCTTTTTTCAAATGGACTGAAGTGAATTGCATTACTGTTGATTCTATTTAGGAGTAAGATCCCCACAGCATGCACGGTGGAATAATTCTGATCCCAGGCTATTTCAGTTACAAGACAAAGCTGGCAGAGAACACTAGCCACTATCCAGATTTTCTAAAAGACAATTGCCCTTTTGCCAATGAACATTCTGGGATGTCCCATTGTAACCAGACACACCAGCATCTGCTGATTCAAAAGGCACCACTGAGACTCACTTCATAACTAGAGGGGGGCGGGGCAGAGGGAGGGCGGGCAGAGGGAGCCCATTGCACTGTACGGTAGTGAAGTATGGGGCCCGCTAAATCACCAAAGCTACACTAAATGGGAAAAACACACAATAGAAGCCCTACATGCAGAATTCTGCCGAAGCATCCTTCGCACCCAAAGAAAAACGCCAACAAATGCATGCAGAGCCGAACTAGGCAGATACCCACTGATAATAAACATCCAAAAACGAGCACTAAACTTCCTAAATCACCTCAAATCTAGCTCCCCAGACACCCTTCATTTCAAAGCCTTTCAGACCCAAGAGCTAAACCCAGAAAAGAGTCCCGAGTCAGCTGCTACTGAAACTAAGTACTCAGCCGGACCCTGACCAGCCCCAGACCAACACAGCCGTCCAAACACCAATCCGAGTGAACCAAATCATTAAACAATGCAAAGAAACCTACCTGGAACATTGGAACAAAATAACCGAAAGCCAAAGCAGATTAGAATGTTACCGGGCCCTAAAGAGAATATAAACTGGCAGACTACCTCACGACCATCAGAGACACAAAACAGAGACAGACCCTCACCAGGTACAGACTAAGCGACCACCAACTGGAAATTGAAAAAGGCAGATACAAGAAATCCTGGCAGCCTAGAGAGAATAGAATATGCGATC
The DNA here is from genome assembly GCF_052327205.1 of Somniosus microcephalus. Lineage (NCBI taxonomy): Eukaryota > Metazoa > Chordata > Chondrichthyes > Squaliformes > Somniosidae > Somniosus > Somniosus microcephalus. Next base: position 115,943,689 of record NC_140994.1, read on the forward strand.
AATGTCTGGCCGGCGAGGTTGAAACAGAAATGCATTTCCTCCTAAAATGCGAAAAATTCAACACATCAAGAAACATATTATTCAACAAGCTAAGCCAAACAACCCCAGATTTCAAGGAATTGGATGACCTGTCAAAATTGAGATTAGTCCTGGGAGAAGGAGACAGACCATACCTTGGGGCCAAATATGTAACAACATGTCACAACCTGAGGACTGTTTAAAATTAAGACTGTTTAAAATTAATATTGAACGTACCAAATGAAGTAGAAAGACTGTTTAAAATTAATATTGTTTAAAAGTAATATTGTATGTACCCAACAAATGTCAAATCGATTGACACCTACAGAATGTTGGAAAACTGTACCTTTTTGCTATGTAAGCTTTGGCAATATGGTTCTCTGTAAACTTTCATGCCAATAAAGTATTTGAATTGAATTGAATTGAATTGAGAGAGAGGCAGGCAGACAGAGAGAGAGGGGCAGAGGGAGCACGAGAGCGCGCGCGAGAGAGAGAGAGAGAGAGAGAGAGAGAGAGAGAGACAGACAGACAGACAGACAGACAGAGGGGCAGACAGAGAGAGAGAGAGACAGAGCGAGAGAGAGAGAGAGGGGCAGACAGAGACAGAGACAGAGAGAGAGAGAGAGAGAGAGAGGCAGAGAACGAGTGAGAACAAAAAAGCAGAGTGGGAACTGAGTAGATAAGCATGATGGACAGTACAGACAGGTAATCTGTGGAACAGGTTCTGCAACACTAAACTGGCTGAATTTGCATGCACTGGGCTGCTCGCCTCCACAGATCGCCTTACTGTTGCCCTTTATTTCAGTCATCTAAAAGATTAATCAATGGCCCCTGTTCTTGGTACCCTGGAGAATTCAGTTACAATTAAACCCTACAAGTACATGGAAAGGAGGGAGATTTTATTTACAGGCAGCATCCATCAGTAATGAACCCTGGCAGAGTACGATACTGTAGCAAGCCATTAGGAATCTTAATGCATTCTCCGATAACGATTGGAACTTCACAGCTACACAACGCTGAATTTGTGATTCTAACTGTAATTCAGCAGTACAGTGTTAACTCAGCATATCCCCTCCCAGCAGTGGCACTGCTATCTGGCTGGCTTCCCTACCCTCGCTACTGGAAATGCTATTCCTATAGCAACCAGAAAAAAAAAGCCCCATGTTCTTCCATCACAAGAATAGCAATTACTTACTGCAATCCACCGGAAACCTAGAGTAAAAGGCTAGCACTGGTTCGGAGTTTTGCCATATTGATGGCTGTCCGCCTTGAACTGCAAATCGAAGGTGAGAAAAAAGCTGAGTCAACACGACAGTGGAAAAAACAGTATTCACCCAGCACTGAAGAGAGGGCCAATGTCAGAACTACTGACGTATAATAGGTGTGTGTGTGTCTGTCTGTGTATGTGTTGGGGGGAATACATGCTCTGCACCAGTAGCTAACAGTTCTGCAGCACTGTTATTTCCCAAGCAGGAATACTATCCAACCCAAGGACACTTAATACATTGTTTTATTTTTAGATACCTTCAATTATCTTTGAGTTTGAGCAGCCTCTTTACTGCAGAATAAATGCTTGTTTCAAACACAGGACTCTGCATACTCAGACAAGAAAGTACAAAAATAAATAAATGCATTAGGGTCAAATGGGCATTCATACAATCATCCTCCCCAGGATTTCTTTGGAGGGCGGTCTTCTCCCTTTTATCCTATTTTTAAAAAACACGAAGTACATTATTTCATAAAAATAGCACACTGAATTTATTCTTCATGTTACTGGGCCCTTGCCTAAAACTTTGTACAATACAATTGCAAATTGTGTTCTGACGAAGGGTCATCGACCTGACACGTTAACTCTTGTTTCTCTCCACGGATGCTGCCTGACTGGCTGAGTGTTTGCAGCATTTTCTGTTATGTTGTTCCAGCATCTGCAGTATTTTGCTATTGTATGAATAGGGTATCCTGGCTCAATCTTAATACTGCAACACCACAGATTCCAGCAGCGATCATTAGCCAATGATCAAGGCCATGAACCTGGGTTGACCTTCCCCCTTCCTAACCCAGGGGCAGTGGCCAATCGCAACCTTGCCCGAGGTTAGCTAACGGAGTATTGACCAACAATCAAACTTGTTACCACCTTGGGTCTGAAGGACTTTGTTCATCCTGAGCTTCGGATCATTTGTCCAGTCCTCCAGCCTCAGACTCCTCTGAAGTAACCAAAGCATTGCTCTGTACTGTGCGTTTCTTGGGCAAATAACCTCTCAGCAGTGTCTGTCACGTGCTGTATATAAACGATGATTTCTCAGGATCGCATGTATAACCTGTCAGGTCTATATCAGATTGGTGCGATCTGACCCATGTTCTCCCACACTGTCCCTAGCTGAGGTCCATGCAGGAAGAGGAGGGTGAAAGCCATGGAATGACTGTATAATTGGTCATTCTACCAGGAAGCTGCCAGTAACACTCAAATTATTCAGCCCCTTCGCAAGTCCTGGCCAGAAACCCTGCTAACGATCCTTTACCATCAGTATAGTTTTCAGCACATTGCCCAGGATGTACGTGTGGAATTCAGTTCTCAACACTTTTGCAAATCATGTCATCGCCTTGGACATCAACCAATTCTGACAGGGTCTAGCACCATGCACTCCTGTATCCTCCCACCAAAGCCGCCTAGCTTCCTTACAAACTGTTCCATCTCTGCCTCTTCCTAAAGCCTTTCTTCCCTTTATTCCCTGGGGCTCTGTGCCATCTCCCACTCCGTTCTTCCATCAAAGTCTCCACCACTCATCATCCAACCCCATCCGGTTTCTGCTGATGACTAGTGTGCATTCATCAACTGCCTTCAGATCGCACACCCTCAGTGTTCAACGCTTCCACAACGCTTTCTCTGCATAATGGCTGAATCACTACATTGTGATTGTCTCATTTAAATACATGGACGCAATGAAAGTGTCTCCAATTATCCCCGACCTCAAATGGGACGCCCAAGACTCCCCCATTGCTAAAACGGCCTTCAAAAATCTCCGTTCTCTCTGTTGTGTCAAACGAATCTCAACTCTCTGTAGAGCTCGAGTCTGTCAGAGGCTTGAATTATGTTCCCATGTCTGGAGAGGCTCTCGCACTCTGAACAACATCCAAAAAGCTCATCATCTGATTGATGATGCTTCTCTCACCTAAGGGCCTCCAATCTTGCTTTGTCCGACAATGAATCGTGTCTTATTCTATCTTAATCAATACTACTATGGTTACTACTCCTCTGAACTTCACCAACATGTTTAATTCAAGCTCTAAACAGTCCATCCTACAAGCTGTTTCTCCTATCTCCTCGCAGAGTTGAAATCAAAACTTATCGCAGAGCTTTCTACTCTACCCCCTTCTTTCCCAGGGTCTCAAGCTGTGGAACTGCTTCCTCCCTTAGGCTTTCCTTCCTTCTACAATCTCCAGGCTTTTCCAAGTCTCAGCTTGACCACCTGTTTTTAAATGGACGTAAAACATCATATATTCTTCATCCTGCCATTCATTGATCCCTCAATCAACATCTCCAAAAACAGATTACCTGGTCATTTATCACATTGCCGCTTGTGGGACCTTGCTGTGCACAAACATTTGCTTACATGATACCAGTAACTACACTTCAAAATTACTTCACTGCTATGAAGCATTTTGGGACTTCCTAAGGATGTGACAGGTGCTATATAAATGTAACCATTTTCACCACCACCTTCTCAAGGGCAATTAGGGATGAGCAATAAATGTTAGCCTTGCCAACGACGCCCACATCCCATAAAAAAACCTCTAATTTACAGATGCAAAATTACATAATTTTCCACTCATTTTGGTGGAGTTTTTTTTTCCATTTCCTGTAAAATTTGTGCTCAAGGTGAGGGATGTTAGTGTTAGGGACCACTATTTGGGATACCTTTTATCAGCATCGAGCATTCCCAGCTTAGGTATTACAGTTAGGTGCAGAGTAAAGGTAGCTGTAATTTCACTTTCCATTTCCCACACCAGTCATCCTTTAGCCTCTTGGAGCACAACAGCCAAGCAAGTGCCAGTTCTGTGCTGTGGGCTTGCACTTAAGAACTAAGTTGAGACTGCATAAACTCATTTCACAAAGGACGCTGCGAGCCAGCAGGCAAGAATTACATTAAAGTCTAAGGTGGTTTGGAATCCTGGTTGCAACAACCTGCATTTGTATAGCTCCTTTAATGTAGCAAAACGTCCCAAGACTCTCCACAGAAGCGTAATCAGACAAAAAAGGCGAGCCAAAGGCGAAGATATTGGGAGGGTGACCAAAAGTTCGGTCAGAGGTGGGTTTCAAGGCGGGTGTTAGCGGAGGAGAGGGAGATGGAAAGGCTTAGAGAGCCATGGCATCCAATGGTGGGGCGAAGCGAGGAGGAAATGTACAAGAGGTCAGAGTCAAAGGAACAGTTCTCGGGGTGGGGGGCAGACGGGCTTGTAGGGCTGGAGGAGGTTACAGAGGTAGGGAAGGTGAGCCCATGAAGGGATTTAAACAAGAGGATGAGAATTTTAAATTTGAGGTGCATGGGGATCTGGAGCCAACATAGATCAGCGAGGACAAGGGTGATGGTGAGTGGGGGATAGGATAGGGGCAGCAGAGTTTTGGATGAGCTGAGGTTTATGGAGAGTCAGAGGCTAGGCAGAAGAACAATGGAATAGTTGCAGAGGTGAAAGGTCAATGTCTAACTGACTACACCACCCAGTACTTGTAGAGGCTAATCCTGAATGAAGTGAAACAATTTACCTTTGTCCAATCTGACAATCGGTGAAAGATAGGATGCAAGAACACAGGGTTATTGGGATCAGGTACAATGTCAAATCTGGTACTGAACCCATCATATTGGGGTGCCATGTCTCGCTCCATTTAGGAAATGGGGCCAGGGTAACACTGCTGATTACATACTGGTAAATAATCCTCTGGATGGATATCTTGATAGTGAGATAAATATACCAATATATTAAAAAAAAACTTGTTTTTGCATTGACCAGGTCTCCTAGCTCTCCTGACGCTACTAAAGGGTCAGTATAAAATAATGGAGCAAACAATACAATTTTATCCATACACTTCAAAAGCAGTAGTTGACAGTGAGTTTATGGCTTTACTGGATGTTTAAACCACTCAGGCTTCAGTTCACAAGGATCTTCACACAATCGTCAATGTACCAAATTGCACAAACCACCGGCATTTCACCCACACTTACAACACGATTCATTCAAAAACATTTCCAGAAGAACTGAACATTTTCCAAGGGAGCAGAAAATGTAAGCAGCCAGCAGTGCTGTTACTTCAGTGTGATGGTACCCATGGGCTACAGGGAGAACTGCACTTGACCCAATAGCTGCAATCTCTAATGCATTCGTCACCTCAAGCTGCTCTGACTGTTCCCACCACCAGTGATAGACCTGTACCCACCAGTACTTCACCTCAGTGCTATACAACTGACAAGAGCTCCATCTCCAGACTCAACCCAAAGTTTGAAAGGTAACAAAAAATCCAAAATCGTAAACTGAGAAACACTCAGAAGTAAAGCTTGAATATTTTACCCACCACCATTACACTTCACTCAAAATGATGGGCGTGAAGATTCCAGTTATTCAATGGTTTGTAAAGAATGTGCCAACACTATCAGCTAATCACAACATTGTGACACACAAGGTTTTAGCCTCACTGTTTCATACTTCAATTAAAAAGGAACATCTGGTGCTGAGCTCCCACTTAGTTGAATGTTTTTATGCCCTGTGGGTTTGGCTTGTATAATCTTAAGCCACTGAGTTACTTGCGAGGGAAAAGTTAGATGTGACTTTTACACTAGTGTGGTTTGTGCTCGTTTTCAGAGTGAACTGAAGCCTAGTGTTGTTCAATAGAAATTGCTGACAAGTCACTTGTGGTTACGGCAACACCGTTTTAGCCACATGCACTAATTTCAATAGAAACCCTTCACATCCACTCACAGTACAGGTAAATGTACTTCACGTGTATATTCACTTAACATCTACCACCATTCAGTAACCAAGGAAGTAAAGCACTCAACAATCACAATACACGCAACACTCTGCTTTTCATCTTACCATTTTACCAACAAATGCACAAAAAGGTTAAAGTTCACATACATGGGCCATGCGAATGAGTATTGAGATCACATGCCCAATGACTATTTATTACTCATTTTTATTTACTACTCAAATGCAATGCGTCACATCTGGATTCCCAATTGGTCCACATGTGGCTAGTGGCCACGCATTGAACTGGGCTGGTATAAACCTCGTTAACAGGTGTACAGTTATCATTATCCAGCGATTTGGTGAAACATCTGACAATCTTAGGAAATGCAAGCTCAGTCTGTGTTTATTATTCTGCTTTGCGGATCACCTCTGTTCAGTCTGTAAGGGGAACCCCGAGCTTCCGGTCGCCTGTCACTTTAATTCACCGCCACATTCCCACTCAGACCTCACTGTACTCGGGCTCTTGCATTGTTCCACAGAAGCTCAACGTAAACTTGAGGAACAGCACCTCATCTTCCGATTAGGCACTTTGCAGCCTTCCGGACTCAATATTGAGTTCAACAATTTCAGATCATAACCTCGGCCCCCATTACATTTTTGCTTATATTTTATCCACATCTTTGTTTTGGCCCTTTCCCCCGCCCCCCTTTTTTTCTCTCCCCCACATGGCAGCTGTCTCTCATTCTGCCAGAACATTTCACACCTAATCTAGAGCCGTCTTTTGTCTCCACGAGTCCCATCACCATCTCGTCTGGTTTTGAATACCTCTTAATGTCTCTTCACTTCTTTTGTTCTCTCCCAGCCCTGCCTTTCGATCTATTTCATTTCCTTTCCAGTTTTGAAAAAGGGTTCACCCGAAACGTCGACTCTAATTTCTCTCCATGGATGTTGCCTGGCCTGCTGAGTTTTTCCAGCATTTTCTGTTGTTATTTGTGTTTATTATTAGTTACCATGGCATAACTGATATACATCAGGTATCAATCCAAACTGGAATCACATTTAGAAAGGGACATGCAGCTTACTCCAACATACATTTTTATGGGTGTTCTTCACTATGAGGCCACATTCCATAAGTAAATAAAAGCATTTAAAAGGTCCAAATTCAATCTGTCGGCATGGATTACAAGAGAGTGGCATAGTGGTTAGCACTGTTGCCTCACAGCGCCAGGGACCCGGGTTCAAATCTGGCCTCGGGTGACTGTCTGTGTGGAGTTTGCACATTCTCCCTGTGTCTGCGCGGGTTTCCTCCGGGTGCTCCGGTTTCCTCCCACAGTCCAAAGATGTGCAGGTTAGGTTGATTTGGGTTGATTTGGCTATGATAAATTGACCCTTAGTGTTAGGGGATTAAATACGTGGGGTTACGGGGATAGGGTGGGATATGTGTCGGTGCAGGCTCGATGGGCCGAAATGGCCTCTATCTGCACTGTGAGGATTCTGTGATTCTGTGAAGAGATAGCTCACCTAATGTCAGAGTTGATAACAGCATTCAAAGTAGCATCTTATGCAGTACTGAACTCAGGCACAAGAACTTCCCAAATTACCTTGGAGTGGTTCTGGATAATAATCTCACATACAGTTAACGTGATAAAAACTACAGGCAGGATAAGGACTAGGATCAACTTAATCCACAAATTATGCGAGAGCCACTGGGGAGCAGATGCTCACACCCTGCAGGCAGCCACTGTGGCACTTGTTTTCTCTGAAGCTGAATATTGCACACCAGCATGGGCAGCAAATGCATGTAGAAATCGTATTGATGCGCAACTGAACAGCGCTCATTATAGGAGTACTGAAACCAACACAGACAGTCTGGCACCCTGTCCTCGCACATATTTTGCCACCACCTCAAAGAGAAGCAGTAATAATCAAAGAATACAACGAACCTGGCAAACCCAGATCTGTGAATTAATAAAGATATCCAGAAGCTCAAGATGCCGCCTTAAGTCCAAGAACACCTTCTGGTTCGTGGCTGAAACTCTCAACCTCGGATTTTCACCTGAAGACAAGTGGCAGAGGATATTTGAACCCAACGGGGTCAAGAACCAGGACCATGGATCCCAGGGATCAGCAACCCGACTTCACCATGAACCAGGACCATGGACCCCGGGGATCAGTGCTAGAAACTAGGGGTGCCTAAAAATGCATATGGCTTTTAAATTAGAATTTGAGACAGTCTTTTTAATCAGTTAGATTAGGTGAAACATAAACATTCCACACGGAGGCCCATGGGATGGTCCTGCCAGGCTAGTTATCTGTTGCTTGTAAGTTAGGGTTTTGACTTTGTTAACGTATCTTTAATTTGGCCAGTAAAGGCCCAACCTATGTTTCTTCCATTATTACTAATAACCATATTATAATCTCCACAGATTTGTTAAATGAAGGTGAGATAGTCCAAGCAGTTGCAAGTTGCTATGTATTTTTGAAAGGGAAAAAAAGTATAAAGCAACAGCTATTGAACACTGAAAGCAGCGCAAAACCATAATTCATGGGAATGTAAAAGTTCTGAGAGAAAAGATCACAGCAGAGGGAGTAAATCATAGACCTTACTTGTGAAGGTCAGAATGGTGAGATAGCGACTGGTTAATGTGCGACAGCTTTGATTGGGGCCTTGTACTTGCTGAGAAAAAGGGGGAGAGAGTAAAAAGAGATAAGATGGATTCCAATGGAAGAACCTTCAATTTGTAAAAACAAGGATGAAGTAATGAGACTGTGGCGGAGCCGCCAAAGGATTCAGAGCGGTTGTACATAATTCCTTTAACAGCAATGTAGTTACTGTCTGTGCCTGTACCTTTAATTGCACTGTTGGACTGTACAATGTCTAGTTACCTTTACAGCGCGGTTTCAACGTGACGACGTCATGCCGTTAGTCACGTGATTCCCCAATGGCGGGAAGAACGTGATGACGTCAGTCTTCTGACCAGGGGATCAGTCCTCGTGGAGCCCTCAAGGATAGCAGACCTGTAGTTGATGTATTCCAGCAGTTTCTAGTTAAAACCTGTTTTGTTCCATTAAAGTTCATTGTTTTAATTGCCTGAGTCGAACTCAGTCTTTTCGATAGGAACCTCCGTTCCTACATTGGTGACCCCGAATTCGACGAACGATTTTTGGGGAAGATTCATCATGGACACGAACGCAGTCATGCTGAAACTGCCACAGTTCTGGGAACAACCACCAGACGCCTGGTTTATCCAGGCTGAAGCCCAGATCGCCATTAGGAACATCGTCGCGGATCAGACCCGTTATTACGTGGTCTCCGCCCTCGACAGCGCAACTGCCGCACGGATCATCAACCTCCTCGGTAGTCCTCCTACTGACAGCAAGTATGATGCAATTAAGGCGCGGTTGCTTCAGGTTTTCGGGCTCTTGAAGTCTGAGCGCGCTCGTCGGCTCATCACGCTGCCCGGCCTCGGGGACTCCAAACCGTCCGAGCTCATGAGCCAAATGCTCACGCTCTTGGGTGCCGAACCGGAATGCTTCCTCTTCTGGGAGCTTTTCCTCTATCAACTGCCCGAACAGGTACAGGCTGCCCTAGCCAGGTCTGACATTACAGGCTGCGCCGAGCTTGCTGCCGAAGCCGCTAAGATTTTCACGGTAACCCAGCAGTGCTGCGCGGCCACGAGGCACCCATCCCCCACAGACGCGGTTCCAGCTCCTCCTACAGCGGGCTGGTGCTCCTACCACACCTGTTTTGGCGCGAAAGCACGATGCTGCTGCTCCCCTGCAGTTTTTCGCCCCAAAAAAACCAACAAAGCTCCTACAGCGTTCCTGGCGAAGGAGGGCCAGGTCTAACGGGCGCTCCGCGGTTGCGATGGCCGTCGGATCTACGGGGAAACTTTAGATCACCGATTCCCTATCGGGCCGACGTTTTCTGTGTGACACCGGGGCGCAGTGTAGCATTCTACCTGCGTCGAAGCTCGACATGCAGGCTGGGAACCTCGGTTATTCCCTCGTAGCGGCTAATGGTGCAGCAATTCGATCTTTCCAAAAGCGGCGGGTCGAAGTCCGTTTCGGCAGTCAGCGCTTCTTTTGGAATCCGTCACGGCCACAGTCCATCCTAGGGGCAGATTTTCTGTGCGCCAACAGCCTCCTCGTCGATGTCCAGCACCGCCGGCTGGTCAACGCGGCCACCTTCCACTCAATTCCATGCTACCACGGTACCTCCGTGTCGCGCTCTATTGCCTGCGCCTTCCCTCCTCCGGATGACTTCACTCGGCTCCTCGGAGAGTTTCCAGAGCTGACAAGGCCCACTTTCTCCTCCTCGGCAACGAAGCATGGTGTTGAACATCATATCACCACTACTGGCTCCCCGGTTTATGCGCGGGCTAGAAGGCTCGAACCCGGCAAGCTCGCGGCTGCGAAAGCGGAGTTCGACACGATGGAGCAGCTCGGGATCATTCGACGATCCAATAGTCCCTGGTCCTCGCCTCTCCACATTGTTCCAAAACCGGGCGGCGGCTGGCGGCCATGCGGTGACTACCAACGCCTAAACGACGCCACCACTCCGGATCGGTACCCGATTCCGCATATTCAGGATTTCTCGGCCCATTTGGCGGGAAATTCTATCTTCTCTAAAGTCGACCTCGTCCGTGGATATCACCAGGTTCCCGTGCACCCGCAAGACGTCCCGAAAACCGCAGTCATCACCCCTTTTGGCCTCAGAGTTCCTGCGGATGCCGTTTGGCTTGAAGAACGCAGCACAGACGTTCCAGCGTTTAATGGACTCCATTCTTCGAGACCTACGTTTCATCTTCGTCTACCTTGACGACATCCTCATCACCAGTGCCAGCAAGGAAGAGCACATCTCCCATTTGCGTTCCCTCTTTACACGCCTCAGCCAGCATGGTTTAATCATCAACCTGGCCAAGTGCCAGTTCGGCCTGCAGCAGATCGATTTCTTGGGACACCGCATAACATCAGACGGCGCCGTCCCCTTAAATGACGAAGGTAGAAGCGGTTACCTCTTTCCCGCGGCCGCCGACCGTCAAGGACTTGCAAGAGTTCCTGGGAATGGTCAACTTCTACCACCGTTTTGTCCCTAAGGCGGCTCAGCTTATGCAACCCTTGTACGGGGCCCTCAAGGGCAAGTCCGGTAAGGATCCAATCAGCTGGACAGCCGAGATGGGCCTGGCGTTCGTCAACACCAAGAGCGCTTTGGCCAACGCAACCATGCTGGCGCACCCACTTCCAGGTGCCACCATCGCCCATACCACGGACGCGTCAGACTACGCCATCAGTGCAGTGCAAGAGCAGTGGGTCAACGGCACGTGGCAACCGCTGGCGTTTTTCAGCCGTCAACTACGGATGAATGAAAAAAAACACAGCACCTTCGATCGGGAGCTACTGGCCCTTTTCCTCACCATTCCCAGTTCTTATTGGAAGGACGTCCCTTCACGGCTTTTGTCGACCACAAACCTCTTACGTTCGCCATGGCCAAGACTGCCGAACCGTGGTCCGCTTGTCAACAACGTCACTTGACATTTATTTCTGAATTTACCACGGACATTCAACATGTGTCTGGTAAAGACAACGTGGTGGCGGATTGCCTCTCCCGTGCGACGGTCCACGCGGTGCACCTGGGGATCGACTACGCCCTCATGGCTGCAGATCAGGCCTCGGAGGTCCAATCATACAGAACCGTTCCCTCTAGCTTCCAAGCGACCAACGTCACTTTCCAGGCCGCAGGCGCCATGCTCCTTTGCGACGTCTCCATGGGCGTTCCCCGACATATTGTGCCGGTCGCATGGCGCCGGAAGGTGTTTGATGCCATACACGGGTTGTCGCACCCTGGGATGAAGGCTTCACAATGGCTTATGTCGGCGAAGTTCGTCTGGAAAGGTATGCACCTCGATGTCCGTGACTGGGCTAATACCCGTGTCGTCTGCCAGAAGGCCAAAGTCCAGCGTCATGTTAAAGCTCCAGTGGCTATGTTCGCTGTTCCGGAGCGTCGTTTCGACCACGTGTATGTGGACCTTGTGGGGCCGCTTCCGCCTTCTCAGGGTTATACTCATCTCCTCACCATGGTGGACCACACCACTAGGTGGCCAGAGGTAATTCCTTTGGTTTCCACCACTTCAGCAGAAGTCGCTAGAGCTTTCATCTCCTACGATAGCAAAATACTACAGATGTTGGAAATCCGAAATAACAACAGAAAATGCTGGAAAAACTCAGGTCAGGCAACATCCGTGGAGAGAAATTTGAGTTGACGTTTCGGGTCGAACCCTTCTTCAAAACTGGAAAGAAAAGAAACAAGATCGAAGGCAGGGCTGCGATCGGACAAAAGAATAAAAGAAACAAAAGAAGTAAAAGAGATTAGAAGCTAGACGAGATAGTAATAGGCTGAGATTAGGTGTAAAGTGTACTGGCAGGGCAAAAGATAGCTGCCAGGTGTGAGAGAGAAACAAAAGGAAAGGGGGGGGGGGAAAGGAGTGGAAAAATTACAAGAAAAAATGAAATGGGGGCCGAGCTTATGATCTGAAATTGTTGAGCTCGATATTGAGTCCGGAAGGCTGCAGAGTGCCTAATCGGAAGATGAGGTGCTGTTCCTCGAGTTTACGTTGAGCTTCCGTGGAACAATACAAGAGGCCAAGGACGGTGAGGTCCGAGTGGGAATGGAGCGGTGAATTAAAATGACAGGCGACCGGAAGCTCGGGGTCACCCTTACGGACTGAACGGAGGTGTTCCGCAAAGCGGTCACCCAATCTGCGTTTGGTCTCCCCAATGTAGAGGAGACCGCATCGTGAGCAGCGAATACAGTATACTAGATTGCGAGAAGTACAAGTAAATTGCTGTTTCACCTAGAAGGGGTGTTTGGGGCCCTGGACAGTGGGAAGGGGGGAGGTATAGGGGCAGGTGTTACATCTCCTCCGCTTGCATGGGAAGGTGCCAGGCGAAGGGGAAGGGCTGTTTGGGGTGAGAGAGGAGTGGACTGTTAGGTTGCCCGTTTCGGGGTACCGGCGGACATCTCTTCTGACCGTGGGCCACAATTTTCCTCGGAGCTTTGGAATGCTGTAGCTCAGGGGCTCGGCACCAAACTTCATTGCACCACCGCCTATCATCCACAGGCGAACAGCCTTTGCGAGCGATTCCACAGGTCGCTTAAAGCTGCCCTTCGAGCCAGTCTTCAAGGTGCAGGATGGGTGGACAGACTTCCATGGGTCCTTTTGGGTCTTCGTACGGCGCCCAAAGAAGACCTGCAATCGTCCTCAGCTGAACTCGTCTGCGGCCAGCCTCTCCGAGTACCAGGAGATTTCCTCCCTTCTCCCACAGAGCCATGGTCCGCCTCCCAGCAACTCGTTAGCCACCAGGAAGCGGCCAGATGCTTCGCTCCGGTGCCTACATCAAATCACGGCTTGCAGAACTCCCACGTGCCACCGGGACTGAAGGAGGAGGAGTACGTATTCATCCCCCACTACGCTCATCGGGATCCGCTCAAACCCCCTTACACTGGTCCTTTCCGCGTCATCGAACCAGGAGACAAATCCTTTTCGGTCGACGTCGGAGGAAAGCCGGATCACATCTCGGTGGACCGATTGAAGCTGGCTCACCTGGACCTGGACCACCCAGTCGTCGTCGCTCAACCACCTAAACGTGGCCGACCGCCCGCAGCCGCCGCGCCAGATCAACCAAAGCCGCCCGCCAACTCGACCACGCTCGCCGCGCCTGCTCAACCACAACTGACTGCCAGCTCGACCACCGGTCATCAACTTCCTCTACCAGGGTACCGAAGTCGATCAGACAGACTGGTCAGACCTCCTCCTCGTCTTACTTTTTCCTGTTAAAGACAATTCTGGGGGGGCGCATGTGGCGGGGCCACCAAAGGACTCAAAGGAATTATGTACACCCGCTCTAACAGCAATGTAGTTACTGTCTGTGCCTGTACATTTAATTACACTGTTTGACTGTACAATGTCTAGTTACCTTTACAGCGCGGTTTCAACGTGAGGACGTCATGCCATTAGTCACGCGATTCCCCAATGGTGGGAAGAACGTGATGCTGTAGTTGATGTATTCCAGCAGTTTCTAGTTAAAACCTGTTTTGTTCCATTAAAGTTCATTGTTTTAATTGCCTAAGTCGAACTCAGTCTTTTCGATAGTAACCTCCATTCCTACAAGACCTTCTTTTGGGGAGGGCTTTCATCCAAACACCAAGACAAAGAACTTAAGCCGTCATTGGTTGATGAAGGTTTAGAGGAACCTCTATAGGTTAAATGGTCTTGTCAATAACTTGGCCTCAGGCCCACCCCTAAAGAGAATAAAAAGTGACACCCCAAGGGCTTGCACACAGACTGCGGAAGGGAGAGCCGAACAGCTGGTCGAACGCTCTTTTAAGAGTGATCCCATGCTCACCATCGAAGGCCAGAGAGAGAGAGACACCAGAAGCCAGAGAACTGTTTACGCCTGCCAGCCGTCTGTCCGATATCAGCTGCTTGCCACGGTCGCATGTTTTTGCTGTATTACTAGTGTGTTACTGTGGTAAACCACTGTCGTTCACTATTGTTGTTGTTGTTGTTGTTGTCGTTCACTCTTGTTTCACTGTTATGCCTGACTATGCCTCAGCTGACTCCGCCCCTGGCTACCTGGTATAAGGACGGCCGCATGGCAGCTCTCTGGCATTCGGTCGTCCACTAGAGGCATAGTCCTGATCTGTTTGAAGTGCAATTCAGTAGTTAATAAAAGCCTGTCGTTCTGAACTCTGCTCAGCCTTTTATTAGAATTGATAATAAAATTGATGCGCTAACTACTGACAATAAAAAAAATAATAACGATGCTGCAGATACTTAAGATCAAGTGCCTGGAACTCGACCCGCAAGAACCGGACTCGACTGCTAAGTTCTCGCACTGGCTGAACTGTTTTGAGTCCTTTCTGGCTGCATCCGGCGAGACCGTCGCCGCCAAGCTCAGGGTGCTGAATTCTAAAGTAAACCACCGAGCTTTTGCCCTTATCCGGGACGCTACGAGCTACCAGGGGGCTATCGACATTTTGAAGGAGCAATATGCACGCCCGGTCAGCTATGTTTACGCAAGACATCTCCTGGGGTCTCGCAAACAACAGCCCGGGGAACCCACAGAAGCATACATACGGGCGCTGAAGGAACTCGGCCAAGCCTGCGAATGCAAGCATCAGCCACGAAACATACGGAGGAGCTCATCCGGGATGCCCTCGTTGCGGGCCTCAGGTCCACTCACACACGGCAGCGACTGCTGGAAAGTAGCGAGCTCGACCTGAAGGCGGCGATTTCACTCACCCTTTCGTTGGACGTAGCCCATCGGAACATGGAGGCCTACTCCCCGGACCGTGCGGCCGCCTCGTGGATATCGCAGCCGCCGCCATCTTGGGACGCGGCGCCGCCCCGGGCCCCGGCCCCAACTGCTGCAGCAATGTCCCGCCCGAGCCAGAAATGTTATTTCTGTGGCCAAACCAAACACCCCAGGGCGCGCTGCCCGGCGAAAAACACGGTCTGCTCTGCCTGCGGTAAGAAGGGACACTACGCTGGCGTCTGCAGAAGCCAGAAGACCCCTACCTCCAGCAGCGCCGCGTGCGATTCGTGGGAGCGGCCATCGTGCCTTCCTCCAGCCTCGTGGGGATCGGGATCGTCATGGGCGCCGCCATTTTGTCCTCCTTCTCCGACGCCGCCACTTTGTCCACCATTTTGCCAACGGGCCCCCGACTCACCCACCGCCTCACCGGGGTTCTACAGCGACGCTCCCGACTCCACAGCGGCCTCCATCACGCTGGACCAATCCAGACCCCATCAGCTAGCCAGGTCCACGATGGACATCCAGGTAAATGGCCGCGCCACAACTTGCCTTTTTGATTCCGGGAGCACGGAGAGCTTCATACACCCTGATACGGTACGGCATTATTCCCGCTCAGTCTGGCCAGCGCGCCATCGGATCTCCATGGCCTCAAAATCTCACTCAGCAGACGTCGGCGGCTACTGCGTAGTGACCCTCTCGGTGAAGGGCTCCGTTTATAAAAATGCAAAGCTATTCGTCCTGCCACATCTCTGCGCTGCCGTTCTGCTGGGGTTGGACGTTCATTGTCACTTTAAGAGTGTCACCTTGAGATACGGTGGACCTCTTCCCCCGCTCACTGTCTGCAACCAGCAGTTTTTAAATTGCCCGCCGCGCCTCACCTGTAGTCTCTCCACCCTCAAAAATCACACCCCCCACCCGTTCGCTAACCTCACCCGCGACTGCAAGCCTATCGTCACAAAGAGCAGGCGATACAGCACCGGGGACAGATCCTTCATAAGATCTGAGGTGACACGGCTCCTGAAAGAGGGGATTATTGAGGATAGAACCAGCCCCTGGCGAGCTCAGGTGGTAGCCGTTAAGACCGGCAACAAGCAGCGCCTGGTCATCGACTACAGCCAGACTATCAACAAGTACACCCAGTTGGACGCATACCCTCTCCCCCGCATAGCCGACATGGTTAATAAGATAGCGCAATATCACGTTTTCTTGACCATTGACCTCAAGGCAGCATACCACCAAATCCCTATCCGCCCTGAGGACCGCCAGTACACAGCTTTCGAGGCAAACGGCCGCCTTTTTCACTTCCTCAGGGTTCCTTTTGGCGTCACCAACGGTGTCTCCGTCTTCCAGAGGGAGATGGACCGGATGGTCGACGAGAATGCGTTACAGGCCACGTTTCCCTACCTGGACAACGTGACCATCTGCGGCCATGACCTGCAGGACCATGACGCCAATCTTGATAAGTTCCTTCGCACGGCCCAACTCCTAAACCTCACGTACAACAAGGAAAAGTGCATATTCCGCACAGCCCGTCTCGCTATCCTTGGTTGCGTGGTGGAACACGGAGTCATCGGTCCTGACCCTGACCGGATGCGCCCATTGATGGAACTCCCCCTGCCCCACTGTCTCAAGGCCCTCAAAAGGTGCCTGGGCTTCTTTTCCTATTACGCCCAGTGGGTCCCTCATTATGCGGACAAAGCCCGTCCACTTATCAAGTCCACTTCCTTCCCCCTGACGGCGGAGGCCCGCTCAGCCTTTCACCGTATAAAAGATGACATTGCCAAGGCCACCATGCACTCGGTAGACGAGTCCATCCCCTTCCAGGTGGAGAGCGATGCATCCGACTTTGCCCTGGCCGCTACCCTTAACCAGGCAGGAAGACCCGTGGCCTTTTTTTCACGAACCCTCCAGGGCTCCGAACTCAGACACTCCTCTGTGGAAAAAGAGGCCCAGGCCATTGTGGAGGCGGTGCGCCACTGGCGGCACTACCTGGCTGGAAAACGATTTACCCTACTTACTGACCAACGTTCAGTCGCTTTCATGTTCAACAACAAGCAGAGGGGCAAAATCAAAAATGACAAGATTTTGAGGTGGAGAATTGAACTTTCCACCTACAATTACGACATCTTGTACCGGCCCGGGAAACTCAACGAACCCTCAGGTGCTCTATCGCGAGGCACATGCGCCACCGTGCAGATCGATAGACTACGGGGCCTCCACAACAACCTCTGCCACCCGGGGGTCACCAGGTTCTTCCATTTCATTAAGGGCCGCAACCTGCCTTACTCCATCGAGGAGGTCAGGACCATGACCAGCAGCTGCCCAGTCTGTGCAGAGTGCAAGCCGCGCTTCTATATGCCTGACAGAGCAAACCTGATCAAGGCCACCCGCCCTTTTGAGCGCCTGAGTATCGACTTTAAAGGGCCCCTCCCCTCCTCTGACCGTAATGTATACTTCCTCAACATAGTTGATGAGTACTCCCGTTTCCCTTTCGCCATCCCCTGCCCGGACATGACCACCGCTACGGTCATTAAATGCCTGCACAACCTCTTTGCTCTGTTCGGTTTTCCCAGCTATATTCATAGCGACCGGGGCTCGTCCTTCATGAGCGACGAACTCCGTCAGTACCTGCTCATGAGAGGTATTGCCTCAAGCCGGACCACCAGCTACAACCCCCGGGGGAACGGACAGGTTGAAAGAGAGAACGCGACGGTCTGGAAGGTGGCCCTCCTAGCCTTAAAATCTAGGGGCCTTCCGACCTCCTGTTGGCAGGATGTCCTACCTGATGCGCTCCACTCCATCCGGTCACTGCTGTGTACTGCCACCAACGCCACCCCCCATGAGCAAATGTTCGTTTTTTCCCCGGAGGTCCACATCCGGTACCTCACTACCACACTGGCTGACGTCCCCAGGGCCCGTCCTGCTGAGGAAGCATGTAAGGTCCCACAAAACGGCTCCCCTGGTAGAGAAGGTTCACCTCCTCCATGCCAACCCCCAGTACGCCTACGTGGCATACTCGGACGGGCGGGAGGATACAGTCTCCATTAGAGATCTGGCACCCTCGGGGTCCACTGACCCGTCACCATTGCCCTCCACCACGACCCCCTTCGACACGGCCCAACTCTCACCCCTGTCCATTCTACCCCAGTAGACGGCATGCCGCGACCCCAGGACCAGCCGGAGTCCACTCGCCCACCCAACACCAAAGGGGACGATACGCCGGTGCTCAACCCCGTTCAAGACGCGTCGTTGGAAGCTGTACCATCGCAACCGTCGCCACGAAGATCTCGACGGCAAACGAGGCCGCCCGACAGACTCGCCTACTCGAACTTTTGATACACTTCACCCCGCCGGACTTAATTTTAAACGAGGGGTGAATGTGGTAAACCACTGTCGTTCACTATTGTTGTTGTTGTTGTCGTCGTTCACTCTTGTTTCACTATTATGCCTGACTATGCCTCAGCTGACTCCGCCCCTGGCTACCTGGTATAAGGACGGCCGCATGGCAGCTCTCTGGCATTCGGTCGTCCACTAGAGGCATAGTCCTGATCTGTTTGAAGTGCAATTCAGCAGTTAATAAAAGCCTGTCGTTCTGAACTCTGCTCAGCCTTTTATTAGAATTGATAGCGCATCAGTTACATTCCGTCCTAAACTCTGATTAAACACAATATACCCACCATACTGGTTTGCACTTGATCCTGTTTACCAGAGATACGTGAATCTCAACATCAGCCACTCAGCTCCACCATGAATCAGGACCATGGACCCCGGGGATCAGCCACCTGGCTTCACCATGAACCGGGACCATAGACCCCGGGGATCAGCTTCACCATGAATCAGGACCCTGGATCCCGGGGATCAGCCACCCGGCTTCACCATGAATCAGGGCCCTGGATCCCGGGGATCAGCCACCTGGCTTCACCATGAATCAGGGCCCTGGATCCCGGGGATCAGCCACCTGGCTTCACCATGAATCAGGGCCATAGATCCTGGGGATCAGCCACCAGTCTTCACCAGGAACCAGGACCATGGACCCCGGGGATCAGCCACCCGGCTTCACCATGAATCAGGACCCTGGATCCCGGGGATCAGCCACCCGGCTTCACCATGAATCAGGGCCCTGGATCCCGGGGATCAGCCACCTGGCTTCACCATGAATCAGGGCCATAGATCCTGGGGATCAGCCACCAGTCTTCACCAGGAACCCCGGGGATCAGCCACTTGGCTTCACCAGGAACCAGGACCATGGACGCAGGGGGATCAGCCACCCAGCTTCACCAGGAACCAGGACCATGGGGATCAGATACACAGGCTTCACCATGCTACATAAAATATGGGTCACTGCGGACCGCATCAGAGCTTCATACGGCACCTGCAACCACCTGCTCCATAGGGTGAAAGATAGCCTGATGTGGGACTAGTGACTCTCCAAACCAAGGAGCATCCTGTGAACCATTGCTCACTATGGCGATAGAGTGGGGGAGTAGGACTAACTGAATAGCTCTTTTGAAGAGCTGGCACATGTACGATGGGCCAAATGGCCTCCTTCTGTGCTGTATCATTCTATGATTCTATGGATTAACTTCCATTCACTCCGCATCACCAGAGGGCAGACTGGATGGCAAATTTGGACGTCAACATTGAATGTTCTTTTTCAAGCAATCATAAGAAAGAAAAGACAAGTGGATAAATCCAGAGACTGAATTTGACACTAGGGTTAAAATGTGAGAGAGATTGTGTAGAATGGGCCTATACTCTCTGGAGTTTAGAAGAATGAGAGGTGATCTCATTGAAACACATAGGATTCTGAAGGGGATTGACAGGGTAGATGCTGAGAGGTTGTTTCCCCTGCTGGAGTGTCTAGAATGGGGGCATAGTCTCAGGATAAGGGGTAGGCCATTTAAGACTGATGAAGAGGAATTTCTTCACTCAGAGGGCTGTGAATCTTTGGGATTTTCTGCCCCAGAGGGCTGTGAATGCTGAGTCTTTGAGTATATTTAAAGCTGAGATAGATAGATTTTTGGACTCTAGCGGAATCAAGGGATATGGAAATCGGGCAGGGAAGTGGAGTGGAGGTCAATGATCAGCCATGATCTTATTGAATGGCAGAGCAGGCTCGAGGGGCCGTATGGCCTACTCCTGCTCTTATTTCTTATGTTCTTAAAACAATGAGCACGCATTAGAAGACTTAAATTAGGACGAGGGGAGTACCGAGTTGAGTGCTCAGGGTTGGCACCACTCCTGTTCCTCATTTACATAAATAACCTAAACTCAAAGCTAAGTGATCAAATTTACTGACGATATCAAGCTGAAAATTGGAAGAAGCAGCTCAGAAATGAGTGAATTGGACAAGTTAAGTAAGTGGGCAGATCAAAGTTTAATGCAGACAAGTGTAAAATACTGTATATTGGAAGGAAAAATAAGCAACACACATACTCCATGAATAGGTATTGAAATGGCTAAGGATAACTGAGAGTTAGGAGTCTTAGTAGACTTGACATTAAACATTTCTAACCAGTGCAGAACTGTAATCAAAGTCAACAAAATGTTGAGCTACATGACCAAAACCGTAGCATACAAGTCAGAGGTGATTGTGGTCAAACTGTAGAATGTTCTGATCAGACTGCATCTTGAATACTGCATCCAGTTTTGGTCATCAACACACAAGGGAGACATTCAAAGCACTGAAGGCAGTGCAGAGAAGAGCCAAAAGGTTAGAGAAACTTGGGCTCTTCAGCTTAGAAAGGAGGTGCCCAAAAGGCAATCCTAGAGAAGTATACACAGCAGGTAACTTTATGGAAAAGGTAAAGTAAATTGAGTGTAGGACAAGAACACAGGTACAAAGCAGTGAAAGGCAAATTTAAAACAGAGATCAAGAAAGAGTGATCAATGCATGGAACAGCCTCTCAGAGCAGGAGGTGAAAACCCTGGAATCATTTAATAACTAATTGGATTGCATTGGTGGGGTGGACTGTTGTGTATGTACCTTTAAAGGAATAACTGGTCTTAGACTGCAGTACTGGCCGTGACCACGCCTGTATAAAAGGCCCTAGCAGGCTTCTGTAGTTTCAGTTTCAAGCTGCCTCTTGTTCAGTAAAGTACCTGTTAAACTGTTCTCCCGAAGTCCGTGTATTATTGAGGCGCGGACTTTACAGTGGCGACGAGTAAGTTCGACCTCACCTGCAGTGTGGCATCATCTCACGGGGATTTCGCCTGAAAGGAAGGTCCTGGAAGGTCGTAGTCTGAGCAACGGGCGTCGGCCGAGGGCAACCGCCCAAAGAATCCATCGGTGTTTGGAGAATTGCGGGAGAGACTGTGGTTCCAGCGAATCGTGCTGGTAGCAGGTAGCGCACTGACCCTTCCGGACTGCGGCGGGCTCAAGCTCGATCGAGCGGCTCTACAAATCGGGCCACGCAGCGTCGCCGGGAAAAGAAAACGAGAGAGGGTGGAGCGCACAGGGCGCGGTCGGTGCTCGAGAACAGGACAGCGGAGAGAAACTAAACGGGGGGGGGGGGGGGAAGGAAAGCGAGGCGCGCCGAAGCTGCGGGTCGCCGCCATTACCCCATAGAACACTAGGAGCAGCGTGGCAGTAAGGGGAAGAAGCAAAAGCGCGGGAGGCGCCATTTTAAATCGCCCAAGATGCTGAAAAGTGGCAGTATCACCGCTTTCGACAACGAGGTAGAAGACTGGACCACGTATGTGGAAAGATTTGAAGTGTACTGCAAGGCAAATGAGGTGGCTGATGGAAAGAGGGCGTCGGTATTATTAAATCTGATGGGTGCGAGTACGTACGGCCTATTGCGGAATTTAATTACCCCAGCTAAACCAATGGAGAAAAGTTTTGAGGAGATTGTTCATATCTTACAGGAACACCTAAGCCCTACACCACTGCTGATAGCAGAAAGATTCAAGTTCCATAAAAGAAACCAGCACAATGATGAGAGCAATGCTGACTATCTTACGGAACTACGCAAGTTATCGAAGCACGACTGGCAGACACCTTACGGTATAAGTTTGTCTGCGGGCTCCAGAGTGAAGGAACCCAGAAACAACTACTTTCAAAAAAGGACCTGACACTAGAACAGGCTTTCAGCGTGGCAGTATCCTACGAAGCAGCAGCACGGGGAGCTGCAGAAATACAACAGAAACCACAAGAATACAGCGCTAACGAAATGGCGTATGGAGCCAAAAAGTGCTATCGCTGCGGCAGAATAACCCATGAGCAGAAGAACTGCTGATTTAAAGACAAAATATGCAGGCAATGTGGGAAAATGGGACATATAGCAAGAGTCTGCAGGTCGGGAAAGAAGACCAACACGACAAGAACTACTAAGGAACAGTACAGGAAAGAAACTGACAGATAGTAGTTCAGAAGATCAAGAGAGTGATAAGGACTCCGGGAGCAGGCGACTAATTTGTTTAAAGTTACACAACGTGATCGCAAAAGAAGATCACCGAACCATTTGGGTCACCCTCATGATAGCAGGGTCCCCAGTGAAGATGGAATTGGACACAGGATCAGCCCTAACTGTCATGAATCGACGAGACTATGAGCGACTATTCTCACACATACCCTTAAAGGACACGTCCATTGTATTGAAGGCATACACGGGGCAAAAGGTCTACCCCAGAGGAAAAATAAGGGTGCCAGTTGAATATAACGGAAAGGAAACACAGAAACTATACATGTATATACTACGAGATGGAGGACCACCATTATTGGGACGTGAATGGATCCGAAGACTACAATTGGATTGGCATTCCATTCTGGCACTAACTGTGACTGACAAGAAAGATGATGACGTCGCACCTGGACGTCTGTCACAAATACTATCTGACGCGGAAGAGGTGTTCCAACAAGGACTTGGGACTCTAAAAGGAGTAAAGGCAACCATAAAGATTGAGGATAACGCAACCCCAAAATTTTTCAAGGCCAGACCGGTGCCATACGCGATACGCCCAGCTGTGGAAGCTGAACTGGAGAGTCTGGAGCGTTCGGGGGTGCTGTCTAAGGTGGACTGGAGCGAGTGGGCCACACCCATCGTTCCTGTAATGAAAAAAGCATTGAGCAGCAAGCCTGGGGAGCCAAGGAAGGTTCGCATCTGTGGGGACTTCAAGGTGACTGTGAACCCAGTCCTGCACACAGTACAGTATCTGCTTCCGCGGATAGAAGATATTTTCGCCTCACTATCTGGAGGGAAATGTTTTACAAAGATTGACCTGGCTCAAGCGTATCTACAAATGGAGTGAGGAGTGTAAGCGTGCCTTTCAGGAATGTAAATGCCAAATCACTTCAAAAGAAGTATTGGCCCACTACAACCCAACACTACCGATTCGGTTGGCATGTGATGCATCACCTTACGGCATTGGAGCGGTGCTGTCACACAAATTCCGTGACGGTTCAGAGAGGCCAATAGCCTTTGCATCGCGCTCGCTAACCTCAGTCGAGCGTAACTACGCCCAAATTGACAGGGAGGCCCTCAGCCTGGTGTGGGGGCTAAAGAAGTTCAATCACTATCTGCACAGGCAGAAATTCACCCTACTGACTGATCATCACCCCTGGTCTCAATTTTTAACCCAA
Source organism: Somniosus microcephalus (assembly GCF_052327205.1). NCBI lineage: Eukaryota > Metazoa > Chordata > Chondrichthyes > Squaliformes > Somniosidae > Somniosus > Somniosus microcephalus. The sequence goes on from NC_140994.1 coordinate 115,967,567, forward strand.
AGAAGGGCGTTCTGCTGATGACGGCGCAACGGCTGCAAAGATGGTCACTTTTTCTAGGGGCACATCAGTATGACAGAGTACAAAGGTACGAAACAACATGGAAACGCTGATGGGCTGTCGCGCCTACCGTTGCCTACGGCGGAAGAAGCACCTGCAGTGGACCCGGTGGAGATATTCCATGCGACCATAGTCGAATGTTTGCCTGTTACAAACGCAAGTATTGAGAAGGAAACCCGAAATGACCCGACACTCTCTCTCGGGTCTATGATTTGATGGTGAAGGGATGGCCAGCATATGGCGACTCACTGTTGCCAGCATTCTCGCCAAGGAGGGAACAGCTGTCAGTGTGCCGGGGAACCTTGATGTGTGGATCCCGAGTGGTAATTCCACCCAAGTTGAGAGATAGAGTACTCAATGAGCTTCACGAGGGTCATCTGGGAGGGGTAAAAATGAAGAGCCTAGCCAGGGCGTTTGTGTGGTGGCCGGGAATCGATAAAGAAATCGAGGATATGCCCAAGAGATGCACAGGATGTCAGAAGGTCCAAAACGCTCCACCACAGGCCCCGCTACATCCATGGGAGTGGCCCTCATCTCCATGGCAACGGGTACACATTGAGTCCATAAATGGACCAGCGAAATCAATGTTTCTAATCGCTGTGGATGCCCATTTGAAATGGCCAGAGGTCATTAAAATGTCCTCCACCACCACAGAGAAAACTATTGCAGTCCTAAGGACCATCTTCGCCAGGAATGGGTTGCCAGAACAGATCTGTTCCAACAATGGCCCACAGTTTGTGTCTGAGGATTTACGGAGGTTCCTGAAGAATAATGGGGTGAAACATTACACATCTGCCCCATATCATCCAGCCACCAATGGATTGGCTTAGAGGTTTGTTCAGACCTTTAAAAAGGCCATAAAGGCAATGTATAATGACGACATACCACTGCAACACAAGGTGGATAACTTCCTGTTTGCTTACCGGAATGCGACACATGCAGTAACCAACCAAACTCCAGTCGTACTGTTTTTCAACCGGAGATTAAGATGTCGCTTGGATTTGCTCAAACCAAACATAAGACGAGATGTTGAGGATAAGCAGTTCCAGCACATAAACGAGAAGCCAACCAGTCTTGGCCCGCGACTACCGAACAGAAAAATGGCAGCCAGGCGCGATATGCACACAGCAGGGACCACTAATGTACACAGTGGATGTTGGAGAGAGCATCGTAAGATGCCATGCAGACCAGATTCTAGAGTCACAGGAACAAGCCAAACCTGTACCACAAGCATGTGCACCTGGTAATGAGCCCGAAGTACAGATTGCGTCTACCTCAGAAGCAGGGGTATTGGAAGCTGATGAACCAACCAATGACAATGAGCCAGAATTGACTCCACCGCCAGAACAGGATACTCGAGAAAGGCGCTATCCAGTCCGGATCAGGAAGCCTCCTCAAAGACTGAACTTATAAATGACTATTTCAGTTGATGTATATATTACTGAGAAAATTGTAATTGTAATTAGTTATTATTTAGTTGTTAAATGAATGTTATGTACTGTTTATCTAAAAGGGGAGGAATTGTTGTGTATGTACCTTTAAAGGAATAACTGGTCTTAGACTGCAGTACTGGCAGTGACCACCCCTGTATAAAAGGCCCTAGCAGGCTTCTGTAGTTTCAGTTTCAAGCTGCCTCTTGTTCAGTAAAGTACCTGTTAAACTGTTCTCCTGAAGTCCGTGTATTATTGAGGCGCGGACTTTACATTCAGTTTCCAAATGGATGAATTAAGATGGGCCAAATGGTCTCCCTCATCCATAAATAGTGATCAGTTAGCATCAGCAACTTGAGATATATAGAAATTCATGAGAACATGGATTTAAACTCGATACTTGGCCCGAGGTTCCATGATATGTGCCTAGGTTGCCCCCTAAAACAAAATGCTGGGGGATCCAGTCAGGAGAGAGGAAGTAGCAGGTGGTGTAGCACTACACCATACAGATCAGAAAGCTCAATGTGTGATTCTCAGTCCGCCTTGCGTTAGATGTGCAGGGGACTACAAATAGCTTCAGCACCTTGGGGGTGGGGAGGAGGGAAATCAATCAGCTTTCCTCCTTCCTGATTGGTCGGGGTCACTGGATAGCAGAGAGAGCATGCAAGGGCGCTGGTTGAGCATCAGATCAGATTTAGCCGTTATTTGTACCATGATAAAATAGCTGATAAAAACATCACCCGAGCTCAGAAATTTAAAAAAAGTTTATTTATGGGAGGGCTGCCAGACCATACCCCCAGCAAGAGCCTGCCACTCCAACCACAACAGAGGTCTTATTCCAGAGCGGAATAGAGTCCAAATGACAACTGCATTATTACACCCACTTCCATGGGTGCCAGCAGTCCTACCATACCCAATTATCCATAGTAACAGTGAAAGGAAGATCTTAGTACACTGTCCCTACATTTCCCCCAGAGGGAAACTTTGCCTGATACATTCAGTAACAGAAGCACTGCTTGGCGGAACATTTCAGGTTCCTAAAAAGGTTTTCCCAGTTTTATACTTCTCAACAACTTCACCACCTCCCACCCACTTCAGTCCAGTACGGAGGGAGGATTGCATTGTCAAGGACCTGTTTGCCTGTTCAGCTGGATCGAAAAGATCCCATGGCAGTATTGGAAGGGGTTATCCCAGTGTCCTGGCCAACATTTCTCCCTCAACCATCACCAAAACACACCAACTGGCCATTCGTCTCATTTGATCCTTCTGCGTGTAAATTGGCTGCCGCGTTTCCTACATTACAACATTTTAAAAGTAATTAATTGACTGACGCAGTTTGGAATGCCCAGAGGACATTAAAGATGCTGTATAAATGCAAGCCTTACTTCCAGTACACTAAATCTCAGTGACAAGCTACCGATATACTGGATATTAACTGTAAATTACCCCATCTTAGCACCACTCCACTCAACTACTGTGGAAATCTCAATTCCCCTTCAAAAGTTATTATTCTGCTTAGCAAAGGATGCCTTCAAAGCAGAAGTGAAACAACAAAATCATTGGTGTAACAGAGCAGAACTGAAATGCCTTATACTGCATAGCAGCTTGAATTTTGCTTGATATCACCGCATCAGCCATCTTGGATTTCATCACACTTGTACCGTCGTTAAAATGCCTGACTGAATTCACACTGTGCCAGGATACCAGGGACCACCTTGGGATAATAGAAAAAATCTCTACCAAAAACTATTTAATGAATGTCCTCGAGGAATTAAAATTTCTCGTATTCAGGAGTTGAATAAAACGTCATGTACACCTATGGAGCAATGTCTTTTTCTTTTTGCCAGAGTCAAATTTGCTCCCCTCCTCTCTGGCTGATGCTGGGATACAGCTCCATGCATTCAAGCTGCTCTCAAGTTACCTTACCCAAGTCACCAACCTTCAAGTGCAAGAATGGACTGTGTCTACAGGCAGTGTGACCAAGGAAAGCATCACAGCCAATCTTCATCCTGTCCTCATCCAATGTCCATGCACTTTGACAGACGTCAGTGGAAGCAGAGCTGGCACAGTGGGAGAGGGAGGGGGGTGGGTTGGAAAGTGCAGGAACCTTGGCTGATTTCACCCCTTTTACCTTTCTCTTGCCCAGGGATGGAGAAGCCAGCTACTAGTGTCCCTACCATTACCCTAGTTGAGATCAGTTAACCCAGTACAAACCAGAGACTGAACCTGGAACCTTCCTGGTCTGTAGTTCAGTAAAGTACCAGATAGTGCTTTTACCAACTGAGCATTCGAGGGAATCATGTGGTGCGTGCAAGTACCAAATAGGTTACTACCCTGAATGGAATGCAAGCAAAAATAACGGTGGTATGAAGGAACAATGTGCGTTTAAGGGAAACATCAGAACATGCAGCTTGCTTAACCTTTCTCATCAACAACTACTGCTCGACAGAAAACTTGTAGACACATAATGATCCTACTGCAGGATTCAACCAACTTTCAAAATACATGGAAATGTAAACTGAATTATGCATCGAGACAAAGTTTGACTCCTGAATATCTGTGTATACACATACAGTACATGTGCCAGTACATTGTGACACCAGGGAAAGGCATTTTTAACAAAAACTCATGGGATGTGGGCGTCGCTGGCAAGGCCAGCATTTATTGCCCATCTCAGATTGCCCTCGAGAAGGTGGTGGTGAGCCGCCGCCTTGAACCGCTGCAGTCAGTGTGGCGAAAGTACTCCCAAAGTGCTGTTTGGGAGAGTTTTCCAGGATTTTGACCCAGCAACGATGAAGGAACGGTGATATATTTCGAAGTCAGGATGGTGTGTGACTTGGAGAGGAACTTGGATGTGGTGGTGTTCCCATGCGCCTGCTGCCCTTGTCCTTCTAGGTGGAAGAGGTCGCTGGTTTGGGAGGTGCTGCCAAAGAAGCCTTGGCGAGTTGCTGCAGTGCATTTTGTAGATGGTACACACTGTAGCCACGGTGCGCCGGTGGTGGAGGGAGTGAATGTTTAAGGTGGTGGATGGGGTGCCAATCAAGCAGGCTGCTTTGCCCTGGATGGTCTCGAGCTTCTTGAGTGTTGTTGGAGCTGCACTCATCCAGGAAAGTTCAGAGTATTCCATCACACTCCTTACTTGTGCCTTGTAGGTGGCAGAGGGGCTTTGGGGAAGTCAGGAGGTGAAGACACTCGCTTCAGAATACCCAGCGTCTGACCTGTTCTCGTTGCCACAGTATTCATGTGGCTGGTCCAGTTAAGTTTCTTGTCAATGGTGAACCCCCCAGGATGTTGATGGTGGGGGATTCGGCGATGGTAATGCCATTGAATGTCACGGGGCGGTGGTTAGAAGCTCGCTTGTTGGAGATAGTCATTGCCTGGCACTTCTGTGGTGTGAATGCTACCTGCACTTATCAGCCCAAGCCTGAAATGTCATCTAGATTTTGCTGCATGCGGGCATGGACTGCTTCATTATCTGAGGCGTTGTGAATGGCACTGAACACTTCTGACCTTATGATAGAGGGAAGGTCACTGATGAAGCAGCTGAAGATGGTTGGGCCTAAGACACTGCCTTGAGGAACTCCTGCAGTGATGTCCTGGGGCTGTGATGATTAACCTCCAACCACCACAACCATCTTCCTTTGTGCTAGGTATGACTCCAGCCAATGGAGTGTTTCCCCCCCGATTCCCATTGACTTCAGTTTCACTAGGGCTCCTTGATGCCACACTCGGTCAAATGCGGCCTTGACGTCAAGGGCAGTCATTCTCACCTCACCTCTGGAATTCAACTCTTTTGTCTATGTTTGGACCGAGGCTGTAATAAGGTCGGGAGCCAAGTGGTCTTAGCGGAACCCAAACTGGGCATCAGTGAGCAGGTTATTGGTGAGTAAGTGCTGTTCGATAGCACTGTCGACGACACCTTCCATCATTTTGCTGATGATTGAGAGTAGACTGATGGGGCGGTAATTGGCCGGATTGGATTTGTCCTGCTTTTTGTGGACAGGACATACCTGGGCAGTTTTCCACATTGTCAGATAGATGCCAGTGTTGTAGCTGTACTGGAACAGCTTGGCTAGAGACGCGGCTAGTTCTGGAGCACAAGTCTTCAACAGGACAGCTGGAACGCTGTCAGGGCCCATAGCCTTTGCTGTATCTGAGAATACCAAGGTCAAGGAAATAGAAACAAGAAACTGTGAAGGCAGCAAGTAAAATAAAAAGGCTAAACTGATCTTTGGCTGCTAATATGGCTGGCGCCCACAATGTTACACCTTGCTGTTAGAAACAATGTAAGGCAGGGTGCAGAAGTTATACAGACAATAGGCGATCAGAAAACACATTACCGTGATTGCAAATGCATTACCATAATGTTTAGGTGATCAGGAACCCATTACCAGGATATTTACTTAACTGTAACCCATTCAGTAAAATGTGACTTCTTTATTTCAAACTGCCAGGCCAGGAAATCAAATTAACTGTATACGTGCACAGTTCGGGATTGGTGCAGACTGTACGATGTGTTAATGTCTTCTCAAATGCAAGTATAATAATGTAACACACTGTAGGACAAACTGCTTGCTCTGTTGGATTCACAGACTCTTGCAGGAGTCGGTGTCGATATATCAGAGTAAGACTCCGCGGATAATAAATCGTTTGAATTCTCCAGTTGTTCGACTCAGTGTTTACTGAACCAGACTGAGGGTAAAAGAATCCGTTCTATCATATCCAGTGCAGTCAGCTATTTCTTGATATCATGTGGAGTGAATTGAATTGGCTGAAGACTTGCTTCTGTGGTGGTGGGGACCTCAGGAGGAGGCCAATATGGATCATCCACTCGGCACTTCTAGTTGAAGGTGGTTGCAAACGCTTCAGCTTTGTCTTTTGCACTCACGTGCTGGGCTCCACCACCATTGAGCATGGGATATTCAGAGAGCCTCCTCCGCACGTTAGTTGTTTAATGATCCACCACCATTCACGACAGGATGTGGCAGGACTGCAGAGCTTTGATCTGATCCGTTGATAGTGGGATCGCTTAGCTCTGTCTATAGCATGCGGTTTCCACTTTTTAGCATGCATGTAGTCCTGTTTTGCAGCTTCCCCAGGTTGGCACTGCATTTTTAGGTACGCCTGGTGCTGCTCCAGGCATGCTCTTCTACACTCCTTATTGAACCAGGGTTGGTCCCCTGGCTTGATGGGACGGTAGAGTGAGGGATAAGCCGGGCCATGAGGTTTCAGATTCTGGTGGAATACAATTCTGCTGCTGCTGACGGCCCACAGCGCCTCATGGATGCCCAGTTTTGAGCTGCTAGATCTGTTCTGAATCTATCCCATTTAGCATGGTGGTAATGCCACACAACACGATGGGGGGGGGGGGGGGGGGTGTCCTCAGTGTGAAGACAGGACTTCGTCTCCACAATGACTGCGGTGGTCACTGCTACCAATGCCGTCATGTACAGATGCATCTGCGACAGGTAGATTGGTGAGGACGAGGTCAAGTAGGTTTTTCCCCTCGTGTTGGTGTTCTCACCACCTGTCGCAGGCCCAGACTGGCAGTTATGTCCTTCAGGACGCAGCCAGCTCGGTCAGTAGTGGTGTTACCGAGCCACTCTTGGTGATGGACATTGAAGTCCTCCACCCAGAGTACATTCTGTGCCCTTGCTACTCTCAGCCCTTCTTCCAAGTGGTGTTCAACATCATCAGCTGAGGGAGGGCGGTAGGTGGTAATCAGCAGATTTCCTTGCCCAGGCCTGACCTGAAACCATGAGACATCATGCGGTCTGGAGTCAATGCTGAGGACTCCCAAGGGCACTCCTTCCTGACTGTATACCACTGTGCCGCCACCCCTGGTGGGTCTGTCCTGCCGGTGGAACAGGACATACCCAGGGATGGTGATGGAGGAGTTTGGGACGAACTCATTGGTCAAAGGTCATTGATATGAAAGACAATGAGAGTGGGAGAGAGGACAGATCATAACATAGAACATAAGAATTAGGAGTCGGAGCAGGACATACGGCCTTTGAGCCGGCTCATTGACAAAGAATGAGCCAACAATTACAGCACACAGATAAAGCAATTCAAGAGGAGCCTAACTTCGATGGGAGGCTATATAACTAGTTTAGAAGTGCGTACTGTCACACCCCCATCAAGAGTGGCAGTGAGTTTGAGAGGTGCATAACAAAAGACATATTAGCAATTGTGGATTAGGCCAGGTGATGGATAATTTGAGAGTTAACAGCAGCTTACATAAGTTTAGAAAGTAGAGATATTAGTAGTAGCGATACTTCACTTGAGAAGTGACAATGGAAAAGTACAATACGACTGACATACCCAGATGTGAAAAACACCACCATATTCTTGCAATCTCTCCACTATGCATTGAGCACCAAAAGGTTACAGTGGTAGAGAAGCATTAGTGCAGCAGAATTGTGATGTCAAGTTTCAATCTGGCCCTCTGTAACGCAGTGCTGATATGCATAGTACAGAGGAGCAGAACAGTGGCCTGTGCTGTACTGTGATTTCCGTATCCAGTTCAACACCCTCTTTTAAATAGCTTGATACTACTTCCCCTTCCCCCAACAAAGTAACCAAGTTTTCTGGCAGTCAGCAGCTGAGTGACATTTTTTTCAGGAAGTGGAAACTCACAAGAAGATGCGTTTAGGAGAAGCAGCAAGTCTCCACATTAAAGATGAAACATTTGGGGATAGTTGTATGATCTCCAGTAGCAACTCAAAAAAGCCAACAGCAGCTGGGGCATATCAGTAAACCACAATGGATAGTCAAAGGTGGCTTGAATAGGTTGTAGAAAAGGTGGTACAATTCATAGAATTACACAGAATCTACAGAACAGAAACAGGCCAAATGGACCAACTGATCTATGCTGATGTCTATGCTGCATGAAACACATCCCACACTAATTATCTCTTACCACCTTCTCTTTCACCCACCCCCCTCTATTCCCTTCTCCCTCATGTACACATCAAGCCTCCTTCAAATACATCAATGCTGTCTGCTTCAACTACTCCACTTTTCCAAGACTTTGTAGTAGCTCAGACCAACAGACGAGACTGCAACAAGCCTGGAATATCGAGGAATAGCAAAGAGGTTAGAAACTGGGTGGGGATGATGCATTCCTGCTCCATCCTCGGCAACTGGTAGTTAGACAGAGCAGAAATCTACAATCACGTGCACCAGATCTGATGTCCAATATACACGCCTCTGTCCTAGGGAAATTAGACACTGGAGACTCACAAACACTGAATGCCATTCCATAAAAAGTGGGCCATTGGTCAATCCCTCAGAGGAGGTTTCTGAATGTGAACCATGACCATTTGAAATAGTCACTCGGGCACAGCAAAGTAGTGGTAGGCATACAAAATTGGCAGGGGTTCAAAAACCAAAAGTTACCACTACTGTATCTTAAATCCCTATCTCAGAGAAGCATGCCCAATTGTACCAGTGGATTTTCCACATCTCCCAGTTTTGGATGGCAATAGAGCCCAGAGAGGAAAGGAGTGTGCTCACCTACTGCACCACCCAATTCCTCATGGCCATAAAGCATTTGGGAAATGTCCAGAGGTTGGGAAAGGGACTTTATAAATGCAAGTCTTTCTCTTTTTTTCTTTCTTTCTCTCCCTAGCTGAAGGCTCCATCACCTTGCCCACACAGCTTCTCCAGTGTACCTTCAGCTAGCTACCACCATAAATCTCTGGTTGCTGCCATTTTAATTCTCTGACCCGTCCTTGGCCTCCGACACTGTTCCAATGAAGCTCAACAGAAGCTCGAGGAACAGCACCTCATCTTTCGATTAGGCACCTTACAAACTCAACAATTTCAGATCATAACCACTGCTCTCATTTTTTCGGACGGGGGTGCTGGTAATGATTCTGCTGTACACTTAATCATTTCTGCCTTTCACCCTATTGCAGACCATTCCCTTTTCAACATCACGAAAAAAAAATTATCTGGTCATTATCACACTGCTGTTTGTGGGAGCTTGCTGTGTGGCTGCCTTGTTTCCTACATTACAACAGTGACTACACTTCAAAAGTACTTAATTGGCTGTAAAGCACTTTGGACATCCTGAGGCCGTGAAAGGCACGGTAGAAATGCAAGTCTTTCTTTCTTTCTTTCCTCTCCTCCCCTCCCCTCCCCCCTTTCCCTGCCTCTGTGCTTGCTTAAAATGGCCCTGAAATTAGGATCGGGTGCTTGCCGCGCGTGCAAGCCCCCGATCTGCACTCACCCTGCGCGCCGACATCTGAAGCCCGGACCTGCTTGCATTTCCTGTCACAGGCCCGGTTCAGCTGTCGGCGCGCTGTGCTAACCTGATCCAGCGGCGTAGTTAGTGCGATGTGCCGGCTGGGATCAGGTGAGCACTGTGCAGCCAATCAGGGGAGGGGAAACTCATTCATGCGTTTGACAGTAAGAGCTGTCAAACTCATTAAAACTACGGGGGCCCAAAACACTATTTAAACTTTAAATAAAAATTTAAAAAACATCCCAATCATTAAATTAAGTATAAATAAGTTTAAAAAAATAATTTAAACAATTTTTTTTTTGAAAAAAATAAATTTTTAATAAAAAGGGTCTAAAACTAAACTTACCTTATTGTAGATTCTTTAAAATAATAAACCTGTGGGAAAAAAAATTCTAAATTGCACAAAAACACCACTTACCTGTAAAAATAAATACGTACGCGTGCTTTTTACAAGCGTAAAGACCGGAGGCCTTTACACATGCGCAAATCCCCCAAAACAGAGGACATCCAAGACGCACGCGCTGCCCCCTACAGCGCACGCGCTAGCCTCTTCACCTCTTGGGTTAGAGGAGAGGAAATGTCGGTTTTCAGCGCATGCGCTGTGCATGCTGAAAACCGGCATTTCCTCCGGCCAGACGCGCGAGTACCCCTTCCGTACTCGCGCGTTTGGGGAGGAATTACTGCCCCGTTATATCCGTAACGTTTTCCAGTTGCGAAGGGTCACCGGCCTGAAATGGTAACCCTGTTTCTCTTTCACAGATGCTGCCTGGCCTGCTGAATATTTCTTTTGAAGAGTAGTCACTGTTGTAATGCAGAGAACGTGGCGGCCAATTTATGCACAGCAACATCCCACAAAAAGCGATGAAATAAATGCCAGATACTCTGCATTAGTGATGGCAGTTGAGGGATAGGTATTAGCCAGGACACCGGGGAGAACTCCCTTGCTCTTTTTCAAATAGTGTCATGGGATCTTTTACATCACCCGAAAGGGCAGAGGGTTTAACGTCTCATCTGAAAGATGGCACCTCTGACAGTGCAGCACTCCCTCAGTACTGCACTGAAGTGTCAGCCTGGATTATGTGCTCAAGTCTCTGGAGTGGGGCTTAAACCCACGACCTGCTGACTCAGAGGCGGGAGTGCTACACTGAGCCATGGCAGACACCTTGTGTTTAATGAAACTCCCCAACATTCCAAGCTCAAATCAAATCAAATCAACTTTTATTGTCATTGTTAGTGCACAAGTGCAGTACAACGAAATGTAGGCTTGCGGCTCCCGAGAGTGTACAATTTGGATTAGGACACTTAAACATTTCAACATACATTTGTACATATATATTAGCATAAATATGACCATAATAAAGTGAATAAAGTGCATCGGCAGATGTGCAGGCTTTAGTGTTTATTTGTGGAGTTCAGTAGGATGACAGCCCTGGGAAAGGAGCGGTTCCTAAATCTGGTCGTACGGGTGCGAATGCATCTGTAGCGTCTTCCAGATGGTAGGAGGGCGAACAGACTGTGGCTGGGGTGGGTAGGGTCTTTGATGATGGACCGTGACCTCCGTAGGCAGCGTTTCTGATATATATGTTCTATGGTCGGTAGCCGGGTGCCGGTAATGCGTTGGGCAGTTTTGACTACCCGCTGCAGGGCTTGCGCTGCAAGCTAGCGCACAACCCAAGAAAACACTTAAACAAAAGCAAAATACTGCGGATGCTGGAAATCTGAAATAAACACAGAAAATGCTGGAAATACTCAGGTGGTCATTTACACTTCATCTAGAGTCATCTTTTGTTTCTTAACTTGTCCAATTACCATTTCCTTTTGCCTTGCACCATCTCTTAATGTCTCTTAATCTCTCCTGCCTTCCACCCTATCACAGACCTTCCCTTTTGTGCTTTCCTCCCCTCCCCCTACACTTGCTTAAAAACCAGTTCCATCTCCAACTTTTTCCAGTTCTGACGAAGGGTCATCGACCTGAAACGTTAACTCTGTTTCTCTCTCCACAGATGCTGCCTGACCTGCTGAGTATTTCCAGCATTTTCTGTTTTTATTCCAAGAAAACACTTGATCAGTCTTCGCAGAAAGCAGTAGAATCAGTTGCAAATACACAGTTTTTAGCTTTTACTGACATTAAGTTTGGCAACACTTGCACATATGTATATTCGCACAAAGCAAGTCTTTTCTTCAGGTTTGAGGTATGGGTTCCTGTATGCAATCTGCATCTCACTGTGAGCACAGCTGAAGGCATAAAACATTTACACAACTGCCAGGCAACCTGAGGTGAAGAGAGATTTTCTTTGTCCAAAATGATCATTTGGGCAGTGGACATAGAAGTCATCCCGATAGCAGACACCAGACCTTGACCCCAATCCATTCCTGGAAGTCATTCACACCAAATTCTGTTCAGATAAAATCCGAAGCTGTTAGAACACAGAGATAGCCCTGAACAGAGGATTACCGCATCTCTTACACCTTCTGTAGTTTACATACAGGAAGCCATACCAAAAACCTCAAGAAAAGACTCCATTTTGTGAGAATGTATACAAGTGTGGCAAAGCTTCACGTGGGCAGCAAAATCTAAAAGTAACTGTGTCTGTGTTTGGGACTGGTTCTACTGTGGTCTACAAAGTCTGAGCAAGTCTTCCCTTCTGGCGTTGTGTACTAAGCTGGAAATTAGGCATATTTAGTCTATCGATGCCAATACACTGTTTGAGGAAGTCAGACACAAATCAAAGAAAGAAAGACTTGCATTTCTGTAGCACCTTTCATAACCTCAGGACGTCCCAAAGCGCTTTACAGCCAATGCAGTACTTTTGTTGTGTAGTTACTGTTGTAAAGTAGGAAATGTGGCAGCCAATTTGCACACAGCAAGCTCCCACAAACAGCAATGTGATCACGACCAGATAATCTGTTTTAGCGATGTTTGTTGAGCGATAAATATTGGCGAGGACACTGGGAAGAATTTCTCAGCTCCTCTTCGAAACAGTATCATGAGATTTATTTATTTTTTTACTTCCAGCTGAGGGCCCCAGTTTAACGTTTTATCTGGATTATGTGCTTTAATCTCTGGAGTAGGGCTTGAAGCCACAACCTTCTGACTCGGAGGCAAAAGCATTAACACTGAGCCACAACTAGCATGTGACTTATGCCAAATTATGGTGATGAAAATTGTCATTTATCTCATTGCTGCTTGTGGGATCTGGCTGTATGCACAGTGGCTGCTGTGCTTCACCTACACAGCAACAGTGATGGCACCTTAAAGCAATTCATTATATGCGATGTACTTTGGGACATCCTGAGACACATGATGAGGGTAGAAATAAATGCAAACACATACTCGTGTGAGATTCTCAAATCACTTCAAATTGCTCCCACCATTAGCAACAGCAGTGACAAGATTGGCCACCAATAAATTGTCTTAAAAACTTGGAATGTGTCTGGAGTGTTTTGAAGTAATGACCAAACTCTTGCCCGACTGCACATCAAAGGTACGGTCTGGGTTGTGTTTGAAGTTTTCACTGTCATTTTATATAGGTAGACTATCCTTTATCCGAAAACCTCGGGACCAGCCGTGTTTCGGTTTTCGGAAAATTTCGGATTTCGGAAGGTATTTTATAAGACTGGGAAATTTGTCCGGGGGGGGGGGGGGGGGGTCAGCGGGGGTCCGCGGGAGGCCGGGAGTCGGCGGCGGGGGTCGGGGTCGTGCACACGACTTACGCTGAACGAAAAAACCTTCGGTTTTTAGAGGGTTTCGGAAGTTCGGATAAAAAGGTAGTCTACCTGTAATAATGAAATTATGCTCCTTTATTTCTGCTACTTTAATTTCCTCAAGTAAATTGCCAGATAAAAAAAGCACATTTGATAGTTTTAACTCTGGCTTGTTTCAGTGCACAAATCTAGATTCAAGTGCGACAGAGATCAGTGCAAACCACAAGACAGATAAACCGTCCCTGTTATTGAATCGAGAGACTAAACAGGCTGAAGATTTCTTCTGTGGATCGAAGATATTAAAACGATGAGTTCAAACTAACTGAATGCTGCATTTCCACCAGAGGCACGAACACACAGCCCTGGACAACCCAGGCTGCGAATTATGATTTGGTCAATCAAGCCTGGTTAGTGTTTGGAAAGTTGTATGGCACATTCCTGCATTTGCGTTTCAATGTAATTTTTAAATATATTATTTTGAGTGACATTTTAACTTTTACAATTATTAAATACACAACTATCCATGTTGGTGAGTGAGGGGGTGGGGAGAGAGAGAGAAATAAGCCAGGGTTCTCACACCTGATCACTATCACTTGGGCAAGATATCCAAGTGGCTACAGCAACTGTGCAACCAAACCCAAGGAATGGTCAGCCTTTTTAGGAGAGGAAGGGAAAAAACCTGGGCATGGAGGGAGGGAGGGAGGAAGGGATGAAAGAAAAAGAAACACATTCCTCTGGAGCAGTTTTAAAAATTGTAGGTTGCAATGGCAGGGGAAATTCTTCTCTTCTCCTGCTCCTCCCCCACCCACCTTAGGACTACCACTCTAGATCTATCCCTAGCCAAATGGGTGAGCAGACAATCCCCAGCACCCACCCTCCACCCCAAAATGATTCTGGAACAAGCCCCCAGATGAGCTGGGACGTGGCTCAGGGTCACTCCTCCCGGTTGTGCCTCTGCTCTACACCTCAACAGTTTGGCCAACAGGAGCTACCTATTGGATTAGTCGGTAAGAATGACGTGTAACTGAGCCATACAGATTCCCAATCTCAGTTGGGCTAGCTGATCAAGCAGGTCTCGGGACGCTACAGCTGGCCTTAGCATCCCTTGTCTCGGGACGCTACAGCTGGCCTTAGCATCCCTTGTCTCGGGACGCTACAGCTGGCCTTAGCATCCCTTGTCTCGGGACGCTACAGCTGGCCTTAGCATCCCTTGTCTCGGGACGCTACAGCTGGCCTTAGCATCCCTTGTCTCGGGACGCTACAGCTGGCCTTAGCATCCCTTGTCTCGGGACGCTACAGCTGGCCTTAGCATCCCTTGTCTCGGGACGCTACAGCTGGCCTTAGCATCCCTTGTCTCGGGACGCTACAGCTGGCCTTAGCATCCCTTGTCTCGGGACGCTACAGCTGGCCTTAGCATCCCTCGTCTCGGGACGCTACAGCTGGCCTTAGCATCCCTCGTCTAGGGACGCTACAGCTGGCCTTAGCATCCCTCGTCTAGGGACGCTACAGCTGGCCTTAGCATCCCTCGTCTAGGGACGCTACAGCTGGCCTTAGCATCCCTCGTCTAGGGACGCTACAGCTGGCCTTAGCATCCCTCGTCTAGGGAGAGAAAACATCAGCCAGGCTTCCCACTCCTACCCAGTGGCCCCTGATGGAAGGCACAAATGTGTAGACATGATTGGCTTTGTCTCTCGCCAGACACGAGGAGTGCCATTTGTGGAACATACGGAAGGCAGCAAGCACCCAGTGTACTGCACCCCAGCATGAGGCAGTGCTTTCAGGAGAGAATGGGAGGCTGTGTAATGCTTAGCAGTTCAAATGAAGTGAAATTCCTTCTTTTCCTTTGCGCCCTTACTCCACACCAAGCAATAAAGGTGAGCAGAGACCCTACAGCCCATCTCCCAACCTCTGCTAACGCTATTGTTTAACCAGCCTTTGGGACATACGCCAGTGTGGAGCTCAGGGAGAACCTTCCCTAGTGGTCTGCTCGGCACCTGCATTGCCTCGCCTCATATAGAAACAGTGCATGAACCTACATGCCACAACTCAACACCAATGACTCGCAGCACACAACTGTGCTCCCTGAATGGAATGTGAAAGCACAATTGTGTGGGAAACAAGTCAGCACTCATGCAGCAAATTCCATGAATCTGAAGAAGTTAAAAACTCAACCTGTTTCCACAATTGCCAAAAAGGCAACATGTGATTCAATAGAATGGGCTGAATTACTTCTAGGGAATAGGAGATGATCACTTTCCAAGTAAATATCTGTGGCCTGCATGATCAGTGTACAGTAGAACCATTTAACAGCCTTCAGCTCATTTATGAGGAGGCACGATCTGATGTTTATACAATGAATTAAACAGCAATCAAGATTTTTTTTTAAATAAATTGTCCAGACCAATAAAAGTCAGGAGAGATCAGACTTTCAGCACAAATGGGCTCCAAGTTACTAAAGTTGCAATTATAGCACTTTTGGAATTAAACTCCAGTACAGTTTAGTAGAGCCCCATTTTAAGGAAATAGCCAACTTGAAAGCTCCTTTGGTAAAGGGATTGTGTGGCTGAGCCTCACAGAACAGTGTGTCCACGTGCCAAGACCAGTCTGTGCTGAGGGAGCAGCTCGAACATTACAACTGGCCTCAATACTCTTAAGTGAGGCAAAAGAACAAAATCAGACAACAAATTGCATTTATATAATGCCTTTAATGTAGTAAAAACGTCCCAAGACAATTCACAGGATTTCACAAATTTGACAGCAAGCCAAAGATACTGGCCCTGAAATTAGATCGGGGGCTTGCCGCGCGTGCAAGCCCCCGATCTGCACTCACCCTGCGCGCTGACATCTGAAGCCCGGACCTGCTTGCATTTCCTGTCACAGGCCCGGTTCAGCTGTCGGTGCGCTGTGCTAACCTGATCCAGCGGCGTAGTTAGTGCGATGTGCCTTCTGGGATCAGGTGAGCACTGTGCAGCCAATCAGGGGAGGGGAAACTCATTCAGGGGCCCAAAACATTATTTAAACTTTAAAAATTTAAAAAACATCCCAATCATTAAATTAAGTATAAATAAGTTTTAAAAAATAATTTAAACAATAATTTTTCTTTGAAAAAAATAAATTTTTAATAAAAAGGGTCTAAAACTAAACTTACCTTATTGTAGATTCTTTAAAATAATAAACCTGTGGAAAAAAAATTTCTAAATTGCACTAAAACACCACTTACCTGTAAAAATAAATACTTACGTGTGCTTTTTACAAGCGTAAAGACCGGAGGCCTTTACACATGCGCAAATCCCCCAAAACAGAGGAAATCCAAGATGCACGCGCAGCCACCTACAGCGCACGCGCTAGCCTCTTCACCTCTTGGGTTAGAGGAGAGGAAATGCCGGTTTTCAGCGCATGCGCTATGCATGCTGAAAACCGGCATTTCCTCCGGCCAGACGCGTGAGTACCCCTTCCGTACTCACGCGTTTGGGGAGGAATTACTGCCCCATAGGATAGAAGACCAAAAGCTTTTTTTAATATTTGTTCGCAGGATGTGGGCGTCGCTGGCAAGGCCAGCATTTATTGCCCATCCCTTGGTCAAAGAGGTAGGTTTTAACGAGCGACTTAAAAGAGGAATGTGGTGGTGAAGCGGAGAGGCTTAGGGAGGGAATTCCAGAACTTAGAGCCTCGGCAGCTGAAGGCATGATGGTGAAGCGATGAAAATCGGGGATGTGCAAGAGGCCAGAATTGGAGGAGCGCAGATCTCGGAGGGTTGTAGGGCTGAAGGAGATTACAGAGATAGGGAGGCGAGGGAGGGGTTTGAACACAAGGACGAGAATTTTTAAAATCTCAGGTTCTTATTAATTGATTTATATCCGGTGGCTCCTGCTCAGTCCCAGTGAGCGAGAGTTCCAGTCTCTGAATACTGGGCTGCCATCCAGCAGGGTACTTGCATCCGATGGGAGCGGAGTGCTCCCCTCCCCATCGCATCTAGCCGGTTCTCCCGAGTCAGGCTAACAACCCATTCACATAAAAAAGGGCCTTTGTTACAGAAACAACCCAGAGCATGACGGAAAAAATAAAACCTATGGATGTAAAAGGCAGTGGAAGGAATGGGTTGCCTGTTGTGCTGCTAGGTATGGAAGAGAAGGCACATCCTTCTGGAAAGCAAGAGCATGTGTCTGTCTGGCAAGGACAGGATCAGACACAGCTGTGATGTTCCCCATAGTCAGAGCCTGCTGACACTCGCCGTCACAGATCACTCATGCAGAGTTATCACTTGGCTGAGGCCTGGCCCGGGGCGCGGTGGAAGGGAGGGGAAGGGGAACAGTCAGTATACGCGGAACTACAGTAGAGCATCTTCAGGAAGAGGAAAAAATAAAGCCCATAGGATGCCACACATCTTCCATTACAACTGAAATCCTGGGTTGCGGTAGTGGAATACGAAGCTGCAGTAGGTGTACAAACACTATTCAGCACTCGTTAGCTGAAACCCAGCTTAGAATAGACGCTAAATCTAAGAATCAGTGAAGTGCATGCAACATTTAACATCACCACTGAATTACACAACCAACCAGACCAGCAGCATCTAGTGGCAGCAAGGCCACACTTCGACCCACTGGTTTAGTATGCAAACAACTCCTGGGTCTGAAACCAAGTCAAACCCTCGCACCAACTTAAAGAACTGAAAGCAAAGTTTGAAAATGCACTGATTTCTCAGCATGAACCAAGCACAATATACAGTATCAGTATGCCTGCCTTACAGCACTAACTAAAGCAATTTCGCTGACATAAGCACAATATTATACAATTTATTTAAATAGTTCAACATGCAGAGGACAGCATACACCCATTCTCTTCAGCCCCCTCTCTTGAAGGTAGCTGGGTACAGTTTCATTTGCAATCTGGTAACTTGTACAGTATAAAGGATGGGCACTTTAACATGAGCCCAAACAGTGAATGTCAGCAAGTTATGTCTCACAAGCTGAGGTAGATGCCACAGAGGTCACTGGATAGCAATCAGGAGCAGCTGGCTGATTGTACCAGGGCGCGGAGGCCGAAATGCTGAGCTCAGCCAGAGGACTGAAAGTAGGCCCTTCTGATTTGTGTGACCCGATATCACAGTAGACTTCCAACAGGGGTCTTTAAAATACATCATTCTTTCACATGCTTGTTCCCCCTCTTCCCCCTGCCCCACCCCACCACCGTTCAATGAAACATCAGCCTATTGAACAAAATCAATGGAATTGCCGTGTGTAATGTATCATAGAAACTTCACATGACATTCAGAGCACCAGGGCTTTCAAAAACAATAAAGCAGCAAGTTACCATTACCACTTTCCTCATTTCAAACTGCTACTAAGCAAGCGCCTCACAAAAGCAGATTTCTTCGTCAATACTCTGCATTTAATTGGGGAGCTGCAATGTCAGATACCCAGTCAGGATAAGGTTGCCAACCCTCCAGGATTGTCCCAGATTTTCCAGGAATGAAAGATTAATCTCCTGGACACTGCCGCGAGCAATCTGGGAGAAAAATAGGAGGGACTGAAAAAAAATGTTTGTCTTTAACTGTTCTTTGAACACGTTCATTTATTAGTTCTAAAAATATTGGAGATGGGGAAAAAAAGGCTGTTTGACTGGGCGGGGCTGTTGGAGGGCTGGTGACGAAGCCTCCAGGAATACGCCCAACAAGAGTTGGTAACCCGAGGTCAGGGTTTCTGCGTTTCCTTTTCTGGGTGAAGGAGGGAGGAGTGAGGACAGAACCTTCTGACTGAGCAAACATGCTTGCTTCTACAGCCATAGCAGACCACAAATATGTGTCTTAAACTTTTTACAGGCACGAGATTTGAACAGTGCAACCGCTGAACAGGAACTATGCTCCAGTGCAATCTATTCAAACCGACAGCGGATTAAAAAAAGGATGGGGGAGAAATCACATCCTTCAATCAGGGGAACTGAAACCCTGAATATAATGAGCTTTCAAACAGACATGATGGGCCGAAGGGCCTCCTTCTGTGCCATAAATTTCTATAATTCTTTATTACTATCCTTCCATGCATGTGGCAGACTTTAAATCATACTTAAAGCATGAAGAACACTGACACGCACACTCAGACTATTTGGGAACTCGTTTTAAAGCCAGTTCTCCCCCCACCCCGCCCTACTCTCCTGAAGGTGCCAACTCTTACTGGGAAAGTGACTGCATGGGTCTCGCCAGGGGTGCCCTCCAGTACCTCCCCCAAGTGGACATTCGTCACGCGCGAGCAGAGTGAATGCGGCAGTCCATTTGACAAAGGGCATTGTGGCCAATAGCAATACTGTCCTCTGTCAATGAACACACACTCACTATTTCCCAAAGGAATCACTGGACTGCTATCTGGAGCGGAAATCCTGGGTGCTTGGTCCTCTCTCTCTCTAGTTATTCCCTGATGCAATGACCAGGACATTCAGGCCATTTGCAGTGCCCTAGTCACCTTGCTAACAGCACAGACCGGGAACCAAGACTGGGATCTTCTGGTGTCAGCTGTGGCTCAGTGGGTAGTACACTCACCTCGGAGTCAGAAGGTGTGGGTTCAAGTCCCACTCCAGACACTGGTGCACAAAATCTAGGCTGACACTCCAATGCAGTGCTGAGGGAGTGCGACACTGTTGGAGGTGCAGTCTTTCAGATGAGACGTTAAATCGATGTCCTGTCTGCCCTCTCAGACAGTATTTCAAAGAAGAGCAGGGGAGTTCTCCTCAGTGTCCTGGCCAATATTTATCCCTCAATCAATCCCTGAGAATCATCAAAGACACGAGCCACCCCAGCCACAACCTCTTCGCCCTGCTCCCGTCCGGTAAGAGATACCGAAGCATACGGTCTCGTACCAGCAGGTTTCGGAACAGCTTCTACCCCCAGGCCATAAGACTCATGAACAAATAATTTATTATTTATTATTGTTGTTTTTATTTATTACTGTATTTCTATTAGTATTTTTTTCATTGCTATGCCATATTTATTCCAATGTTGGGAGGACTCGTAAAAATCAACATTTCATTGTGCAGTACACATGTTTGCTGCATATTTTGCTGCATATATGACAAATAAAATTTAATTGAAACAGATTATCTGGTCATTATCACACTGCTGTTTGTGGGAGCTTGCTGTGTGCAAATTGGCTGCCTCGTTTCCCACATTACAACAGTGACTACACTTCAAAAAGTGCCTCATTGGCTGTAAAGCGCGCTGGGACGCCCTGAGGTTGTGAAAGGCGCTATTTAAAACAGAAGTTAAAGGTAAGTTACAGTTTGACTACACACTGCCTTTTCCAGCCGAGCCAGAGTGGCTCCATCTGGGAACTGGTTAACTGGTCAGCCATTTGGTTAAGAACACAAAAATTGGTCCATTCCCAATTTATTTCAATAGCCCCCAAGGATGCTGGTTCTAAAGTGGGACGCAATTTAGCGAGTGTTTTGGATCCATACCGTTCAGTCAATCCAGGTTCTCCACATTACTGGCCAAGAACTGCACATAAATGAGCTGATATCAATTGTTCCGGCAACACAGTACGTAAAGTCTAACTGGTACACACGGTACCATCAACCCAGAAGCTAAACGCCACCAGCTATAGCGACTGACATCAAAACACATGCCACATGCAGACACATTCAATAGTTAACATTTATTATGGTTATGCATTATTGGAACATGTCTTTACACTAACACACTACAAACACACAGACACACGTGTCAAACACCAAGCTGTACAAGCAAAACAAAAGATTTATCAAAATAAATTTAACCCTCTGAGTGCTGTAGGGCTGCAAAAGGTGAGAGTACAGAATCAGACTACACTTTAATGCTGAAGCGATACAATCCAAATTTGGACCAAATAGTTTCAATTCCTTGGATTTCAGCACAAAAGCTCTGGAAACTTGCATCCTCTCCGTATCCCAAACTTATTTTATAGTCTCGTCATTCCCTGATACAATGACCTAAGCAAGTCATGCCTTTCGAATCTTAGGTTCTGTATAATTTTCTTTAGTGAACTTTGTCCCTGAAAGGAAAGCCTATGTGTTACTTGTTTAGGGATCGGATGAGCAAACAGATGGCTCCTAATCCTCGCCAGTTGATATCAGGACCCCTCCAAGACTACTCCAGAATTTTTTTTCCAAAAAAAGCATTTAAAACTGTATCCCACTTCATTTGACTGGGAAAGGTAGTGAAAGAGGAGGTACCAGGACTCTGCCACAAACTACAGATCACTCCCCTACTCATACTGCCAGTCATAATCTTCAGCAAGAGAGGCTTTAATGTATCAGAATACAGGCAGGCCAAAGCATGGTGCTCAATGAGGCCCTGGCAGCGTCCACATCTCCTGCAGCGTCCACAGCTTCCGCAACCACCCCTGCAGCACCCGCCGCTTCCGTAACCACCCCTGCAGCACCCGCAGCTTCCGCAACCACCCGGCAGCGTCCACATATACTGCAGCTTCCGCAACCACCCCTGCAGCACCCGCAACTGCCCCTGCAGCACCCGCCGCTTCCGTAACCACCCCTGCAGCGCCCGCAGCTTCCGCAACCAGCCCTGGCAGCATCCACATCTGCTGCAGCGCCCGCAACTGCCCCTGCAGCACCCGCAGATCCATGTTCCTTCTCTTTATTTAGCCAAACGTCTTCCCTCCTGTCTTGAAGGCACTGACGTATAGTTCCACAGGCACCGACAGTCCTCAGATACATCACCCAAGTGGTGATTCATCACGCGCAAGGCTAGAAAATAAGCAGTCGGCATACTATTCTGCCAAAGAGTGCACCATGGCTGATCCCAATCCTGCACTCACCCAGTGTACACATAAGCATACTTTCCAGCAGAAGTCACTGGATGGCGATCAGGAGCCCTAGATGTTTCATGTCCATAGCCAAGGGTGCAGAGATCAACTGTAGTGTCCCTACTGCCGCCTCGGATAAGGCCAGCTAATGCAGCTCAGACTGGGGCATGCTTCAAGCTTTAAATCTGTTGCGCATGTTAACACACACACACAGGGACACCCCCCGCCCCCCCCTAGCAGAGACAGACTGTAACTGGAATTTGTAGTCAGTACTCAGAGGGTTACATATACACAGTTACAGAACCATAGCAAAAAATAAAAACACAGTAAGTAAAGAAGATAAGGCACCTGGAGACATCTGACACTGGGCATGCTCTGCAGGCATCTCAGTGCGCACATGCTCTCTACCAGGTTGGAGCAGCCTAGCCACAAAGACCTGGGCACAGAACACTGCAGAATAACAAAAGGAAGGAAGAGAAGAAGCAGTTAGAAGCCAGACACGATCACATTGAAGTAGGCAGCTTTATTTGTTAGTAATTAAAAGCACAAGGCTTTGGTTGCATTCAGACAAGAAGTTGAAATGTAATAGAAACGTGCAATGACCCTCATAAATCGTTTCGCTGAGAATATACATGAATATACATAGTAGCTAAGAATACTGTAGTGTACAAGAACTATTAGGAATAGGAAAAGGCCATTAAACCCAACAAGTTCATCCCTTCTCCTCCTCTCCATATTCAATCCTTTCTTTCAAACTTCTCAACTCCAGTTTCAAGATTTCACAAT
This sequence comes from Somniosus microcephalus, assembly GCF_052327205.1. Taxonomy (NCBI): domain Eukaryota; kingdom Metazoa; phylum Chordata; class Chondrichthyes; order Squaliformes; family Somniosidae; genus Somniosus; species Somniosus microcephalus. The sequence continues at coordinate 115,990,585 of NC_140994.1, forward strand.
TACACAGCACACATCGTTAAACAGATAAAATGTGAAGCCATTTCTATTTTTACCCAATAATCCCCTCAGTAATCCTTTTATTACAAACCAGCATTGCATTAGAATGACTAGATATGGAAAGCAGGCTTTATATAATGTTGACGCCATCATGAACTCCCCTTTTTGAGTGTGCTTGTACTTGTGAGCATATGGATGAGTACATAAATGCACTATAATAAAGTTCTGATAAAAAAATAAAGCTGCAAACACAGGGTTGGAAATTCAGATGATAAAAACAGCTAAAAATGAAACATAGCCAACCCCCTCAATGGCCCAACAGGTAAAGAAAGCTCCTGCTGCAACATTGATCAAATCACACACACCACAAGGTCGCAGAGTTTGATCCTGCGGAGTTGACCAACCTCAACCAGAGCCAGTACCTGGGATGGTACAACTGGCCTCAGCACCTCTGAGCGACTAGGGAGGGGATAAGGAATTAGGCAGCAAGAGTGAAAGTGTCCGAGAGCACAAGTGGGTGAGAGCGTGTGATGAAGGAATGTGCGCTCGGGCGTGAAACTCGACATGGAAGAACAGCTCTCGACACTCACCATCTAGACTCACATGAAAAGTGCCATTGGAATACACATTTGAAAACTAGAATTAGCCTAACATTTTTAGGAACATGAAAAGGCCATTAGACCCAAAAAGTCTGTCCCTTTTCCACAGATTAGCCACTCAGCCCATTTGATGTCATCCCCCCAGAAGATTATCTTCCTGTTATCTTCCTATTATATCTAACTCCTTAAATAGGTTCAGTGCCTGGTCTCAATTATCCCTCCTTGCAACTCATTGCAGCAGTTGATCGCCCACTGTGTAAAGCAATATTTCCTGACATCAGTTCTAAATTTACTTGTCACAACCCTGAATCTCTGTCTCTTGCCCTGGCATACCTAAACGTATTGCTTTGGATTTACATTTTCTGTCACACCAAGTACCTTATGTGCCTCTATAAGATCGTCTGTGACATGTCTCAAAGGCCCAAGGGCCCTTGCTTATCAAGTCACTCTCACCTCTTCACTGACACGGAGGATCTGCCTCATCGCTCTCCTCTGCACTGGCTCTAAGACCTGGATAGCCCCTTTATATCACGGACCAGGACTAAGTAATGTTCCAAGTGCAGGCTGACTAGGACACTCTACAGCTTTAGCGTGACTTCTGGTTCTGGGTATTTAAACTCAACTAATTTGGCAATTTAACCCAGCATCCTATTTATTTTCTTTATTGCTACCTCACAAGTTAACTACCACCAGCCCCCCCAACCCCCACCAAGTCTTTTTCAACCTCCACTTTCACTTCCAGTAGGCAGTCATTTGCATGTTTCTGTATTTAACTCCCATTTGCCATTAGCACATATACAAACCCTGCTGTGCTCTCTGATTATGTCTGTCCCCTCAGAGTCCACAGCTCCTTCCCCAACTTGGTGTCATCCAAAAATATAACTCCTTTGCTTTGAGACTGCAATTTCAGGTCATTAATGCACACTAGGGACAAGAGACCCCAGCAAAAACCCCTGGAGAAACCCTTTGCAAATGTCCTCTGCTTCCTGTCCTTTAACCAGTCACTAACCCATGTCTTACCTTTGATATCTAGTACTCATCTCCGTATTGCCATGCAGTACTTTATCAAAAGACTTTTGAAGGCTAAGAAGCATTACATCATAGGACTTCTCTGCTTTCCACCCCTCCGTAATGTCTACGGTCTCTCTTTTTTAAAGCTACATAGGCCATCACATCTTAAAATTATTTTCATGCATCTATTCTTCCATTTCGCTTCCGATTACTGATTTAATTTGTTTTCCTATTATGGAGAGAGCAGCAGGTACAGTAGTGTAGTGAGTATGATACTGGGTGAGAAGTCCAGAGGTTGAGCTCAAATCCCACCGTGGCAAGTTGCTAGCCCCGGAATGTCATACAGAACAGAGCCGGGTCTTTAGAAGGACCAGAGTGCAAGATGCAATTCAATCCCCATTTTAAACTCATACATTTTTTCCTCATTTTTATATTTACATTATATAAGTTATGTCCTTATTTATAATGGAAACTACTTACATAAATTGGTCATGCTGTAATTACACCCTTCTGCCAGTTGTGGTGCTGTGGTGCTTCCACGGATTGGAGAATATGATTACAATGCAACAAGTTTACACAGGCAATTCCCATTATAAATGTGGACAATGGAATTTTAATTGAAAACATGACAGGAGATTTGCACAGATGCAAAATTATGATCCCACCATGGCCTCGTCCCCTCGACCCCCGCCTCGCCTCGTCCCCGCGACCCCCGCCTCCTCGCCCGCCCCTCGCCCCCGCCTCGCCCGCCCCTCGCCCCCACCTCGCCCCTCGCCCCCACCTCGCCCCTCGCCCCCACCTCGCCCCTCGCCCCCACCTCGCCACCGTATCCCTCGACCCCACCTCCCCACCGTATCTCTCGACCCCACCTCCCCACCGTATCCCTCGACCCCACCTCCCCACCGTATCCCTCGACCCCACCGTATCTCTTGACCCCACCTCCCCACCGTATCCCTCGACCCCACCATATCCCTTAATCCTACCTTCTGCCGCTATCTTTCAATCCCGTCTCTTTACAGAAACTCATCTTTTGACTCCAAGTTCAAGGGTTCACCGTTAAACAGCACAGTAACCGTTAAACTGTGGTGCGTGCGAACCCATATAATGCACAGCATTTAGAGAGAAATCGAAAAAAATAAAAATTGCTTTTTTAAAAACAAAAAAAGAGACTTAAAATACTTCTGGAAAATATGTATAAAACACACTATGAATGTTTGCTTTAGGTCAGTTTTCACATTACTTACCAGAATCCAAGAATTTTTTCAGATGCTCCTTCTCAACACTTGAGTAATCTCTGCAGGAGGCGGTGATATCTGTCCTTCCAACTCAAACTAACTAAACAAACCTCAGCTTTCAGTCCACCTGACTGTTTGGCCAGGGAGGTGCCAGACTGAAAGGCAAACAGCACAAGTGAACTGTTTGTACAGGTGATTGTTGGGCCATGGCTCTTGCCATCGCCCTTTCATGCACGCCGTTGAAGGAAGTGGGCGATTTCGGAACAATTACAGTTGGGTCGGAATGAAGAGATTAAAAGTGTTTGAGACTTAGTTGGAACCCAGCACATAATGGCTCACCCAGTGTTTAATATGGTGAGCAACAGGGCAGCAAGGTCCCAGGTGCAGAGTTATCTTCTCTCAGCTGAGATGGTAGTAACGCCGCTCAAAGTACTGTAATCTCATTGCCCGTGGGCTAGGAAGCTTCATCCCCTTACGCCCCCACCTCAATGAATTTTGAGCTCGGCACGATGTTGAGCTCTTTTTCCGCCGCCTTCGTCTCCGTGCCCACTTCTCTGGCCAGGAGTCTTCCCCCCGCACAACTGACTCTTTCTCCCGCTTGCAGAATTCCCGTTCTACCTGGACCCCTCCCCCTGGCCTCTTACCCTCTCTAGATCTTTTCATCGCTAACTGCCGCCGTGACATCGGCCGTCTCCATTTCTCTGCTCCCCTCACTCACTCCAACCTACCTCCCTCTGAACTTGCAGCACTCCATTCTCTTAGATCCAACCCTGACATGGTCATTAAACCCGCTGACAAGGGTGGTGCTGTTGTTGTTTGGCGTACTGACCTCTACCTAGCGGAAGCTGAACGCCAACTCTCCGACACCTCCTCCTACCTCCACCTGGACCATGACCCCACTACCGAACATCAAACCACCGTTTCCAAGACTGTCACTGACCTCATCTCCTCTGGAGATCTTCACCCCGCAGCCACCAACCTCATAGTTCCCCAACCCCACACAGCCCGCTTCTACCTCCTTCCCAAGATCCACAAACAGGACTGCCCTGGTAGACCCATCGTTTCAGCCTGTTCTTGCCCCACGGAACTTATCTCATCCTATCTTGACTCTATCTTTTCTCCCCTTATCCAGTCTCTTCCCACCTACATCCGCGACTCTTCGGACGCCCTCCGCCACTTTAACAGTTTCCTGGCCCCAACCGCTTCCTTTTCACCATGGACGTACAATCCCTCTACACCTCCATCCCCCACCCAGATGGCCCGAGGGCGCTCCGCTTCTTCCTTGAACAGAGGCCCGACCAGTCCCCATCCACCACGACCCTCCTCCGCCTGGCTGAACTTGTTCTCACATTGAACAACTTCTCCTTTAACTCCACTCATTTCCTCCAAATCAAAGGTGTTGCCATGGGTACCCGCATGGGTCCTAGCTATGCCTGCCTTTTCGTGGGCTATGTGGAACAATCTTTGTTCCAGTCCTACTCGGGTTCCCTCCCTCACCTCTTTTTCCGATACATTTATGACTGTATCGGTGCCGTTTCCTGCTCTCGCCCCGAACTTGACAATTTCATTCACTTTGCCTCCAATTTCCACCCTTCCCTCACCTTCACATGGTCCATCTCTGACTCTTCCCTTCCCTTCCTCGACTTCTCCGTCTCCATCTCTGGGGATAGGTTATCGACCAATATTCACTGCAAGCCCACTGACTCCCACAGCTACTTGGACTACACTTCCTCCCACCCCGCTTCCCGTAAGGACTCTATTCCATTCTCCCAGTTTCTCCGTCTCCGCCGTATCTGCTCCGACGATGCCACCTTCCACACCAGTGCTTCAGACATGTCCTCCTTTTTGCACAACCGAGGATTCTCCTCTACCGTGGTTGACACTGCCCTCGACTGTGTCAGTTCTATCACCCGCACTTCTGCCCTCACCCCTGCCCCTCCCTCCCGGAACCACGATAGGGTTCCTTGTCCTCACCTTTCACCCCACCAGCCTCCACATTCAACGGATCATCCTCCGGCATTTCCGCTACCTCCAAAATGATCCCACCACCAAACGTATCTTCCCCTCCCCTCCCCTTTCAGCATTCCGTAGGGACCGCTCCCTCCGAGAAACCCTAGTCCACTCCTCTATCACCCCAAACAGCCCTTCCCCTTCGCCTGGCACCTTCCCGTGCAAGCAGAGGAGATGTAACACCTGCCCCTATACCTCCCCCCTTCCCACTGTCCAGGGCCCCAAACACCCCTTCCAGGTGAAACAGCGATTTACTTGTACTTCTCGCAATCTAGTATACTGTATTCGTTGCTCATGATGCGGTCTCCTCTACATTGGGGAGACCAAACGCAGATTGGGTGACCGTTTTGCGGAACACCTCCGTTCAGTCCGTAAGGGTGACCCCGAGCTTCCGGTCGCCTGTCATTTTAATTCACCGCTTCATTTCCCACTCGGACCTCACCGTCCTTGGCCTCTTGTATTGTTCCACGGAAGCTCAACGTAAACTCGAGGAACAGCACCTCATCTTCCGATTAGGCACTCTGCAGCCTTCCGGACTCAATATCGAGCTCAACAATTTCAGATCATAACCTCGGCCCCTATTACACATTTATTCTTGTAATTTTTCCACTCCTTTTCTCCCCCCCCCCCCCTTTCCTTTTGTTTCTCTCTCTCACCTGGCAGCTATCTATTGCCCTGCCAGTACACTTTACACCTAATCTCAGCCTATTACCATCTCGTCTAGCTCTTTTGTTTCTTTCACTTCTTTTGTCCGATCGCAGCCCTGCCTTCGATCTATTTTCTTTTCTTTCCAGTTTTGAAGAAGGGTTCGACCCGAAACGTCAACTCAAATTTCTCTCCACGGATGTTGCCTGACCTGCTGAGTTTTTCCAGCATTTTCTGTTGTTATTTTGCACATTATAGATATTGGGCGACAAAAGGCTCAGGCACAGCTGTGATCCTTCCCATAGTCAAAGAACCTGCTAACATTTACTGTCTAGTGTCACATGCGGCAGGCACCTAGACCGTAGGCCCCGTGGAAACATACCCAGCGAGGAGTCAACACCTCATGTTGGGGGGGTGGGGTGGGGGGGGGGGGGGGGGGGGAGGGGGCACGTGGAGAGGGTGGTGGTAGCAAATCCCAGATAGTAAGAGTGGGCACAGCTCTGCCCTGCCTGAAAATGTCCCTGATCTGAAGGTCAGAACCACCTTTAGTATGCACCTACTCAAAGAGAAAGTGGTTTCAATTGGTGGGAAATGCTGTATGTAGAGTTACACTAACACTGCAGTATTGCACTTCCAGAGAGTCGAGGTAATCTCCCATTACAGAAGATATGTGAGGGAAGCTGTAACTATTGATATCATTTATTGCAGTCTCCTGGAGCTTGCTTGATCACCTCCAGAGGTCCGATGAATTTACTAGAGAACCCCCCCCCCCCACTTAAAGTGGCCCATGGTTTTTTTTGTTTGTGTTTTTGCCTTGATCGGGAGTTGGCAGGGTGGGGGTGGTGGAGGGCGATGGTGTGTGTCAGCTGCACCATGTCTGTATGAGACAGACCTGATAGACCAGTCGGTGACTGTGCTTCTTTGTATTTGCGTAACTACCACTGGGGATGCCAGAATGAATGACAGTTCATGAGGGGCAATTGTGGAGTATGGCAACAGTATATCGTCAGGTCAGCAGTGTATGAGAGTGCGTCTCAGCCCTTGAACTTTGACACCACCAGAGGCTGCACGGACATGAAAAAAAGATGTTCTGAAGGGAAGTCTAGGCAGCACTGGTGGCAACATGAAGGAAAAAGGATTGAAGGGGTATTGGGAACAGGGAGGGTAAATGTGGTTAGAACTATTTGCTCGCATGGAGGGTAAATAGTGACACAGAGGGGTTGGACCGAATGGCTGGGTTCCGTGTTGTAACTTCTATGTATGTATTTTTATGTAATCAACTGCACTGCCCCCACGTCCATCAAACTTTTACAGAATTGGTGGCCAAAAAACACAAACGCAATCTCTTTGGAAGCCTTCTTTTGCATCATTAGGCCTGTCCAACCCTAGCATCAAACTGCATTGAATTCTGCCCTAAAAGTACAAAACACAATGTACCGAAAATCAATAGTTTAGTTTCTAATTTGTCAAATACGTAAACCAAATGTTTCCATTAACTACAGAGCCCACCACACCTGGATTAAAACACTTGTTCTTACCAATGTGGGTAAAGGGATCTCCCAAGGTGGGGCTGAGACAGACAGACCAGAAGGTCTCTGGGTTTTGGTCCCTAGTCTGCGCTGAATTGGCTGATCTCGGAGGGCAGCAGTTGGGGTGCTACAATTAGCCTCAGTACCCTTCTGTGGGGGGGGGGGGGGGGAAGGTGGGGGAGGTTGAAGGGCATGAAAAGAGAGTCAGACTGAATCCCTACTCCTGATCACTATCTAGTGACCCTGATGGAAAGTACATGCATGTGGATGCTGGGCGAGAATGGAATCAGGCTCAGCTTAATGGCTGAATTTATTGTCTGGATTCTCAGAGGAGGAATAGCCACTTGGGCAAGGCAGCAATTCCAGGAGGGGAAATAATATTGAGGGACTAAGTTTAAGAATTGTTCTTGCTTCCATTAGAAGCTTATCGTGACTGACACCTGTAGGACCAACTATCTGCGTGCCTATTAAAAGGGTCACTGAAGCACAACATGGCCCTCCTTAGAAGAGGAACAAAAAAACACTACCAACCACATTAGTGAAGAACTGGAAAAGAACCCTTCTCCGACTTCGGAAAGCCTACTCGAAGTATGTTGACCATTAAAAATCGTGGAGTCTAAAGCAGCATTTTAGTCTTTTCTCCAATTGAAATTTAAAGCTTATTTATTTATATTCTTCATACAAGAACCTTAGTCTTCATTTTGTTCCCAAATTTTAGAAAGACAGACAGACCTTTCACCTTTCACAACCACCAGACGCCTCAAAAGCGCTTTACAGCCAACGACGTAATTTTTTGGTGTGTAGTCACTGTTGTAATGTGGGAAGCACGGCAGCCAATTTGCATACAGCAAGCTCCCACAAACAGCAATGCGATAATGACCAGATAATCTGCTTTTGTTATGTTGATTGAGAGATAACTATTGGCCAGGACACCGGGTAATAACTCCCCAGCTCCTCTTTGAATAGTGCCATGGGCTCTTTAAAGTCCACCTGAGAGAGCAGACGGGGCCTCGGTTTAACGTCTCATCCGAAAGACGGCACCTCCAACAGTGCAGCACTCCCTCAGCACTGCACTGGAGTGTCAGCCTAGCTTTATGTGTTCAAGTCCCTGGAGTGGGAATTGAATCCACAACCTTCTGACTCAGAGGCGAGGGTGCTACCAACTGAGCCACAGCGGACACGTTAGCACTAAATTTACTTTTTGCTTTGCACATTTTCACTCTAACCTCATCTGTTTTTCAACTCCCAATTGTAGCTTCACTTCTCATTCAATTTGTACGGGTACAGTAAATGTTGAGAATGAATAAACTGGGGCCTGAAGGAAGACTTTGCTGATCTTTCAATTCCCAATATCTGTTCCAAACATTGTGGCTCAGTGACCTAGGTTTTACTCCGAGAAATCATTTTAATTTTAGTCATGAATTTTGAATTTTAGTCTCATTTTAGTCCCAACTTTAATCTTGTTGATAAAATAAAATAATTTTAGTCACTAATCATTTTCCTCTTAAATTTTAATTATCAAAAATACACTGGATTAAAGCTTTGCTGAACTTGTCTACTGCCTGTTACGGTCCTTTATCCAGATCAGCAGACGAATCTTGCTCAAGATTTTTAGTAACAAGGTTGGACAACACGGCATGTTCTGGAGATAAAACGCTTTCAAACATGGAGACAGAATGTAAACACAGCGAGTGTTAGGACTATGCCGAGGACCGATCACAGCTCCTGCAAACTGCCAGTCAGGCCCGATTCAAGCCTGCAGTTTTGCTGCTGAGCGGTGCCCAGCAGGCGACAGCACCTTGAATTAAGGCTGTAGAACAGTTGTTAATAGACATGGTACCCTGCCTCCATCCCCTGGGCCCTAAGCCAGTTCGGTCAGCAGGGGGACCAAAAATAAAGAAAGCGTGGTGAAATTAAACAGAATAAAAAGAAAGCACAAGTGGAGAATGAACGATAAGATTGTAGAGCACCAGAAAAAAACTGCAGCAAAACAGTGAAATGCAGAGGCTCCGACAACTCCCAATAAGTTTCTTTAAAATCCGTACTCAATTTTCACGCTTCGTCAGAAACATAGGAACAGGAGGAGGCCATTCAGCCCCTTGAGCCCATTCCACCATTCAATTAGACCATGGCCGATCTGTACCTCAACTCCATTTTCCTGTCACATCCCTTGATACTCTTCCCCAACTAAAATCTAGTGATCTCAGTCTTGAGAGGCCCCAGCCGCCCTCCAGTAACTCACCGCAAGTGGCCATTATTCACGTGGACAGTGAGGGAATGCATGCCAGCTTACTGTGGGGTCATCACAGTCAGGTTCGATGCACTCGTAGCCAGATTCTTATCTGTGCTGCATTTACTGGATAGCGATCACGAGTATTCTTGCTTTAAACCCATTATAATGCTCCAGTTGAGACTAAACCTTGCGCCGTCCTGATCTGCAAGGATGTTTTGCTTTAAACAGAGTCTCAGTCATTTTTACAAATGTTAGAAGGGTCAAAGCTATCATTTTAAGACCCCTGTGTAGAGGAAAAATATACACTGTACATTCTCACGTACAAAACACCCTTATTTTCCAGCCAATAGAAGAGCTGACATTATAGGCATCACTGACCGACCAGCCTGGTTCACACATACTTGTCTCATTACGGGTAATCAGTGGTGTCTTTTCGGTTTTGCAATGCAAGAATCACTCCCAAAGCCGCAGTTTGCCAGAGCTTGTCCCCAGGCCCCACATCAAGCCAGGATGCCAGATCAGCCTCTGACCCAGGAGTTCTAGCAGCACTTGATCTTGCCAGCAGGAGTTTACCAGCTGAAAAGCACAGGTCTGTGTCCTGCAATGGGACAAGATCCTTCTGGTAAGATCAGCTGCCAGACTCGACTGTGTGCACTAGCAGAATAACACCCACTGCAGTGATCCGCCTCCAAGCCAAGCTCTCTACTTTCAGCCTTCAAACAAATGCATTCTTCTCTTACACCCGGCATCCTTTCATTATTTCAGCATTCTGGCTGATTTTACTGCACTTTACTCCTGTTCTTACATGAATTCAGAAGTATTTATGACACAGGAGGGAGGTTTGACAGATTTCAAAAACACACATCCCAGCACCATCTTCCACAATTACTCAGTGGAACCGTCACAATCGTGATCTTCAGTTTCTACCAAGTTACACAGAATTTACAGCACAGAAACAGGCCATTCGGCCCAACAGGTCTATGCCAGTGTTATGCTCCACATGAGCCTCCTCCCACTATTTAATTCATCTCACCCTATCGGCATAACCTTCTATTCCTTTCTATCTCATGTACTTTTCTAGCTTCCCCTTAAATGTATCTATACTATTCGCCTCAACTACTCCGTGTGGTAACGAGTTCCACATTCTCACCACTCTCAGAGTAAAGAAGTTTCTCCTGAATTCCCTATTGGATTTATTAGGGACTATCTTATATTTATGGCCCCTGGTTTTGAACTCTTTCCTCCCCCACCCAAAGTGAACTGCTCTAACCAGAGTGCTATACTTACCATTAACCCTCTGGACTGAACAGGAAAATCAGACAGGATTCCCATTCCTTGACAGGTGCCCAAAGTGGACTGATCGACACCCTGAGCTCAGTGTGTGGAATCAGAGATGCAGGCCCAAGGTGCTGCGCGTCACGAGAGTGGACCCCACAGTTGGATCGTGGATAGAAAAATGTTTCTGCAGCTGGTAAATGCACAGTTTTTGTTAAAACTATTAAGCAAAAAATCTAAATCATGTTTCTTTAAGATATTGTGGCTTTACACTCAAACAGTATCAGTGTGTGGGGGTCTCAGGATGAAACACAGTCTGGTGCTAACCATTTTATTGGCATAAAATGCAACTCCAAGACAGTGAGTAAATGTACTGCTCGCAGGGTTCATTCTTTTGGACAGAAATGGAAGTGGCAGTCAGAAGCATCAACCAAGGACTCGAGCACGTTATCTAGCCTGAGGGAAGTATTGCGTCGCCATAGGTGCCATTCTTCGGATGAGATGTTAAAGCAGCCTGCCTGCTTAAGAGGCTGTTGAGATCCCATGGCACCAATTTAATGAGGAGCAGCGAGTTCCTTCAACTACCACCACAAAAACATGACCACTAAAAAGTGGTCATTCTTTGTGGGATCTTGCTGTGTGCCATGTGATACTATATAAATGCAACTCTTTTTATTCCCTCAAGGCAGTGGTCTCAGTCCCCCGATAGCCACGTGGGAAAATACAGTGTAGTACTAAAACATACAGACCAGACGGTGCCAGACCAAATCCCTGTCCTGTGCTGACAACACTGATCTCAAAGGAGCTGCAGTCCCATCATCATTTCTTCTCCGGGTATTTTGACTTCACGCTCCAGCTGGGTACGCTCGCCCAATGGGGGCAGCCATCAGAAATTCGGGTGCACTCTGGAAATGATTTGCTGATGGCTGAGAAATCGTGCACCACCTGCACCCAAATAGCAGACGTGCACTCCTGGACGGTGAGATTCTTCACTCGAGCACAAACTCAAATAACCAGTACTCTTTGCAGTGAGCCGAGCCTTCCAAACATCCCATCCGGGTCTTTCCCCAGATTCTCCTCTCCCCTTTCCCAATAGGAATCGATCCAGTCCTTCTTAAAACCATGCTACGGTTTTCTCCTCCACCACCCCCACTGGAAATCTAAAATTCTATCACATTCCTACTAAAAATGTTGCCTAAATTCATTTTCATCTGGCAACCTTGACTTTGAATCTTGTGCCCAAAAGAACTATCCTAGATGCAAATGCTCCACACCCATTAAAATCTTCAAGACCTTCTTTCCTTTCCTCTTCTCTCCCATCCCTTCCCCACACCACCCCATTTGCCTGCCTCTTCTGGGACTGCACACTCCAGAGGACAGACAACTTTCCATGATAACCCAGACCAGTAAGCTCAGGAAGCAGCCTCAGAGCCCTGTCTGGGATCTTTCCAATAACTACATCCATTCTGTAAAACGGAGACCGAAACTGAAGAATACTCCAGATCCACAGCCTGCTACACCGCCTTCAACTTCAACATCATACCCTTGGCTTTAGATCCCAACATTTTATTCACTTTCTTCAGTGTCTGCAAATACTAAAACAGTGGTTTTAAAAACCTGTCCACCAAAATTCATTCTTCTTTCACCCAATGATGTTACACTTCATCTGTCACCTCTCTCCCATTTGGCCAGGCCTCTCCAGAACCCTATGGATTATTGCACATCGGGCAGCATGAATGACCACTTCACCTCATTTGATGTCTTCCAGAAACATTCACCTTGGACACCAATCCACCCTCCAAGTCATTGATAACAATTAGAAACAGCAGCAGCTCCACACTGACCCCTGTGGGACTCCACTGGCAGCCAGTTCCCACTTTGATACCTCCATTTGTACCACCACTCATTGTTGTCCACCTCTCAGCCACACCTCACTCCAGCCTTGTTTATGCCCAAGGCACATACCTCGTCAGTCAGTTTTGTGACATAAAAACCTTCCTGAAATCTAATTTCACAACATCCACTAGCTCACCCCTACCCAATAGTTCTGTGACCAGTAAATTCATCAGACATGACCTGCCCCTTCTGAACCTATGCTGTTTCTCTTTAATCAGACTTTCCACCTGATATCTCCTTAACCACGACTCTGTCTTCGACACGAGTGTCCTCAACTCCATCCCACAACATGCTACCCGCCACCATCTCAGCACAACCCCAGCCCGCCATGAGGTTGAAAAGGCCATCCGACAACTGAAGAACAACAAGGCCTCAGGAGCAGATGGAATCCCCGCCGAGGCACTAAAGCATGGCGGAGAAGCACTACTGGTGCGAATTCATGAACTCATTTCTCTTATCTGGAAGCAGGAGAGCATGCCAGGGGATCTCAGAGACGCCGTAATTGTGACCATCTTCAAGAAAGGTGACAAGTCCGATTGTGGTAATTACAGAGGAGTTTCCCTGCTAGCTGCCACAAGGAAAGTCATCGCAAGAATCCTCCTCAATCGCCTTCTCCCAGTGGCCGAAGAGCTCCTCCCAGAGTCGTAATGCGGATTCCGCCCACTAAGGGGCACAATGGACATGATCTTCACCGCACGTCAATTACAAGAGAAATGCAGGGAACAGCACCAACCACTGTACATGGCCTTCTTTGATCTCACAAAGGCCTTCGACACTGTCAACCATGAGGGATTATGGAGTGTCCTCCTCAAATTCGGCTGCCCTCAAAAGTTTGTCACTATCCTCCGCCTGCTTCACGACGACATGCAAGCCGTGATCCTGACCAACGGTTCCACCACAAGCCCAATTCACGTACGAACCGGGGTCAAGCAAGGCTGTGTCATCGCACCAACGCTCTTCTCAATCTTCCTTGCTGCAATGCTCCATCTCACCCTCAGTAAGCTCCCCGCTGGAGTGGAACTAATTTACAGAACAAACGGGAAACTGTTCAACCTCCGTCGCCTCCAGTCCAGATCCAAGGTCGTCCCATCCTCTGTCATCGAATTACAGTATGCAGATGATGCTTACGTCTGCGCTCACTCGGAGGTCGAATTCCAAACCATCGTAAACACCTTCACCGAAGCATACGAGAGCATGGGCCTTACACTAAACATCCGTAAGACAAAGGTCCTCTACCAACTGCCCCGCCACACAGTGCTGCCCCCAGATTATCAAAATCCACGACAAGGCCTTGGACAACGTGGACCACTTTCCATACCTCGGGAGCCTACTGTCAACAAGGGCAGATGTCGACAACGAAGTCCAACACCGCCTTCAGTGTGCCAGTGCAGCCTTCGGTCGCCTCAGGAAGAGAGTATTTGAAGACCAGGACCTCAAACCCGGCACTAAGCTCATGGTCTACAGGGCAGCAGTGATACCTGCCCTGCTGTATGCCTCAGAGAAATGGACCATGTACAGCAGGCACCTCAAAGCACTGGAGAGGTACCACCAACGCTGCCTCCGGAAGATCCTGCAAATCCATTGGCAGGATAGGCGCGCCAACGTCAGTGTTCTTGCTCAGGCCAACATCCCCAGCATCGAAGCTCTGACCACGCTCGATCAGCTCCGATGGACGGGTCACATTGTCCGCATGCCCGATACGAGACTCCCAAAACAAAGCGCTCTACTCGGAGCTCCGGCGCGGCAAGAGAGCCCCAGGTGGGCAGAGGAAACGCTTCAAGGACACCCTCAAAGCCTCCTTGAAAAAGTGCAACATCCCCACCGACACCTGGGAGTCCCTGGCCCAAGACCGCACAAAGTGGAGGAGAAGCACCCGGGAAGGCGCCGAACACCTCGAGTCTCTTCGCCGGGAGCAAGCGGAAGCCAAGCGCAGGCAGCGCACGTCAACCCAAGCACCCAACCCACCCGCCCCTTCAACCACCGTCTGCCCCACCTGTGACAGAGACTGTAGGTCCCGCATTGGACTAATCAGTCACATGAGAGCTCATTTTTAATGTGGAAACAAGTCATCCTCGGCTCTGAGGGACTGCCTAAGAAGATAAAAACCTTCCTGAAATCTAATTTCACAACATCCACTACCCAATGCTTCTGTGACCAGTAAATTGATCAGACATGACCTGCCCCTTCTGAACCCATGCTGTTTCTCTTTAATCAGACTCTTGTCTTTCCACCTGATCCCTTACACTATCGCTCATCAAAATCCCAAACACTTTCCCCACACTGAAGGTACAACTCTCAGATCTGTAATTTGACGAGCCACCCCTTGCCCGCATTTTAAAGATGTGACAACCTTCCAATCCAATGGAATGGCATCTGATCTTTGAGGGGATCTGCAATCTCCTCTTTACTTCTTTCATGCAGCATGTCATTTCACCCCATCAAAGCATTCTCTCTTGACATCAAATTTCTTTGCAGTTTTTACTACATTCTGTCGTCATTTCAATCTTAAAATGAACACGTTTATGATCACCAGATGGCAAGTGTTCCCTTAATTATGTTTGGCTTAATACTGCCTCGCAAGGAAGGAACAAATCCAATAATGCCTTTCCTTTTATATTCTCTTGCTGTTTGAGATGCTTGAAGTGCTTTAATAAATTCTCTCACGTGTACAGATTGCCCCAGGGCAACCCCCAATCTCTGTCACAAAGATTAAGAACCCTCATGATTATAACTGAGGCCTTCGCACCTCCCACAGCAGTACATCCACCTCTCATTTATTTGCTGGGGACCTGGAATATAATGCCACAACTAACCTCTTCCCTTTCTAACTCCTAGATCCACCCAAAGTGAAATTGGTAAGTTACTGATGTCTGGGAGAGGACGCCACACAGGAGATGGGGAAGTCAGGAGGGGAGAAAATCTCTCCTTCTGGGGTCTCCACACCTGGAATAGCTTGCTGTCTGCACAGGCCAGGCTCCAGTTCTAATGGGAAACTGGAAGATGCAGTGATTTACTTAGCAACTCAGACATATGTCTGATTTACAACCTTGTCCTTGTAAAACTGTTGCATGCTATGTACTCCCCCAACCCCATAACCTGCCATGTTATACATTTAAAATAGCATATAGTGACTGCAAGAAATACATATGTTCAGGCCCTCCTCAATGTACACACCGTTAGCCTGTAGTGAGATCTTTTTAAAAAATTCATTCATGGGATGTGGGCGTCGCTGGCAAGGCCAGCATTTGTTGCCCATCCCCAATTGCCCTGGAGAAGGTGGTGGTGAGCCGCCATTTCACAGGGCAGTTAAGAGTCAACCACATTGCTGTGGGTCTGGAGTCACGTATAGGCCAGACCGGGTAAGGACGGCAGATTTCCTTCCCTAAGGGACATTAGTGAACCAGATGGGTTTTTATGACAATCCGTTAGTTTCACGGTCACCATTACTGATACTAGCTTTTTAATTCCAGATTTATTATTTAACTGAATTTAAATTCCCCACCTGCCGTGGTGGGATTTGAACTCATGCCTATGCAGTAGCATAGTGGTTATGTTACTGGACTATAAATCCTGGACTAAATTGTACAATGGTACAACTGTGAGGTTCATAATACAGTAGAGAACCAAGCTGAATATAGGAAGTACAGAGGAGATCTGAGGAAGGGAATAAGAGGGACAAAGAGCATATATGAGAATAGATTAAAAGGGAACTCAAAAGATTTTCTTTATAAACACAAATAGTAAAATGGTAGTCAAGAAGGGTGAGCCAGATTAGGGACCAAAATAAAGATATTGTTGTGAAGGCAGAGGGCATGGCTGAGGTACTAAATGTGTACTTTGCATCTGTCTTCACTAGAGAAGAGGATTCTGCCAATGCACCAGTAAAGGAGGTGGTGGTAGTGATATTGGATAGGATCAAAATAGATAAAGAGGATGTACTTAAAATGTTGGCAGTCTTCAAATTAGGAAAGTCACCCGGATAGGATGAGGGAAATAAAGGTGGAAATTGCAATAGCTCTGGCCACAATCTTCTAATCCTCCTTGGATATGAGGATGGTGCCAGGGATTGCAAATGTTACACCGCCGCTTAAAAAAAGGGGAGGGGGATAAACTAGGCAACTACAGGCTAGTTAGCCTAATGTCGATGGTAGGGGAACTTTTAGAAATAATCTGGGACAAAATTAATCGGTATTTGGAGAAGTACGAGTTAATAAATAAAAGTCAGCATGGATTTGTTAAAGGCAAATCCTGTTTGACTAACTTGATCGAGTTCTTTGATGAAGTAACGGAAAGAGTTGAGGAGGGTAGTGTGGTTGATGTGGTGTATATGGACTTTCAAAAGGCGTTTAACAAATAGACTTGTTAGCAAAATTAAAGACCATGGGATTAAAGGGGCAGTGGCAGCATGGTTACAAAATTGGCTAAGGGACAGAAAGCAGAGAGCAGTGGTGAACGGTTGTTTTTCAGACCGGAAGCAAGTATACAGTGGTGTTCCCCAGAGGTCGATATTAGGACCACTGCTTTTTTTGATATATATTAATGACCTGGATTTGGGTATACAGGGCATAATTTTAAAGCTTGCAGATGATACGAAACTCATAAATCTAGTAAACAATGAGGAGGATAGTAACAGACTTCAGGAGGACATACACAGACTGGTAAAATGGGCAGACACATGGCAGATGAAATTTTGCGCAGAGAAGTGTGAACTGATACATTTTGGTAGCAAGAATGAAGATAGGCAATATGAACTAAAATGGTACAATTTTAAAGAGGGTGCAGGAACAGAGAGACCTGGGGTGTATGTACAGAAATCTTTGAAGGTGGCAGGACATGTTGAGAAGCCTGTTAAAAAAGCACTTGAGATTCCCGGCTAGAGGAAGAGAGTACAAAATCAAGGAAGTTATGCTAAGCCTTTATAAAACACTGGTTAGGCCAGAGCTGGAGTATTTGTTCAATTCTGGGCACCACACTTTAGGAAGGATGTCAAGGCCCCGGAGACGGTGCAGAAGAGATTTACTGGGATGGTACCAGGGATGAAGGACTTCAGTTATGTGGAGGCTGGAGAAGCTGGGGTTGTTCTCCTTAGGGCAGAGAAGGTTAAGAGGAGATTTGATAGAGGGGTTTAAAATCATGAATGGTTTTGATAGAGTAAGTAAAGAGAAACTGTTTTCAATGGCAGAAGGGTCAGTAACTAGAGGACACAGATATAAGGTGATTGGCAAAAGAACCAGAGGTGACATGAGGAAACATTTCTTTACACAGCGGGTTGTTGCAATCTGGAATACACTGCCCAAAAGGGTGGTGGGAGTTAAATTCAAGAGAATTGGATAAATAATTGAAGGGAAAAAAATTACAGGGCCATGGGGAAAGAGTCAGGGTGTGGGATTAATTGAATAGTTCTACCAAAGAGACGACACAGGCATGATGGGCCAAATAGGCCTTTCTTCATGTGAACATCATGTTATTTGATCATGGAGGGCATCACAGCTGTGCCAAATTCTGTCTTTGCCTAATGTCCAGACACCAGTGCTTTCCAGTAGGGTTCTTCAGATCGATCAGGATCAAGAACTTCTTGATCAAGGGTAATGAAGTCAATTGGAGCAGACCAAGAATGATCAGCTAACTCAGACCCGGAATTAAACATGGGACCCAAAGTACCAAACCACATGGTACATTTATCCACTGAGCTGTGGGAATGGTGGGAAAAGAGAAGTGTAATCTTTACTTCTTTTCACTGCCCTCTGAAGCAATAAGGTTGTCAGAAGACAACATCCTTGACAAAATGCACAGCGCAATGTTGAATATTACCACATGCAATGAGTGGAACTAATTTATGATACAATGTAATCGCATGATATTTTAAAACAAGTTTTAAGATGACTCATCCACCCCAGCAGTAAAGGACCCGGGTGTAAATTTGCACTGTACCAGCACTGCCGTCTTACAAGTATCTGGGTCTGGAGGCTACAGAAGGTTATCTCTGGCGTTTGTGTCAATAACAAAATGTGGGGCCAGGAGACAAAATGTAAATGTACTACAGTATCGGAGCTCTGTTACTAGGTGCTTATTGGGAGGAGGATCAGGCTATGTTAACCCGTTAGCAGCTGTCCAAGTACAAAATGAGTACAATGACACCAAAACCTTTACACTTGTTATTTCCCCCCTCATGTTACTTTATCAGAAGCTGGACCCTGGGCCAGTGACAAGTAAGGCAGTCCCACAACAACTCGGACCTCAGTGAATCTGCCATTTCTGGATCTGGAGCAGGAATAACTTGCAAAAAAAAATAGTTGGAGACTGTCTTAAATAAACCTTTACCTAAATATATGATGCCTTGCCTGAGATGGAGGAACGCTTATTTTATAGTAAAGGGTAACTAAGGTTACCAAGAGATCAAAAAATAAGACTAG
Organism: Somniosus microcephalus; assembly: GCF_052327205.1. NCBI lineage: Eukaryota > Metazoa > Chordata > Chondrichthyes > Squaliformes > Somniosidae > Somniosus > Somniosus microcephalus. Next base: position 116,009,428 of record NC_140994.1, read on the forward strand.
ACAGCAGTATTGAGCCGACTTCTGTGGTCAGCAATTGTGCAGAGTACACTGACTGCCCTTAGATACGGAGTATATCCTGCAGCTTTCAATGCACCCAAGTTCCAGTAGGAAGGCGTGGAAGAGGAGTAAGGCGAATGTTGAGTGGAGTACTGTTATCAGGAAGGCAACTGTTAAAGTACCGTTGGCCTGCATTTTTATAAAGAATCCCCTAATACAACTTTATTTGGAAACCTTCTCCTCATGTGAGCCTTTGCAATTTAGTTTCAGTTTCCTCCCCAAGGCTCCAACTGATGCAAGGTGCCAGCAGCCCAATAGTACCTCATCCATGTGTGAAGGTGGGCAGAGAGTACTGAATGGTTACTCAATTGTACAGGACATTAAATCAAAGCCCAATCCCTGTTTGCACCCAATGTCCACAAGTGTACTTACTAGCAAGCGATCACTGGATGGCAATCAGGAGGAAGAACTCTTGCAAATTGTTCTCCTTAGCTTAGGGTGCAGAGGCTGACTGTAATTCCCCCCAGGTTGGTCTGGCTGAGATCAGCTAATGAAATACAGACCAGTCATCAAACCTGGGACTTCACTGGTGTGTCTGGCTCAGGACCACACCAGCTGATGCACCAATTAAATCATCGAGATGCCCTTTCTATCAGCTTGGTAGAAATTATGCCTCTGGATCCAAAGGTTGTAGGTTGAAGCCCCACACCAATATTTGAGCACATAACCTTGGCTAACACTCCAATGCAGTACCAACAGGGTTCTGCATTGTTGGAGGTACCATCCTAGCAACAGAAAAACCAGAAGTAGGCCATGCAGCCCCTTGAGCATGTTCTACCATTTTATTAGAATGGCCGATCTAACTTTAAGATTGTGCCCTCCTGTTCTGGATTCCCCCAACCAGAGGAAATATTTCCACTGCGTCTACCCTATCGAATCCCTTTATAATTTTAATAAAGACCTCGATTAGAGGTACCATCCCCAGGTTGTTCAATGCAAGGCACCACCTGCCTGTTGTGGTGGGTTTTAAAGACCTCATGTCACTGCTCACAGCAGGGCCCGATGTCATGGCCAACATTCCTCCCTCAACCACCATCTCAAAGGGTAACCGTTCCTTCATCTCATTGATGTTTGTGGATCATTGTTGTACAGAATGGTTGCCACGTCTGCCTACATAATAATGACTGCACTCCAGAGTTATTCATTGCTCATAGCACTTTGAGATGTTGCGACATGTTCAGGGCACTGTGAAAATGATGGTACCATTCTGGTCTTAACTGCAGTCCCGTGTAGGGTTGCGAAGGGGTGGAAAGTTTCTGGTAAATTTCCGGAAATTTTCCAATGGGAAGTTCAGCTTGGGAATTTTGCCCAAAAAAGCACATGCTAGCATAATATTGTTTTTTTTTTGTATTTCTTTCATTTTTTCCCCCACAGGTCCTCTCTTAAAATTACTAACAGAGATGGAATCTTAATTATTAAGGAATTTCTTAATCAATATATGTTTATCTTCTTACTTGGCTTGTTTTAATAATTACAAGTTTTGTGTGTGACCGTGAACAAATGTGTCCTGATTGGTTGGATGAGCGATTAGCGCCCTCTATTGGTGATGTAGCGTCGTGCGTGCACAGGTCATGCTTCCATCATATGGAGCATCAGGAAAAATGTACTCACCCTGTTGCAATCGTGCTGATCGACCGCAGTTCGACACAGAGACGAATGCCCTTTATTTCTCTGCATAGAACAATGCCACGTTTACGGTGTGTGGAAGCATTTTACCCCAGGCATTAAAGATGGAAAGACTGTGTACATGTGCAAACACTAGAAAGCCATATGTAAAGAATGCCACAAAGATGCAGCAGCATTTATCCAAATGCAACAACTTCACTCAAAGCTCACAGCAGTCAACCCAGAGTTCCTCTGCTTCCATTCAAGAAGATGACGGTTCACATTCAGCATCAGGCTCCTCATCATCATCAACTCCTGGCCCACTTGGAAGGTTCTTTGATACAATGGATAACCATAGCCAGAAGAATGCTCGAGCTGTATATGCGACAGGCTCACAGCCAATGTGTACTGGAAGAGATTTTTCAATGTTATTCGTCCTGCATACTGTCCTCCCACCAGACATGCTTTATCTACTTATTTGCTGGAGGCTGAGTATAACAGAGTGGGGGTTCAATAAAGTTCAAAATTATAACCTAAATAAAGTTTTGAAAGCCTGTTTTTATTTGTATGGAACAGTATGTCTATTTTGATGACAAAGATAATATAAGGGTCAGAGACAAAAACCATCAGTGTGCAAAAAAACTCAAAATTCCCATAAATTCCCATGGAAAGTTTCCCCTTTTAAAAATTCCCAGAATTTTGCAACCCTAGTCCCGTGTTCCTCCTAACTCCATCTGCCACTCTCCCTTCCTCTCCAAATGTCCACTAACCCCAACTGGTGAGACAAGCATTCTACATCCTCCCAGTGTTTTCTTCATTTTGAACCAAATTCAAAGTGTTTAAGAAGGGTGGGGACGGGGTGCAGGGATTTCTAACCTGTGATGCATTTCTGCCTTACACAGAAAAGACTGCAGGTGGAGTAAACTAATATACCACAAGGACAACAGTTTGTAAAACAACTTGTATTTATATAGCGCCTTTAACATAGTAAAACGTCCCAAGGTGCTGCACAGGAGTATTAGAAGACAAAAAATTTGACACCGAGCCACTTAAGAATAAATTAGGGCAGGTGGCCAAAAGCTTGGTCAAAGAGGTAGGTTTTAAGGAATGTCTTAAAGGAGGAAAGAGAGGTAGTGAGGCAGAAAGGTTTAGGCAGGGAATTCCAGAGCTTAGGGCCTAGGCAACAGAAGGCACAGCCACCAATGGTTGAGCGATTATAATCAGGGATGCTCAAGAGGGCAGAATTAGAGGAGTGCAGATATCTCGGGGGGTTGTGAGGCTGAAGGAGATTACAGAGATAGGGAGGGGCGAGGCTATGGAGGGATTTGAAAACAAGGGGAGAATTTTGAAATCAAAGCATTGCTTAACCGGGAGCCAATGTAGGTCAGCGAGCACAGGGGTGATGGGCGAACGGGACTTGGTGCGAGTTAGGACACGGGCAGCCAGGTTTTGGATGACCCCAAGTTAACGTACGGTAGAATGTGGGAGGCCAGCCAGGAGTGCGTGGGAATAGTCAAGTCTAGAGGTAACAAAGGCATGGAGGAGGGTTTCAGCAGCAGATGAGCTGAGGCAAGGGCAGAGACGGGCGATGTTATGGAGGTGGAAATAGGTGGTCTTTGTTATGCCCCGGATATGTGGTCAGAAGCTCATTTCAGGGTCAAATATGACACCAAGGATCCGAACAGTGTGGTTCAGCCTCAGACAGATGTTAGGGAGAGGGATGGAGTTTGTGGCAGGGACCGAAAACAATGGCTTCAGTCTTCCTAATAGTTAATTGGAGAAAATTTTTGCTCATCCAGAACTGTATGTCGGACAAGCAGTCTGACAATTTAGAGACCATGGAAGGGTCAAGAGAAGAGGTAGAGCTGGGTGTTGTCAGCCTACATGTAGAAACTGATGCTGTTTTCTCAGATGATGATAAAACACTGACAATAGTTCCAAGGTGAATCAGAATCAAGTGACGTGGCTGGTTAATTAATATGTGCAGCTTGATATCTAAGTCTCACTACAAGTACTCAGCACTTCCTTGAGTGGAGCGTATCTGGAACACAAATTAAATCACCACGAAACTCAATTCCTTGAAGGTTTTTTTTGCCAAACTTTTCTCATCCTCTGAAGCCACAGAATCTGGCTGTTCCAAAGGTTCCAGGTGAGTAGGTAACTGAACCATGGGGTGCTGTACAGAGCAGGAAAGGTCCTGATGGAAGACTACTATTGTCAGTTCTGGGCTACAGATCGTTAAAAACCAATCTACCAGGAACTTTAAGTACCTAGCTTCAATAATGGACTCTTAAATAGGTTACTAGATCGACCAGCTCCACCCTTATATATATATACACACACCCCTACAAGCCCTGGGTGATTCGCGTCCCTCCCTGGCCAGTGTGGGCGGAAGGACAAGGAATGGGCATATACTATCAATGCAAGATATGGCAAGGTGTGAGATTTAGGTTTCAAATACATTTCCTGAAAGTGCAATTAGAAAGCTATAGAAAAGGTCAGCATCATTTTGTGTTTTGTAAATAGGGGCACTAGGTACAAGAGTAATGGGGTAATGATCAATTGGTACAAAATAATGGTTAGGCCACAGTACTGTGTGCAGTTTTGGTCAGCCCGTTATAGAAAGGATTTGAAAGCCATAGAGTCCATACAGCATAGATTCACCAGGATGATACTAAGGATGGGAAACAATATTTATGAGGAGACACTCGAGATACTGAGACCAATTCCAATGGCGCAGGGAAGGCTAAGAAGAGATTTAATGGAGGTTTTAATAATGATAAAGGCTTTTGGTAGAATAAATAGAGAAAGACTATTTCCTCTGGTTGAGGAGTCAACAACAAATAGTCATCAATTTTAAAATGTCAATGAGAGCGAGGAGAGATGGTTCAGAGAAATTTCTGCACACAAAAGGTGGTTGGGACAAGGAATGCTTTGCCACAGGGAGTAGTTGAGGCAGGGAACATTGCAACTTTTAAGGTAGGGCTATATAAATATTTGAAGCAGATGAAATGCAGGACTATGGGGAGAAGAGCACAGGATTAGCTTTGGATTGCTCCAGCAAAGAGCCAGTATGGACACAATGGGCTGAACGGCCTCCTCCTGTGCTGTAACCTTCCACGGTTCTATGGCCAAGGAGGATAACTTAAACACCTCTATTTATTACCATTCCAGAAAACTCAGTACAGACTAGGGATCAAACCTGGGACATTCTTGGTCTCTTCAGCTCAATTCCACACCTTCAACACATTAGATTAAAAGTTCAAAACATTCATAGAAAAATGTGAAAGACTGTACCAGTAGAATTAATACAAAGGAATAACTAGCAGAAAATCAAACAGTGCACTAATAGTAAACAAGGGCTTAGTTTTAAGCAGAGAGCAGGGCAGCACAGAATTTGACAGCACACAAGGTGGCCATTCAGCCCATTGCACCTGTACCAACTCTCTAAAAGAGCCATCTACAGGAAACTCTCGATTTACCGGCACCTAAATAACCGGAAATCTCCGTTAACCGGCAAAATTCAGGAGTGGTTCAGGTAAGTTTTACTTCATATTAGTGGCAGTTCCTGGATCTGTGGCTGTGTGACTGAGGCTCCTACACTTGTTGCTAAGCAACAGGGACTCTGTGGCCGGAGTTCCTGCATATGTTGCTAAGGGAAGCCTGGATTTGTTGCTGTGTACGGAGTTCTCGTACCTTTTAACTATACCTCTCTGTAATCCGGACTTTTTGATAAACCGGCATCACGCAGGTCCCGTCGGTGCCGGATAAAAGAGTTTCCTGTACTTAGTCCCATTCCCATGTAAATTAATTATCCAATTCACATTTAAAAGCTATTATGGATTGTGTTTCTACCACTGTTTCTGACAGAACCCACCAGGTCCTATCACTCCTCTGAGCAAAAAATGTTTTTCCTAACATCTCCTTTTGTTCTTGGCAGAGAGCATGAGCTGAACTTTCCCACAAAGAAATGAGTACTAAGTAATTGCATTTTTTCCTAGTGTATCTGGACTGATCGGCTAAATTAAGCCCAGTGACATTACTTGCTGCTTGAAGACGCTCCTTATTCCTAACTCCTGAAGATTCTGCTAGACATCTGCAACCCTCCCTTACCCAAGTGCTCCTTTTTCAATCACAAGTACTTCACACAAGGCTTCACAGCCAAGCCCAATTCTGCCCACACTTGACAACCACAATTTCTAGCAGGAACCCAGGCTGATTCCTTCCTTCCCCCACACCCTAGCCTTGGGTCCAATTGTAGCACCCAAACTTCAAGGGCTTATATCTTTACGCAGGATACGGACACTTATTTTGGGAGCGACATTCGTGGACTGCTCTCCCAGTTTTACATTTGGATTGGGGAGCCTCCATCCCACCCTAGGCCGGTTGGCTCTGCTTTCACACAGAAACACAGGACAGGCTTCCAGCTTTTCATAACCAAAGCTAGCTCCCCTTTCCCAGCTGCTCAATGGTACACCTGCATTTTTGTGTGTCCACAATGCCAATGTGAAACACCGCGCTCGTTTATGCAACAGGGCACAGCCAATGGAAGGAGATATGTGTGTGTCTATAATCGGCTCATACTGCATTAGCACCTTCAGAGCAACTGACAGCACCTCCTGCGTGAACCGCTGCTGACTTCACTCGGCTACAACTCAACTCCCAGTAAAGGAAAGAACTTGCATTTCTAAAGCATCTTTCATAACCTTAGGACGTCCCAAAGCTCTTTACAGCCAATTAAGTTCTTTTGAAGTGCAATCACTGTTGTAATGTAGGAAACACAGCAGCCAATTTGCACACAGCAAGCTCCCACAAACAGCAATGAAATAATGGCCAGATAATCTGTTTTAGGTATTGGTTGAGAGAAAAATGTTGGCTGAGAGAAAAATGTTGGCTGGGACACCAGGAGAACTCCCTGCTCTTCAAATAGTGCCTGATATACCTATCAATTCCTCCAATAAAAGGCGAAGAGTTACGAAGGTGACTAAAGGTTTTTATTGACTAAATAACAGAGCCCACTCTCGTGGGTGATCCGATCCAAGCAGGAGGAATACCAGCCAGTCGCTCACCTTTATACCTGGCCTGGTGGGTGGAGCCAAGGCGGAGTCGGCAGTGGTCATCCCAGGTATAGCAGTGTGGCAAGAGGCGACCTCGTACCGTGATACAATAGTGGTCAGTGATACAGTTATAACGAACAGTGGTGAACAGTGCTAACTACTAACAGTGATACAATAGTGAACGTGGTTTACCACAGTGCCATGGGATCTTTTACAATCCACCTGAGAGGGCAGACTCAGGTTTAACACCTCATTGGAATTTAGAAGACTGAGAGGTGATCTTATTGAAGCATATAAGATACTGAGGGGGCACAACAAGGTAGATGCAGAGAGGATGTTTCCCCTCGTGGGGAAATCTAGAATGCGGGGGCACAGTTTCAGAATAAAGGGTCGCCCTTTTAGAACTGAAATGAGGAGGAATTTTCTCTTCTCAGAGTCGTAAATCTGTGGAATTCTCTGCCCCAGAGAGCCGTGGAGGCTGGGTTATTAAATACATTTAAGGTGGAGATAGACAGATTTTTACAAGATAAGGGAGTGAAGGGTTATGGGGAGCAGGCAGGGAAGTGGCTTTGAGCCCAAGATCAGCCATGATCTTACTGAATGGCGGAGCAGGCTCGAGGGGCCAAGTGGCCTATTCCTACTCCTATTTCTTATGTTCTTATTTGAAAGACAGCACCTCCGACCACAGTGTAGCACTCTCTCAGCACTGCACTGGGGTGTCAACCTGGATTATGTGCTCAAGCTTCTGGAGTGGGACTTCAATCCACAACCTTTTGTCTCAGAGGCAGCAGTGCTACCAACTGAGGGAAGAGGAGAGGGTGGAAAGCACGTGCCTATTTATAAACCACTTGTGAACCAGCTGCAGAGAGAGATGATCAAGGGCAGCCCAGGCCAACTATGCCATCCAACTTACCCTCAGTCTGGGGGTGTGGCTGGCCTCACCCATCACTTCTTGCATAGTACAGGGACTTAACACGCAGGAAGTCATGGAGTTTACCCAGAGATTTACAGGCCCTGGGGAAAAGATGGAGGGAAAGGGACAAAGCTTGTTGTGGCACTCATTGAAGATCGATAGATTTTTATTAATTAAGGGTATAGAGAGATATGGAGCCAAGGCGGATAAAGGGAGTTGAGTTACAGATCCAGCCATGATCTAACTGAATGGCGGAGCAGGCTCGATGGGCTGAATGGCCTATTCCCGTGGGAGCGTTACAAGATAAAAGCAATTTTAGTGGCACATCCGTGCACTGCACCGCAAGACCACCATACACTTACAAAGCATAAAGATTATAATCCAAAAAAAAAAAAAAGTAGTTTTTGCTCTTGGCCAAACAAATCAAGATGCAGGTTTAGCATCCCTCATTCTTTCAGCCAGACAAATTTAAACACACGAGTGATTTGTGAAAAACTCAAATACTCCCCAATGCTACCAGGCTTAGCATGCCAACCACATACCACTCTCCATTTAACTGTTAAAGAATACACAGGCTTTGAAAAGGTAAAGAATTATCCTGTACACATCTTCCCAAAAACTCAACAATCATCATCAACAACAACACAATGTATTTATATAGCGCCTTTAACGTAGTAAAACGTCCCACAGTGTTGCACAGGAGTATTACAAGACAAACAATTTGACACCGATCCACATAAGGATAAATTAGGACAGGTGACCAAAAGCTTGGTCAAAGAGGTAGGTTTTAAGGAGCGTCTTAAAGGAGGAGAGGTAGCAAGGCGGAGAGGTTTAGGCAGGGAATTCCAGAGCTTAGGGCCTAGGCAACAGAAGGCACAGCCACCAAAAGTTGAGCGATTATAATCAAGGATCCTCAAGAGGGCAGAATTAGAGGAGCGCAGATCTCTCAGGGGGTTGTGAGGCTGAAGGTTACAGAGATAGGAAGGGGCGAGGCCATGGAGGGATTTGAAAACAAGGATGATAATTTTGAAATCAAGGCACTGCTTAACTGGGAACCAATGTAGGTCAGCAAGCATAGGAGTGATGGGCGAACTGGACTTGGTGCGAGTTAGGATGCGGGCAGCTGAGTTTTGGATGACCTCAAGTTTACGTAGGGTGGAATGTGGGAGGCCAGCCAGGAGTGCGTTGGAATAGTCAAGTCTAGAGGTAACAAAGGCATGGATGAGGATGCCTACAGAATATAAGTACTGATCTACCAGTTCAGCACCAAGGGCCCAACAAGTGCTGTCACTCATGCAATTGTTGGCGGACACAAATTACACATGTCCACTCGAAAGACACCTGGCAAACTCTAGAAAAGAGAAGACGGAGAGGTGACCGGATAACAATCTTTAAAATGATGAAGGGGTTTGATAGGGTAGACGTAGAGAAGATGTTTCCACTCATCGGGGAGTCCAAAACAAGGGCCCATCAACATAAGATAGTCACTAATAAATCAAATAAGGAATTCAGGAGAAACTTCTTTACTCAGAACGGTGTGAATGTGGAACTCCCGACCACGTCGAATGGTTGAAGCGAATAGTATAAATTCATTTGAGAAGTTAGATAAACACATGAGGGAGAAAGGACTAGGAAATGTTGACAGGGTGAGATGAAGCAAGATGAGAGGAGACTCATGTGGAGCATAAACACTGGCACAGACCAGTTGGGCTGAATGGCCTGTTTCTGCATGACAAAATTCTGTGCAACTTGGGTTGTGTGCTGGGCAACAGTGGGTAATAGTGGTGGCAGCGATGGGTTCAATTAAATGCATCACAAAAGCAGTCCCATCGCACGCTGAAGTGAGCTGGTTGAAGTGGGACTTTTACCTACAGTGTACACACACCAAATATACCATTGATGACACTTTTCACTATAATGACCGGCCACATACCACCCAAATAGGTCTTTTCTACCCTTCTATGGTTTATCCCAGGAACTGTTTACTGATCAAGTTTCTAATTGCTCTTTTCAAGTTATTATTTGTCTCCTTTTGTAGGAGTAGGGAAGTGTCCCATATTGTTCTGCTTTAATGGAGTAAGCTTGCCAATATTAGTTAGAGGTAAATTCATGACCAGCAATCCCGCTGCTTAGTACGCCAAGAATCTTGGATGTACTCAGTTTAATTTTCCCATAGCCAAATTCACTGTCTCCCTCATAGCTACATGAGAGGAGATAATTCCATGGGCACCCACCCCTCAAAGGGTTTCATAGCTGAGTCCAATCCCATTCTCTCCAAGTATCCACAGCTCAGTGTGGACCTAGAATCGAACCCGGTCTGCTAATTCAGTACCAAACTGTATTTATACACAGAAAGAGACGGGGAACAGATAGTCCCCTTTTAATTAAAACCCTGCCTGTCCATGCATTTTAAACAGCTTCTCTTCCATGTGTCTACCCCCAAACAAGATGTGGTAAAGAAACAGACCTCAGACTCTCACTACATCTGTCCGACTACCTTGTTATTTGAGTCAGCATCTAAAGCCACTTAAAATAAATATATTGATCCCTATGTGATGCAACAGGCATTGTGAACACCTAAGAATTTGCCTCTGGAATACACTGCCGGCTGGTGTGGCGTGTGCTGACTCTCTGGATGCCTTCAAATCAGGCACTAGATCGGTTCTTGACTGAGGCAGAGATCGCATCACACGGAAGGCAAATATCTTTATAGATAACACTTGGCCTGTGTGATCTCCTGGACTGGTTTCGATCGCCTGATGGGACCAGAGAGGAATTTTCCCCTTACTGGCCCTGTCTTTTTTTGCCTCTCCCAGGAGAGGAGAGGTGTTTAGTTATGATGCTCCAGCCACCTTGAGGTGTGGGGCAGGCTTAATGGACCAGCTGGTCTTTGTTTGCCCCGCAATTTCGTATGTAGGCCCAAACCATATAACAACTCTACAATGTTTTATAAATCTTTTTCAATACGAGGGATATTAGCGCTGGAAAATGGAAGTCGCCGATTTCATGCACCCAGCCAAGAATACTGCCTGCTCATCTCTCTGGAGGGTCACCCCAAGCTGCCCCATTGTGACATTTATCCATACCCATACCAGCCATTCTGAGCGAGCTTGCCAATTTGCATTGCGGGCACACAACCACATGGCACTGGGTGGAGGCACTGCACAGAACTCCTATCAGATTTGGAAGCGGTTTAGGCCCAGCACACCCGACAACTACAAAGAGATTTCTGACAGGCAAATGCTTGGAATCACCTGAGGAATCAGCAAGCTATAAAGTAACAATTTAAAATAAGCCTCGTCTCCCTTTTCATTGGCCAACATAGTAAACATGGTTACGGTGGTTCTGTCTCCAGAAATGAGTCAATCTGACTAAATATTGTAATTACAGCAGCAGGAACACTAACTTATTGGAGTCTTGGGTCTCATTCAGAGTAATAAATTTACAATCACAGCTCCGACAATGACCTAGTGTGTACATCCATTGCCTGGCACCATACTGAGCCGTGCAGAACAGAAGGTCCCCAGGTTTTATTCCTCATCTGTGCTAAGTTAGCCGATTTCAGTCAGAACATGAATGCTATAATAGGCCATGGTGTCGTTGGGCTAGGGAGTGGAAATATCAGCCACGGTTTCCTGCTTCAGTTTTCTACTGGAGAGTGCCATGTCAGTACACCGCTTGGGTGCTGCCCCCACAGTCAAATAGCCGACTGACACTCGCTATCCAAGCTCATATTAAAAATAGCAACTGGACATCATCAGGGACCAATGGAACCTCAGCAAGGGTTAGCACCTTCAGGAGATTAAAAAGTAGTATATGAAGTTTCTCCACTAGTAAAAACTAATGTAAACCTGAAAAATAGTGTCAATCCAGATTATGCTGCTCAAGAACCCCAAATGGAAGCTAACATGTAGCTCTGTTATGGAGACAGACAGCAGAGTGTCATGTAGCATAGCACCATGCTGTTCCCTGTATAACCCTGCCCTGTGCCACAGTATAGACCACTGCCATGTTCAGTATAAGCAGTCACTGCTTTCCTGGTACAGTACAAGCCAGTGCAATATGGGAGCCATGCCAGTTAGTCCCCAGCACAGTGCCCAGTTGTAACTAGGTGCCATAAACCAGTGCTGGTGTCACCCATTGCTGTGCCCAAGCACCATGCTCTGGTGTAGCCTAGTTTCCTGCCCTGGTGTCACCCTACCCCCTGCTCGATTATAGCGCTCAAAACCTGTCCTGTCCCATGGCTTCTGCCCCAATGTGTCTACCAGGCTCTGACCTGCTGCTGCCTGACCTGGTGTAATTCATGTTGTGACCCAGTATAGCTCTCGTGGCCTGGCGCACCGTTCTGTCCTGTTCCACTGTACCTCCGTGCTCTACTGTACACCCTTCCTCAATGCACCCCATGTCCTGTCCTTACTGTACGCCACACCCTGCCCTGCTCCACAGCCCCTTCCTGTACCCCCCCTACCCTGCCCTACTGCCCCTTCCTGTACCCCCCATACCCTGCCCCACCGCCCCTTCCTGTACCCATACCCTGCCCCACTGCCTCTTCCTGTACCCCTCATACCCATTCCTGTATCCCATACCCTGCCCCACTGCCCCTTCCAGTACCCTGATACCCTGCCCCAATGCCACTTCCTATACCCCCATACCCTGCCCCACTGACCCTTCCTATATGCCCATACCCTGCCCAGTGCCCCTTCCTGTACCTCATACCCTACCCCACAGACCCTTCCTGTACCCCATACCCTGCTCCTTCCTGTACCCCATACCCTGCCCCTTTCTGTACCCCCCATACTCTGCCCCACGGCCCCTTCCTGTACCCCCCATACCCTGCCCCACGGCCCCTTCCTGTACCCATACACTGCCCATTCCTGTACCCCATACCCTGCCCACTGCCCCTTCCTGTACCCCCATACCCTGCCCCACGGCCCTTTCCTGTACCCCCCATACCCTGCCCCACTGCCCCTTCCTGTACCCAGATACCCTGCCCCACTGCCCATTCCTGTACCCCGATACCATGCCCCACTGCCCCTGCTTGTACCCCATACCCTGCCCCTTCCTGTACCCCCCCATACCCTGCCCCACGGCCCTTTCCTGTACCCCCCATACTCTGCCCCACGGCCCCTTCCTATACCTCCATACCCTGCCCCACTGCCCCTTCTTGTACCCCCATACCCTGCCCCAGTGCCCCTTCCTGTACCCCATACCCTGCCCCACTGCCCATTCCTGTATCCCATACTCTTGCCCACAAACCCTTCCTGTAGCCCATACTCTGCCCACCACCCCTTCCTGTACCCCCATACTCTGCCCCACAGTCCCTTCTTGTACCCCATACCCTGCTCCTTCCTGTACCCCCATACCCTGCCCCACGGCCCCTTCTTGTACCCCCCATACCCTGCCCCACGGCCCCTTCCTATACTCCGCATACCCTGCCGCATCCTGTACCCCAGACCCAGCCCTTTCCTGTACCTCCCATACCCTGCCCCACTGCCCCTTCCAGTACACCATACCCTGCCCCACTGCTGCTTCCTGTACCCCATACCCTGCCCCACTGCCCATTCTTGTACCATGTACTCTTCCTGTACCCCCATACCCTGCCCCACTGTCCCTTCCTTTACCTCATACCCTGCCCCACTGCCCCTTCCTATACCCCATACCCTGACCCACTGCCCCTTCCTATACCCCATACTCTGCCCCACTGCCCCTTCCTATACCCCATACCCTGCCCCACTGTCCCTTCCTATACCCCATACCCTGCCCCACTGTCCCTTCCTATACCCCATACCCTGCCCCACTGTCCCTTCCTTTACCTCATACCCTGTCCCACTGCCCCTTCCCATACCCTGCCCCACTGCCCCTTCCTACACCCCATACCCTGCCCACTGCCCCTTCCTATAGCCCATACCTTGCCCCATTGCTCCTTCCTGTGCCCCGCATACCTTTCCCCCACTTCCCCTTCCTGTATCTCCCATACCCGGCCTCGGCTCTGACGGGTTCTCCCTCCCGCGCTGCTACTGTCCATTAATTGGACATAAGCCGCAGTAAAGAAAACCTCACTGGGCGGAAGCCTGCGGCCTGTGCCGGCCCCAGCCGGGTGCCTGAAGCCGGAAGGCGAGGCGAGGGCCCGCAGCCTGTCTCTCCCTCCCCCGCCCGAGCTCCGCTCCCCTAACCCCTGGCCTCCCCTCAGGCCCTCACTCACCATCAGCTCGATAGTTTTATCCTCGATCACCGAGTCCGCCTCCATATCGATCAGTGACTGAATTAAATGCAATGGGATCTGACCCCGGTCCGGTCCCGTCTGCCTTCCGTTCCGACCTGAGCCGATCCGATCCAAACCGATCGACGCACTCCCAACGTCTGACGCAATCACGCCGCCGCCCAGTGCCGTCCATTATGTATTGGCGTCTGGTGCGTCTGACGTCACGCGTTCGGTGGCGGGGTGCGTCATTTCTCGCTTCCACCGAACCCCCCTCTCCCCCATCCCGGTCGCCTCGGCGGCCCCTTCGCCTGATTATCATCCGTGTCGGCAGCTTACTCCCCGCAATTTGACTGGCACTTGGACTTTTCCGCCTCAAAGGCTGAGAATTTGAATAAGCCCCGAAAACGGGCCAGCTCTTCGCCTGCGCCCCTTCCAAGTGGTGCAGGTAGCACGCAAAATTCGGGGAGTTGCTTTGTTGCCGCAGCATCTGGCTCCCACCCCGGAGCAAGCCATGGCCCAGCAATCCAGCGAACGAGCTCGGAGGTTTTCGGATGAGGCAATGGAGGCCTTGGTCCTGGAGGTGCAGCGAAGGCGGACTGCCCTCTACCCCCAGGGAGGCGCCAGTCCATCCAAGGTCATCTGCAGAAGGCTTTGGGAAGAGATTGCTGAATCCGTCACGGCCACCAGTGTGGTCCCAAGGTCTGCCGTCCAATGCCGAAAGAAGTTTAATGACCTCGCACGGCTGGGCAAGGTGAGTGAAGGCTTCAGCAAATGCCATATCCCACCATCTGCACCACAAGCCTCGCACACTGCTCAATGCACCACAGCCCCTGCACTCACCTACCAACAATCTCTAGCTATCACCACTATACCTCACAAAGATGGCTTCACTTCACCCTCACACACTTGCCACTGCTACAACACTCACACCCACATCACCCAACTTGCACACACATTGCCAGCTACTGAACTGTGGCAGGCACATCACCCAAACACATTGCACCACACTCACTCACACACTTCCCTTTCTCTTGCAGGCCAAGGTGGCACATAACCGGAGGGAACAACAACAGACGGGAGGCGGCCAGGCCACAATAGAGGACCTGACAGACCTGGAGGAATCCGTGCTTGAAATCATTGGCGGGGCAGTGACGGAGTCCGTGGCCAGCGGAGAAGTTGAAAGCATTGCTGATGGTGACGGTATGGTCATACCTAATCCTCCTTCTTGCATCCGACTTCCCCCTCATCCCACACACTCTTCTCACTTACAAGCTGCTGATGGTGTATGCATGGATATCTTTATTGCCCCCCTCCCCTCACCACAACCCAACCCTTGTGCCTTTCTGCTTTCAGATACCCAAGAAATACCAGCAGGCCAGCCTATCGCTCATCATCCGCATACTGAAGGAGGAGACGATGACGACGAAGGAGAAGACGAAGAAGAGGAGACACTGGCACTACATTTGACACTCGCAGAGACCAGCTCAGAAAATGGCACTGTGTGGACCTTAGAGGGCAGTATAGGGGCGGAATTTGCACACGGTGTGACAGCGGGCACGAGTGGGCAGCAGCCAGGCCAGGGGGAAAGGGTAGCTCAGGTGCCAGCTCCCCGGAGGGCGACTTCACGCACTATTTCTGCCCCACGGGACTCAGATGATGACCTCGATGGGCCGGCCTTCAGAAGAAGGGTGATGGGGATGCACACAGAAATGCTTGGTGCAATGGCAAGCCTGCCAGAGAGCCTCTTGTCAGTGTCAAGGAGCATGGAGGAGTCCGGCTCCAACATTGCACGGGGCTTTGCACAGAACTTGGAGCCCATGATTTCCAGAATGGAAATGATGGGCAACTCCAGGAGAGACCATGTGGACCCACAGATGATGCTGGGTGTGATGGGCGATCTTACAGCTTCCATTGCAGCACAGGCAGAAGCAACCCAATGTCTCACTGCTGCAATGGAAGCTCAGACTGCTGCCATCTTCGCTGGGTTTACGAGTGTCGAAAGGGGTTTGCAGGGTGTCACAGCAGGCCAGCAATCTGTTCTCCAACAGATTGCTAGGAATGCTGAGGCGAGACTCTGGGGGAGTGGCAGTGGGTCTGTGAAGCAAGAACCCACTGTCCTCTCTCAGGATGACAGCATTCCTACTTCTACCACTGCCACTCCACCATTGCCCTTGCCGCTGCCTATCAGCCAGCCAGACCAGACTGCTGTCGCCCATGCCGAGGCGGTGCAGTCCACAGCTGGGCGAGGTCATCATGCAAGGCCATCTGTAGTTTCCCCCACTGAAAGTCAGCAGCCTTCCACCAGCCATGCTGCAGCTACTGGGGGAGCGCTGCGTAGGAGCACTAGAGTAGGTAAAGGCACACGGACGAATAGTTGATATTGTCACTTTGATTGCATTTGGATAAATTTATAATTTTTGTTTGGAATGTGTGTTTTGTGGTAGCTCTCATTTCAGCTTTGTGCCCAGGAGGACAATGTGATGTTCCGTGATAGAGGGATGGTATAATGGGGAAGTGGTAACCATCAGGGATCTGGAGTTTCATTCACAGGAATCGGAGTCGAATGAGGCGTTCACAGACAGCCCGTCCGGAACAGGGATTTGCTGCCTGCCTCCTTCCTCCTTTTCCTCTTCCTCCTCCTCCTCCTGAGGTGGTCCTGCAATCCCTGGTGGCAAGGGCTGCACCTTCATGATGGCCAAGTTGTGAAGCATGCAGCAGACCACCACGAAATGGGACACCTGCTCCGGCATGTACTGGAGGGCTCCTTCCGAGCGATCAATGCAGCAGAACCATTGCTTGAGCACCCCGATGGTCTGCTCAATGATGTTCCTGGGGGCAGCATGGCTCTCATTATATGAGTACTGTCCACAAGTGGTGGGGTTACAGAGGGGAGTCATCAGCCAGGTGCAGCCCTCGTCTCCAAACAGCCACACTTGGGTTTGACGTGGCTGGAAGAGTGCTAGCACACCAGACTGATGCAGGGTGAAGGTATCATGGCTGCTGCCAGGATAGCGGGCATTGACCATCAGGATGCACTGGGCGTAGTTGCACAACAACTGCACATTAAGTGAGTGCCTTTGCAGTTGCAGAGCATTTCAGGATTGGTATACGGTACCAACATCGCCACATGGGTGCAGTTGATGGCGCCCTGCACCATGGGGAAGCCCGATTTGCTGGCCCGCTCGTCCTACTTCTCTCTGTTCAGAGAGAAGACAATAAAGTCCCTTCTCCTGGAGTAGAGAGCCTCTGTGACCTCACAGATGCAGCGATGGATGGCAAACTGGGAAACGTTAACTACGTCTCCTGCCGCCGACTGGAAAGATCCCCGGACGAAGAAATTGAGGGCCACGGTGAACTTGAGGGTCACTGGGAGAGACGTGGTCATCCTGCTCTGAGGTTGCAGAAGGTGGCAGAGTTCTGTGACCACCTCCTTGGTGAAGCAGAGCCTCCTAATAGACTGCTCCTCCCTTAAGTGGAGGTAAGAGAAGTGCTCTAGGAAGACGCTAGGTGGGTAAGGCCTCCTGCTGAGAGCCATCCTGAACCTCTTCCCTCTGCGAGCTTCTCTTTTTCGCTGCCTCCGCTCCCTCTCCTGAAGATACTCGAGCACGAGGGTGACTGCAAGTAGAGCCCCCATGACACTGAGCAAGTGGTGTGAGCAGAAGCCTTTAAATGAGAATCAAGGTGTTCTCCACTTGCAGTGACCTCAGCAACTTCAAACAAATTTAGAAAGCTGCAAGAGTTGCAGAAACTTAGACAGAGCCAGTCAAACTGAGAAACCATGTCCGCTGCAAGTTGTTGTTGATGATCCCTTTAAATATCGCTGCTGGGGGCTCCTTTCTACTGCTGAGCGCTTGGTCAGCTGGTCGTGATTAAGAGAGGACGGTAAGTGGAGCGGTGACGTCGAAAATGGCAGAACATGCGTCAAATCAGCGTTTTGATGTCATGATCTGCCTCATATCCATTTCTCTAGCGAGCGCTGGCAACATCGGTGCCGACCTCCCCAAAATGGTGGTTGCTGCAACCTGCCGGAAGTGAGTCTGCCTCCATTTTTTCATCAAAACGGGCCTTAACGGTTGGCGCTGAACCCTCGAATTTCTCGGTCATAGAGTTGCCGCATGGATGGAGAGAGGGAAAGCGCAAGCATCTTGGTAAAGGATGACCGCAAACTAAACATGAGAGGAAACTGGCAGGTCAGCATCTGAGAGGGAAATTGCTTGAAATTCCAAAACTCTACTGCCCGTATCCTGAAACGAACCAAGCCCTGTTCACCCATTATCCCTGTGCTCACTGATATACATTCCTGGTCCGGCAACACCTCAGTTTTAAAATTCTCATCCTTGTTTTCAAATCCCTCCGAGGTCTCGTCCCTCCTTATCTTGAAACCTCCTCCAGCCCTTCAACATCTCTACGCTGCTCCAATTCTGGCCTCTTGCGCACCCCGATTTTAATCGCTCCACCATTGATGGCCGTGCCTTCAGCTGCCTAGGCCCTAAGCTCTGGAATTCCCTCCCTAAACCTCACCGCCTCTCTTCCTCTCCCTTCTCTTAAGACTCTCCTTAAAACCTACCACTTTGACCAAGCTTCCTGTCCTAATATCTCCTTATGTGGCCCGGTGTCAAATTTTGTTTGGATAACGTTCCTGTGAAGCGCCATGGGACATTTTACTATGTTAAAGGCGCTATATAAATGCAAGTTGTTGTTGAAATGCATTGCAGGCAGATCAACACCTGATAGAGAAACCTCCTGGAAACGCACTGCAAGCAGGTCACCTTGCCAGGCGGAAGGTGCTCTAAATGCACTGCAATATCCAAGAGAAAGAAATGTCTCAAGGTTATGACCCTATTAGAGCTGTGATCCAGAATATAGTTCTCCCAGGGTAGCACGAATAAAGGCTCTGATCCAGAATGAAGAAGACTTAGTATCCCAGCGTAGTGCTATTATTGCTTATTAATTTAATAGTAAGAACATGACTTCTATTGTCCACCTCTGTGGCAGCAGTCTCTCATGGCTCCACTCATGCCTGTCTCATTACATCTTCAATGAAAGAAAGAAGGACTTGCATTTATTTAGCACCTTTAACAACCTCAGGATGTTCTAAAGTGCTTTGCAACCAATAAAGTGCTCACTGTTCTAATGGAGGAAACGCAGTAGCCAATTTGCACACAGCAAGATTCCAGAAATGACCAGATATTTGATGATCTTTGTTGAGTGTTAAATATTGGCCAAGACACCGGGATAACTCCCTGTTCTTCTTCGAAATACTGCAATGGGATCTTTTACGTCCACCCGAGAGGGCAGCCGGCAGAGATGGTCTTTGCACTGTTCACACAGTCACCTCTAGTGTATCCGAAGACCCTGTCCTTGGTCCCCTCCCCTCAGGAGCACAGCATCAGCTTCCATATGAACTCTGTCAATAATCAGCTCTCTCTCTTCCCCCTCTTTCATCAATCCCTCCCCAACTACCTGAAATGGAAAACCCAGATCAGCCTAAATCTTGGGGAAAAGGGAAACCATTCTATTTGCCTGCCACCAGTATCTGTGTGCTCCACTCTAGCATTCCTCCTGGTTGCCACCATCTTCAACGACCAGAGATGTGAAACTTTGCCTCATCCACAAGGCCAGCTTTCTTACGCATCTCATTTATTATAAGACCACTTTATTTCAACTCTCCTCTACTTGTCCTCCACTTCTGCATAAACCCCAATCCATGCCTTTTTCAATTTGAGGCTTAGACTTTCCAATGCTGTCTTTGCCTGCCTCCACAAACTATAACTGATCCAGAACACACAGACTACAACCCCATCACTCCCGTCCCTGCCAAGCTCTTCTAGCTCTCTATGGCCCAGCAAATTGATTTTGGGATCCTTGTCCACACCTTCAAATCTCTCCATGTCTTCGTCCTACCATATCTCAGCGCACTCTTTATTCCACCAATGCTGACTCAGCCCTCCAGATATCCTCCCGCTTCTCCTTCCTCAGCCTTTGAACTGAGGAACTCCTCAGTGACTTCAGCTTGCACTGTAACTGCCCTTTCCTCCAAATTTTCTGTACTATCCTCACGCAATCTCACCCTTCATATAGAATTTACAGCACAGAAACAGGCCCACGCGAGCCTCCTCCCATTCTATTTACTTCATCTCCCTCTATCAACATATACTTCTATTCCTTTCTCCCTCGTACTTATCTAGCTTCCCCTTAAATGCATCTATCCTATTCACCTCAACCACTCCATGATGTAGTGAGTTCCACATTTTCGCCACTATTATCGGTAAAGAAGTTTCTCCTGAATTCCTTATTAGTTTTATTAGTGACTATCTTACATTTATGTCACCTTGTTCTGGACTCCACCACAAGTGGAAACATCTCTACGTTTACCTTATCGAACACCTTCATAATTTTAAAAACCTCAGGTCACCTCTCAGTCTTCTCTTTACTAGAAAAAAGAGCCCAACCATGTTCTGTTTTCCCGATAGTTGTACCCTCTCAATGCCAGTATCCTCTGTAAATCTTTTTTGCACTTTCTCCAGTGCTTCTATATCCTTTTTGTAATATGGAGATCAGAACTGTGCACCGTACTCTGGTCTAATCAAGGTTCTATACAAGTTTCAACACAACTTCTCTGCTTTTAAATTCTATTCCTCTAGAAATGAACCCCAGTTCTTGGTTTGCTTTTTTTAATGACCTTATTAACCTGCATTGCTACATTTAATGATTTGTGTATCTGTACCCCTAGATCTCTGCTCCTCTACCCCATTTAGACTTATTTTCCAAGGAGTATGTGGTCTCCTTATTCCTACTACCAAAATGCACCACCTCACACTTATATATATTGAAATTCATTTGCCATTTACACGCCCATTCTGCAAGTTTGTAAACGTCTTCTTGTTGCTGTCTTCCTCAGTATTAACTATACCTCCTCAATTTGGTGTCATCTGCAAATTTTGATATTGTACTTCTGATTCTCAAGTGCACATCATTTATGTAAATATGAACAACAGTGGTCCCAGCACTGATCCCTGTAGATCACTACTTCCCACCTTCCATCAGTCTGAGTAACAACCTTTAATCCCTACTCTGTTTTCTGTTTTGTAGCTAGTTTGCTATCCATTCTGCTACTTGTTTCCTGACTCCACATGCTCTTATTCATGAGTCTACTTTGCGGTACCTTGTCAAAGGCCTTTTGAAAGTCCATGTATATCACATCTACTGCGTTACCCTTTGTTACTTTCTGTTCCTTCTTCAAAGAATTCAGTAATGTTGGTCAAGCATGACCTTCCCTTTTGAAATCTGTGCTATTATATTTTCGGTTTCTATATGTTTTCTATTACATCTTTTGAGTAAAGATTTTATTATCTTTCCTACCAAAGGCTAAAACTCTGGCTCTTGTGCATCCCTCATTCCCTTTGCTTTGCCCACTATGTGGCAGCTGTACCTTCATCCGTCTTTGCTCTGGAATTCCCTCCCTAATCTCTCCATATCTCCTCCCTTAAGATCATCCGTAAATCTTTGATCAAGCTTTTGGTCATCCCTCCTAATAGAAACAGGAGTAAGCCATTCATCCCGTCGAGTCTGTTCCGCCATTCAATCAGTTCATGGCTGACATATCTTAACTCCATCTACCCGTCTTGGTTCCTACCCTTACCAAACAAAAATCTATCAGTCTAAGTTTTGACATTTTCAATTGACCCTCAACCTCAACAACTTTTTAGGGGAAGGGAGTTCCAGATTTCTACTGCCCTCTATGTGAAGAACTGCTTCCTGACATCGCCCCTGAATGGCCCAGCTCTAATGTTAAGGTTATGCTCCCTTGTTCTGGACTCCCCCATCAGATAAAATAGTTTCTCTCTATTAACCCTATCAAATTGTTTTAATTATCTTAAACACCTCAACACCTTTAATCTTCTATACGCCAGGGAATACAAGCCTAGTCTATGCAACTGTTCCTCATAATTTAACCCTTTTAGCCCAGGTATCATTCTGGTGAATGTGCGCTGCACCCCTTCCAGGGCCAGTATATCCTCTGAGGTGCGGTGCCCAGAACTGACATCAGTACTCTAAATGGGGTCTAACCAGAGCTTTATAGAACTGTAGCATATCTTCCACCCCCCTTGAGATGAAGGCCAACATTCCATCAGCCTATTTAATTATTTTTTGTACCTGTCCACTAGTTTTTAGTGATTTCTGTACATGGACCCCTAAATCTCTCTGCTCCTCCACAGTTCCTAGCTTCTCACCATTTGGAAATGTACTCTGATCTATCTTTCTTGGATCCATGGTGAATGACCTCACATTTCCCCACATTGAACTCCATCTACCACAGTTTTGCCCACTCACTTAATCTATCAATGACCCGTTGCAAGTTTCTGCTCCCATCCGCACTATTTACTGTGCCACCTAACTTGGTGTCGTCGGCTAAATTGTATATACGGCTCTCTATTCCTTTATCTAAATAAATATAGTGAAAAGCTGAGGCACCAGTTCAGATCCCTGGGGGACACCACTAGTCACATCCTGCCAATTTGAGCACATACCCATTATCCCTACTCTCTGTCTCCTACCTCCTAACTAATCCCCTACCCATGTCAGTAGGTTGCCTCCAATTCTATACGCTCTCATTTTTGGAACCTTACCGAATGCCTTCTGGAAGTCCTTATAAATAATACCCATAGACACTCCCGTATCTACCATGTTAGCTACTCAAAAAAATTCAACTAGTTTTGTTAGACATGTCAGAGAGAGCCAGCATGGATGTGATCAGTCACTCTGCCCCTAATAACATTCTAGCAACTTCCCCACAACAGACGTTAAACTAATAGATCTATAATTTCTGAGTTTATCCCTCTGACCATCTTAAATAATGGAGTGACTGGCAATTTTCCAGTCCAAGGGGACAATTCCTGAATCGTGGGAGTTTTGGAAGATAATGACTAAAGCATCTACAATTTCCTCACTTCTTTTCATACCCTGGGGCAGAAACCATCAAGTCCTGGAGATTTATTTATCTTTAGTCTCATTATTTTCATTATTACCATTTTTTTACTTATATTAAATCTAGTTAGATTCCCCCCCCTGATTTATTTTTAGTTCTTGTATCCCTGGTACTTTACCCCCATCCTCTACTGTGAAGACCGATACAAAGTAAGTATTTAGCAAGTCTGCCATTTCCTGATTTTCAATTACAGTATCACCTGTGTCTGTCTTTAAGGGGCCCACATTACTCTTAGCCACCCTCTTTCTCTTAATATACTTGTAAAAATCTTTAAAGCTGTCCTTGATAACCCTCACAAGTACTTTCTCGTATTCCTTTTTTGCAGCTCTTGCCACTTTCCCTTGTATCCATTTTCTGCTCTTTATATCCCTCCTAGTCTGCGGGCTCTCTACTGTTCTTTGCATTCATTTTAGCCCTTTCTTTTAATTTTACACTTCTCTTATTGACCAAGGTTGTTTAATTACACACATAGACCCCTTTCCATTTAGGGGTATGTACAGGTCTTGTATTCCACCAAATACTTCTTTGAACACTTCCTGCTGTTTGTACCTATTTTAATATCCTTATCTGAGGGAGTGCAGCGAAGATTCACCAGACTGATACCTGGGATGGCAGGAATGACGTATGAGGAGAGATTTGGTCGATTGGGCTTATACTTGCTGGAGTTTAGCAGAATGAGAGGGGATCTCATTGAAACTTATAAAATTCTAACAGGACTAGACAGACTAGATGCAGGAAGGATGTTCCCGATGGCGGGGGAGTCCAGAGCCAGGGGTCACAGTCTAAAGATAAGGGGTAAGCCATTTAGGACAGAGAGGAGGAGGAATTTCTTCACCCAGAGAGTGGTGAACCTGTGGAATTCTCTACCACAGAAGGCAGTTGAGGCCAATTCATTAAATATATTCAAGAAGGAATTAGATATATTTCTTAAGGCTAAAGGGATCAAGGGATATGGGGAGAAGGCAGGGACAGGGTACTGAATTTGGATGATCAGCCATGATCTCATTGAATGGCGGAGCAGGCTCGAGGGGCCGAATGGCCTACTCCTGCTCCTATCTTCTATGTTTCTATGTACTTTTAACCGTTAACAGTTCTGCCCAGTCTATTGTGGTCAGTTTCTGTCTCATCCCTCCAAAGTCCGCCTTAACTAAATTAAAAACCTTAGTTTGTGATTCACGCTTCTCCCGCTCAAGCCTATCACTGTTAGTTAGGTGTTCCCTTACCGTTAGATTATTGACTAACTCTGGCTCATTGCTCATCAATAAATCTAAGAGGGCCTGTTTGCTTGTTGGTTCAAGAACATATTGTTCCAGGAAACTTTCTTGAATACACTCAAGAAATTTGCTGCCTTTGGGACTTGGGCTGTTTTGCTTCTCCCAGTCTTAAGTGAAAATTAAAGACTCCCATTATAACCACTCTGTTTTTGCAACAAGCATCTCTGATCTCCATGTTTATAAACAACTCCCACAAAAGTCTTGCGCCTTTTCTATTACTCAATTCTACCCACAGTGTTTCTACTGCCTGCTTAACTTACTGATATTCCCTCTTTCTAATGCTGTAATAGTGTCCTTTATCAAATTGCTATGCCTCCTTTTCCAATTTCCCAGTCCTTTCTAAAGACCTTATAACCAATGTTCCCTCGTGCGTGCGCGGTCGCTCACAACTGCAGGCAACGTGCTTCTATTGGCCAATACCAGTACCACTCGAACAGTATTATTCGATGCGACCACTCATTGGCAGTTTACAGAGCCGCCTAGGTGCTCATTGACTCGCTGAGGACTCTGAAGCATGGAAAAGGGCGAGGGCAGGAGCGAGGGGGGGGAGGAGGGCGAGGGCGAGGCCGGGGGAGGAGGCCGGGAGGGGGGGAGCGGGAGAGGAGAGGTGGGCGGGGGAGGGCGAGGCCGGGAGCGGGGGAGGAGGGCGAGGCCGGGAATGGGAGAAGAAGGCGAGGGCGGGAGAGGAGGGTGAGGCCAACAGCGGAGCGGGCGAGGAGATCAGGACAACAGCGGAGCGGGCGACAAAGCTGAGGCCGTCAGCGGGAGAAGAGATAGAGAGCTGAGCATTGAAGAGGGCGAGGCCGAGTGCGGATCATTGAAGAGGGCAAGGCCGAGAGCGGAGCATTGAAGAGGGCGAAAGCGGAGCATTGAAGAGGGCAAGGCCGAGAGCGGAGCATTGAAGAGGGCGAGGCTGATGGCGGAGCATTGAAGAGGGCGATAACGGAGCATTGAAGAGGGCGAGAGCGGAGCATTGAAGAGGGCGAGAGCGGAGCATTGAAGAGGGCGAGAGCGGAGCATTGAAGAGGGCGAGAGCGGAGCATTGAAGAGGGCGAGGCCGAGAGCGGAGCATTGAAGAGGGCGATGCCGAGAGCGGAGCATTGAAGAGGGCGAGAGCGGAGCATTGAAGAGGGCGAGGCCGAGAGTTCCACTGTTAGCGTTTTCGCCTAATTACCATTTCCAAGCGAAAGGCAGGCGCCCAGGCACCAGCAGTGTCAGAAAAATTGCTGTTCAACTTTTAAAGACGATTGGCTTTTGGAAGTGGAAACCGAAACAACCAGTGTTTCTGGTGGGGGGGCCTTTTGAAACTGGGAGACATTTTCCATTATTCAGTGAGTGCCAGGGTTGTGTGTAAATGATGTGAAGTCAAAATTAATGGAGAATTTACGAGTGGTAAAAGATGGACTGAATGGAAACTGGACTATCTGAAACGTCACTTAGTTCCAAAAACTCAGGTTCATGCAGTTATAACTTTATGCGACTGGAAACATGGCATTGGAATTCAGCGTTTCTTTGCAGAATTTGCTGAAAACCGACAGAAGCACATTGAAATGTGGGAACGTCAGCAAGCAAATCCAGACGAAATCAAAATTCTGATTTGACGATGTGCTCCTTGCTATAAAAATAAACGCATCCATGTTGTTGGTGCAGCAAATTAACGACCATGTAGCAAAATATGTTAATGCTCTTGCTGGAGAAGCAAGTACTATGCGTTTGAATTTGTACAGTCTATTAATGCTGTAATGCAAAACGAGGTATGGGCAGCTGTACGCAATTCCCGAGTTGACAAGAGCACTGACATCATTGTGCATAAAATGTTAATTTTGTCTGGGAGAGATTAGAGAGATTATTTACCAGATTTAAATCAGAGATACGGGACTTCAGTTATGTGGAGACTGGAGAAATTGGGACTGTTCTCCTTAGAGCAGAGAAGGTTATGGGAGATTGATAGAGGTGTCCAAAATTATGAAGCTTTTCATAGAGTAATTAGGGAGAAACTGTTTGCACTGACAGGAGGATCAGTAACCAAAGGAAACAAAATAATTGGCAAATGAACCAGAGGGGAGATGAGAATTTTTTTAATGTAGCATATTGTGATGATCTGGAATACACTGCCTGAAAGGGTGGTGGAAGCAAATTCAATGGTAATTTTCAAAAGGGAATTGGAAAAATATTTGAAAAGGAAAAATTTGCAGGCTTGTGGGGAAATAGCAGGGAGGAGTGTGAGTAAATGGATAGCTCTTTCAAAGAGATGGCACAGGCACAATGGGCTGATTGGCCTCTGTGCTATGATTCTTACGGCTGTCCCATTTCACTGCTTCAGACACTTTAATTTGGGGTGGAGGGGGTTGTTAATGTTGAAGCTGAAATTTTATATAGTATGTGTGCTGAAAGTGACTCTGGATCTCTTGTCTCCACAGGGTGTGGGCCTGCCCAAGTTGGAGCCAAAGTTATAAACTATATTAAACATGGCTTCAGGACAGATGCTGCCCCGCCCCCACCCCCACTCCACCCTCCCCAGCGTAAGACCTGGGTTCCCAGTGTGTTTACTCTGTGCAAACTGCTTTTTCCATGTGCCTCAAATAACAGTGACTACACTTCAAGTAATTGATTGGCTGTTCTCGGGTGGATGGGGGGGGGGTCCTTCCTTTGAGCATCGTTAAAAAGCACAACACCATCGTCACCATTTCTGTCAATGTTTATTTGTATAATAAAGCAGCCACTTGTTGCAACTACAACACCAGGCATGAACAGGACAAGTTCAGTCTTACAATCTACAGACAAAGACCATGAAAACTGCCAAGGTTGTTCTCATTGATTCCCCATCATTAACTCTTTGCCTCCATGGCCAAGAAGATCTTAACAAACTTCAGAGACTTGAGCACAAAATCCAGGCTGAAAGTCCAGTGCAGTACTGATGGGTGTGCAACACTGCATAATGTAATGCAGAATTGTGTGGATTGTCACGTAGGGGGAGTGAGAGAAATGTTTACAAACTGGCAGTTTGTGATAAGTATTTGGATTTCTACATGCCCAAGATACTGAGCTCAGAACTCTTAGCACATTTGAAGCCATAACCAACCATCATCAGGTGTAATTGTAAGTACTGCAATTGAAGTGTATTTTTATTTTATTCATTCACAGGATGTGGGCGTCACTGGCAAGGCCAGCATTTATTGCCCTTGAGAAGGTGCTGGTGAGCTGCCGCCTTGAACCGCTGCAGTCCTTGTGGAGAAAGTACTCCCACTCATATACAATACAATACAAATCGCTTTATTGGCATGATAAGGTACATCTTATGTTGCCAAAGCATCAAAATACATTTATGGTTGAACACATAAACGCGGTTCCATTCATACAGTGTATAAACAGGTATATCCCTGAGTTTATAAATATATTTTCGCCTTGTTTATATATACTCTTGTCTTAGTTTACTGGTTGTCCCTCTGTTCATGGCAAGCTGTAACATAGTGTGCCGCCAGTGTTACACAGCTTCTCTCCTCCCCCAGTAGGAATGGGAGTTTTTGGTTGTCAGTCAGATTTCTGAATTCAGGGCATATTTGTGAGAATTTTTGATAGAAATTCTCTCTGATGCCCTGATATTTTCCACAGGCTGTGAGGAAGTGCATCTCTGTCTCAACTACTCCCTGACTGCAGTGAGAGCATATCCTGTCTTCTCTTGGCAGCCTGGTCTGCCTGTGTCTGCCTTTTTCGATCGCTAGGCTATGTTCGCTAAGTCTGTACCTTGTCAAGGTTCTTCTCAGTTTGTTATCCTTTACTCATATACTACACCTCATACAGAGATGGCAGTGCAGGTGGTGTGCCGCAACTGCAGCATGTGGGAGTTTGTGGAGAGCATTGTGATCCTGGACAACCACGTTTGCAGTAAGTGCCTGCATCTTGAGGAACTTCAGCTCAGAGTTTTTGAGCTGGAGTCTGAGGTGATGACATTGTGGGACATCAGGGATGGGGAGAGTTACCTGGACACTTTGATCCAGGAGGCAGTCACACCCGTAGTGGTACAGGTCTGGTTAGTGGTCAGGGACAGGAGGGTGTTACTGCAACAGTACTATTACAGGTGCAGTGCTGGAGGAGCCTCAGCCTTTGCCCATATCCAACTGGTATGAGGTTCTTGCCTATGTGGATGAGGGAAAAACTTGCAGGATGAATGAGCAAGCTGATCATGGTGCAGGAGGCCATTCAAGTGAGGGAGTGAAAGGGAATGTAGTTGTGGTAGGGGACAGTATAGTCAGGGGAATAGATACTGTTCTCTGCAGCCGTGACCGAGAGTTATGAAGGATGTGTTGCCTGCTCGGTGCCAGGGTTAAAGACATCTCGTGGCTGGAGGAGAACTTGGAGTGAGAGGATCCGGATCCAGTTGTTGTGCTCCACGTAGGAACCAACGACATAGGTAGAATGAGGAATGAGGTTCTGCTGAGGAGTTTGAGGAGCTAGGATCCAAATTAAAAAGCAGAACCTCAAAGATGATAATCTCTGGATTGTTACTCGAGCCATGTGCAAATTGGCATAGGGACAAATGGATTAGAGGTTTAAATACGTGGGTCAAAGAGTGGTGTGGGAGGATGGGGCATTCGTTCATGGGGCACTGGCACCAGTACTGGGGAAAGGGAGTTGTTCTGTTGGGACGGGCTCCACTTAAACCGGGCTGGGACCTGAGTCCTGGCGAACCGAATAACTGGGGCAGTAGACAGGGTTTTAAACTAATGAAGGTGGGGGTGGGAGGTTTCAGGAAAGAATACATTTAAAATCAGCGAGAGAAATGTCAAGGCTCTAGAGCAGAGTGGGTCAGGAAGGGAGAGAGAGTAACACAGGGAAAAATAGAAATAAGTCAAAGCTAAAGGCACTATATCTGAATGTGCGAAGCATTCGCAGCAACACAGATGAATTAATAGCACAGGTAGAAACGAATAGGTTTGATCTAATAGCCATTACGGAGACGTCGTTGCAATGTGGCCATGGTTGGGAACTAAATCTTCCCGGATACTGTACTTAACTTTTAGAAGAGACCGACAAAATGGAAAAGGAGGAGGGGTAGCCCTGATAATAAAGGATGGGATAAAGACAGTAGAGAGAAAGGATCTTAGCTCCAAAAATCAAGAAGTAGAATCTGTTTGGGTGGAGCTAAGAAACAGCAAGGGGCAGAAAACATTGGTGGGAGTTGTTTATAGGCCCCCAAACAGTAGTTGTAATGTAGGGCAGAGTATAAATCAGGAAATTAGAGGTGCATGTAACAAGGGTAATACAGTAATCATGGGGGAACTTTATATATATAAATCGGTACTTCTGTCATTCTGTCTTTCTGTCTATCTGTCTGTCATCGCGTGTGCTTATGGGTATGCACTCGAAAGTTACAGGGCGTACCTACGCGCGCGTAACCTCCAAAGAAAGCTTACGCTTCCGAGACGGTTTTAAGCGTATTTACGTTTCGGCCGGGCTAAAATTGCGCCCGCGGTATCCCAAAAACCTTCAACATTCCGCTCATTAGCATCTCATTATCCGCTCATTAGCGACAGAGTGACCTCGAGCTCGACCAATCGTACGCCGGGTTGCTGGCGTGTGTGGCCGGGCTTTATCGTTCTGAACCGAGGTGAGTCGCCGCCATCTTGATTCCAAACTTTTCCTTTTTCCCGCTTTCTGCGTCTTAAAAAAAAACGTTGCTTTTAAAACACATATTGTTTTTTAAAAAAATGATTTAGAAAGTAATTAACTTATCTAATCTCATTAATTTTCCTACCTTTCCCCGTTTTTCCAGGTAGGCCTAGAAGCCTCGGCGTCTCCTCCGCACCCACGCCCGAGCTAGGCACCTCCCGGCCCCACTCGAAGGCTGGAGGGCCGAGCCTCAGCCCAGCGCCGCAAGGGTGCGCGCGCAGCAGGAGCTGAGACGCGCTGTCTCTCTCTGGCTGGCCGGGGGGCGGGGCTTGCTGAGCGTCCAGCGTTACCCTGGCAACCGGGCCCACGTCTCCCACAGCCGCAATCGGCGGTCTTCACCTCTGGGGGGGCCGCGACCATCGGGCGGGGGGTGGGGGGCCGCGCGCGCAGCAGGAGCAGCTGAGACGCGGCGTCTCTCTCTGGCTTGGTCAGCGTCACGGTTACCCTGGCAACCGGGCCCGCCGGCCGAGAGAGACGCCGCGTCTCAGCTCCTGCTGCGCGCGCGCGCAATCAGCGGTCTTCACCTTGGGGGGGGCGACCCGCGGGGGGCGCGCGCAATCGGCGGTCTTCACCTCGGGGGGCGACCCTCGGGGGGGGGCGCCCCCCGCCCTCCCTCCCCTCCCTTTCCCCCCTGCCCTCCCCCCCTTCCTCCCTTCCCCGCCCCCCCCTTCCTCCCTTC
The DNA here is from genome assembly GCF_052327205.1 of Somniosus microcephalus. NCBI lineage: Eukaryota > Metazoa > Chordata > Chondrichthyes > Squaliformes > Somniosidae > Somniosus > Somniosus microcephalus. The sequence goes on from NC_140994.1 coordinate 116,039,874, forward strand.
CCCGCCCCCCCTTCCTCCCTTCCCCGCCCTCCCCCCTCCCTCCCCCCCGCCCTCCCTTCCCCCCTCCCCCTGCCCTCCGCCCTCCCTTCCCCCCTCCCCCTGCCCTCCGCCCTCCCCTTCCCCCCCCTCCCCCCCTCTCTTCCCCCCAGTCGCTCTCTCTCTTCCCCCCAGTCGCTCTCTCTCTTCCCCCCAGTCGCTCTCTCTCTTCCCCCCAGTCGCTCTCTCTCTTCCCCCCAGTCGCTCTCTCTCTTCCCCCCAGTCGCTCTCTCTCTTCCCCCCAGTCGCTCGCTCTCTTCCCCCCAGTCGCTCGCTCTCTTCCCCCCAGTCGCTCGCTCTCTTCCCCCCAGTCGCTCGCTCTCTTCCCCCCAGTCGCTCTCTCTCTTCCCCCCAGTCGCTCTCTCTCTTCCCCCCAGTCGCTCTCTCTCTTCCCCCCAGTCGCTCGCTCTCTTCCCCCCAGTCGCTCTCTCTCTTCCCCCAGTCGCTCGCTCTCTTCCCCCCAGTCGCTCGCTCTCTTCCCCCCCAGTCGCTCGCTCTCTTCCCCCCCAGTCGCTCGCTCTCTTCCCCCCCAGTCGCTCGCTCTCTTCCCCCCCAGTCGCTCGCTCTCTTCCCCCCCAGTCGCTCGCTCTCTTCCCCCCCAGTCGCTCGCTCTCTTCCCCCCCAGTCGCTCGCTCTCTTCCCCCCCAGTCGCTCGCTCTCTTCCCCCCCAGTCGCTCGCTCTCTTCCCCCCCAGTCGCTCGCTCTCTTCCCCCCCAGTCGCTCGCTCTCTTCCCCCCCAGTCGCTCGCTCTCTTCCCCCCAGTCGCTCGCTCTCTTCCCCCCCAGTCGCTCGCTCTCTTCCCCCCCAGTCGCTCGCTCTCTTCCCCCCCAGTCGCTCGCTCTCTTCCCCCCAGTCGCTCGCTCTCTTCCCCCCCAGTCGCTCGCTCTCTTCCCCCCAGTCGCTCGCTCTCTTCCCCCCAGTCGCTCGCTCTCTTCCCCCCCAGTCGCTCGCTCTCTTCCCCCCCAGTCGCTCGCTCTCTTCCCCCCAGTCGCTCGCTCTCTTCCCCCCAGTCGCTCGCTCTCTTCCCCCCAGTCGCTCGCTCTCTTCCCCCCAGTCGCTCGCTCTCTTCCCCCCAGTCGCTCGCTCTCTTCCCCCCAGTCGCTCGCTCTCTTCCCCCCAGTCGCTCGCTCTCTTCCCCCAGTCGCTCGCTCTCTTCCCCCCAGTCGCTCGCTCTCTTCCCCCCAGTCGCTCGCTCTCTTCCCCCCAGTCGCTCGCTCTCTTCCCCCCAGTCGCTCGCTCTCTTCCCCCCAGTCGCTCGCTCTCTTCCCCCCAGTCGCTCGCTCTCTTCCCCCAGTCGCTCGCTCTCTTCCCCCCAGTCGCTCGCTCTCTTCCCCCAGTCGCTCGCTCTCTTCCCCCCAGTCGCTCGCTCTCTTCCCCCCAGTCGCTCGCTCTCTTCCCCCCAGTCGCTCGCTCTCTTCCCCCCAGTCGCTCGCTCTCTTCCCCCCAGTCGCTCGCTCTCTTCCCCCCAGTCGCTCGCTCTCTTCCCCCCAGTCGCTCGCTCTCTTCCCCCCAGTCGCTCGCTCTCTTCCCCCCAGTCGCTCGCTCTCTTCCCCCAGTCGCTCGCTCTCTTCCCCCCAGTCGCTCGCTCTCTTCCCCCCAGTCGCTCGCTCTCTTCCCCCCAGTCGCTCGCTCTCTTCCCCCCAGTCGCTCGCTCTCTTCCCCCAGTCGCTCGCTCTCTTCCCCCAGTCGCTCGCTCTCTTCCCCCCAGTCGCTCGCTCTCTTCCCCCAGTCGCTCGCTCTCTTCCCCCCAGTCGCTCGCTCTCTTCCCCCCAGTCGCTCGCTCTCTTCCCCCCAGTCGCTCGCTCTCTTCCCCCCAGTCGCTCGCTCTCTTCCCCCCAGTCGCTCGCTCTCTTCCCCCCAGTCGCTCGCTCTCTTCCCCCAGTCGCTCGCTCTCTTCCCCCCAGTCGCTCGCTCTCTTCCCCAGTCGCTCGCTCTCTTCCCCCCAGTCGCTCGCTCTCTTCCCCCAGTCGCTCGCTCTCTTCCCCCCAGTCGCTCGCTCTCTTCCCCCCAGTCGCTCGCTCTCTTCCCCCCAGTCGCTCGCTCTCTTCCCCCCAGTCGCTCGCTCTCTTCCCCCAGTCGCTCGCTCTCTTCCCCCCAGTCGCTCGCTCTCTTCCCCCCAGTCGCTCGCTCTCTTCCCCCCAGTCGCTCGCTCTCTTCCCCCCAGTCGCTCGCTCTCTTCCCCCAGTCGCTCGCTCTCTTCCCCCCAGTCGCTCGCTTCTCTTCCCCCCAGTCGCTCGCTCTCTTCCCCCCAGTCGCTCGCTCTCTTCCCCCAGTCGCTCGCTCTCTTCCCCCAGTCGCTCGCTCTCTTCCCCCCAGTCGCTCGCTCTCTTCCCCCCAGTCGCTCGCTCTCTTCCCCCCAGTCGCTCGCTCTCTTCCCCCCAGTCGCTCGCTCTCTTCCCCCCAGTCGCTCGCTCTCTTCCCCCCAGTCGCTCGCTCTCTTCCCCCAGTCGCTCGCTCTCTTCCCCCCAGTCGCTCGCTCTCTTCCCCCCAGTCGCTCGCTCTCTTCCCCCAGGTCGCTCGCTCTCTTCCCCCAGTCGCTCGCTCTCTTCCCCCCAGTCGCTCGCTCTCTTCCCCCCAGTCGCTCGCTCTCTTCCCCCCAGTCGCTCGCTCTCTTCCCCCCAGTCGCTCGCTCTCTTCCCCCCAGTCGCTCGCTCTCTTCCCCCCAGTCGCTCGCTCTCTTCCCCCCAGTCGCTCGCTCTCTTCCCCCCAGTCGCTCGCTCTCTTCCCCCCAGTCGCTCGCTCTCTTCCCCCCAGTCGCTCGCTCTCTTCCCCCCAGTCGCTCGCTCTCTTCCCCCCAGTCGCTCGCTCTCTTCCCCCCAGTCGCTCGCTCTCTTCCCCCCAGTCGCTCGCTCTCTTCCCCCCAGTCGCTCGCTCTCTTCCCCCCAGTCGCTCGCTCTCTTCCCCCCAGTCGCTCGCTCTCTTCCCCCCAGTCGCTCGCTCTCTTCCCCCCAGTCGCTCGCTCTCTTCCCCCAGTCGCTCGCTCTCTTCCCCCCAGTCGCTCGCTCTCTTCCCCCCAGTCGCTCGCTCTCTTCCCCCCAGTCGCTCGCTCTCTTCCCCCCAGTCGCTCGCTCTCTTCCCCCCAGTCGCTCGCTCTCTTCCCCCCAGTCGCTCGCTCTCTTCCCCCCAGTCGCTCGCTCTCTTCCCCCCAGTCGCTCGCTCTCTTCCCCCCAGTCGCTCGCTCTCTTCCCCCCAGTCGCTCGCTCTCTTCCCCCCAGTCGCTCGCTCTCTTCCCCCCAGTCGCTCGCTCTCTTCCCCCCAGTCGCTCGCTCTCTTCCCCCCAGTCGCTCGCTCTCTTCCCCCCAGTCGCTCGCTCTCTTCCCCCCAGTGTCGCTCGCTCTCTTCCCCCCAGTCGCTCGCTCTCTTCCCCCCAGTCGCTCGCTCTCTTCCCCCCAGTCGCTCGCTCTCTTCCCCCCAGTCGCTCGCTCTCTTCCCCCAGTCGCTCGCTCTCTTCCCCCCAGTCGCTCGCTCTCTTCCCCCCAGTCGCTCGCTCTCTTCCCCCCAGTCGCTCGCTCTCTTCCCCCCAGTCGCTCGCTCTCTTCCCCCCAGTCGCTCGCTCTCTTCCCCCCAGTCGCTCGCTCTCTTCCCCCCAGTCGCTCGCTCTCTTCCCCCCAGTCGCTCGCTCTCTTCCCCCCAGTCGCTCGCTCTCTTCCCCCCAGTCGCTCGCTCTCTTCCCCCCAGTCGCTCGCTCTCTTCCCCCCAGTCGCTCGCTCTCTTCCCCCCAGTCGCTCGCTCTCTTCCCCCCAGTCGCTCGCTCTCTTCCCCCCAGTCGCTCGCTCTCTTCCCCCCAGTCGCTCGCTCTCTTCCCCCCAGTCGCTCGCTCTCTTCCCCCCAGTCGCTCGCTCTCTTCCCCCAGTCGCTCGCTCTCTTCCCCCCAGTCGCTCGCTCTCTTCCCCCCAGTCGCTCGCTCTCTTCCCCCCAGTCGCTCGCTCTCTTCCCCCCAGTCGCTCGCTCTCTTCCCCCCAGTCGCTCGCTCTCTTCCCCCCAGTCGCTCGCTCTCTTCCCCCCAGTCGCTCGCTCTCTTCCCCCCAGTCGCTCGCTCTCTTCCCCCCAGTCGCTCGCTCTCTTCCCCCCAGTCGCTCGCTCTCTTCCCCCCAGTCGCTCGCTCTCTTCCCCCCAGTCGCTCGCTCTCTTCCCCCCAGTCGCTCGCTCTCTTCCCCCCAGTCGCTCGCTCTCTTCCCCCCAGTCGCTCGCTCTCTTCCCCCAGTCGCTCGCTCTCTTCCCCCCAGTCGCTCGCTCTCTTCCCCCCAGTCGCTCGCTCTCTTCCCCCCAGTCGCTCGCTCTCTTCCCCCCAGTCGCTCGCTCTCTTCCCCCCAGTCGCTCGCTCTCTTCCCCCCAGTCGCTCGCTCTCTTCCCCCCAGTCGCTCGCTCTCTTCCCCCCAGTCGCTCGCTCTCTTCCCCCCAGTCGCTCGCTCTCTTCCCCCCAGTCGCTCGCTCTCTTCCCCCCAGTCGCTCGCTCTCTTCCCCCCAGTCGCTCGCTCTCTTCCCCCCAGTCGCTCGCTCTCTTCCCCCCAGTCGCTCGCTCTCTTCCCCCCAGTCGCTCGCTCTCTTCCCCCCAGTCGCTCGCTCTCTTCCCCCCAGTCGCTCGCTCTCTTCCCCCCAGTCGCTCGCTCTCTTCCCCCCAGTCGCTCGCTCTCTTCCCCCCAGTCGCTCGCTCTCTTCCCCCCAGTCGCTCGCTCTCTTCCCCCCAGTCGCTCGCTCTCTTCCCCCCAGTCGCTCGCTCTCTTCCCCCCAGTCGCTCGCTCTCTTCCCCCCAGTCGCTCGCTCTCTTCCCCCCAGTCGCTCGCTCTCTTCCCCCCAGTCGCTCGCTCTCTTCCCCCCAGTCGCTCGCTCTCTTCCCCCCAGTCGCTCGCTCTCTTCCCCCCAGTCGCTCGCTCTCTTCCCCCCAGTCGCTCGCTCTCTTCCCCCAGTCGCTCGCTCTCTTCCCCCCAGTCGCTCGCTCTCTTCCCCCCAGTCGCTCGCTCTCTTCCCCCCAGTCGCTCGCTCTCTTCCCCCCAGTCGCTCGCTCTCTTCCCCCCAGTCGCTCGCTCTCTTCCCCCCAGTCGCTCGCTCTCTTCCCCCAGTCGCTCGCTCTCTTCCCCCCAGTCGCTCGCTCTCTTCCCCCCAGTCGCTCGCTCTCTTCCCCCCAGTCGCTCGCTCTCTTCCCCCCAGTCGCTCGCTCTCTTCCCCCCAGTCGCTCGCTCTCTTCCCCCCAGTCGCTCGCTCTCTTCCCCCCAGTCGCTCGCTCTCTTCCCCCAGTCGCTCGCTCTCTTCCCCCCAGTCGCTCGCTCTCTTCCCCCCAGTCGCTCGCTCTCTTCCCCCCAGTCGCTCGCTCTCTTCCCCCCAGTCGCTCGCTCTCTTCCCCCCAGTCGCTCGCTCTCTTCCCCCCAGTCGCTCGCTCTCTTCCCCCCAGTCGCTCGCTCTCTTCCCCCCAGTCGCTCGCTCTCTTCCCCCCAGTCGCTCGCTCTCTTCCCCCCAGTCGCTCGCTCTCTTCCCCCCAGTCGCTCGCTCTCTTCCCCCCAGTCGCTCGCTCTCTTCCCCCCAGTCGCTCGCTCTCTTCCCCCCAGTCGCTCGCTCTCTTCCCCCCAGTCGCTCGCTCTCTTCCCCCCAGTCGCTCGCTCTCTTCCCCCCAGTCGCTCGCTCTCTTCCCCCCAGTCGCTCGCTCTCTTCCCCCCAGTCGCTCGCTCTCTTCCCCCCAGTCGCTCGCTCTCTTCCCCCCAGTCGCTCGCTCTCTTCCCCCCAGTCGCTCGCTCTCTTCCCCCCAGTCGCTCGCTCTCTTCCCCCCAGTCGCTCGCTCTCTTCCCCCCAGTCGCTCGCTCTCTTCCCCCCAGTCGCTCGCTCTCTTCCCCCCAGTCGCTCGCTCTCTTCCCCCCAGTCGCTCGCTCTCTTCCCCCCAGTCGCTCGCTCTCTTCCCCCCAGTCGCTCGCTCTCTTCCCCCCAGTCGCTCGCTCTCTTCCCCCCAGTCGCTCGCTCTCTTCCCCCCAGTCGCTCGCTCTCTTCCCCCCAGTCGCTCGCTCTCTTCCCCCCAGTCGCTCGCTCTCTTCCCCCCAGTCGCTCGCTCTCTTCCCCCCAGTCGCTCGCTCTCTTCCCCCCAGTCGCTCGCTCTCTTCCCCCCAGTCGCTCGCTCTCTTCCCCCCAGTCGCTCGCTCTCTTCCCCCCAGTCGCTCGCTCTCTTCCCCCCAGTCGCTCGCTCTCTTCCCCCCAGTCGCTCGCTCTCTTCCCCCCAGTCGCTCGCTCTCTTCCCCCCAGTCGCTCGCTCTCTTCCCCCCAGTCGCTCGCTCTCTTCCCCCCAGTCGCTCGCTCTCTTCCCCCCAGTCGCTCGCTCTCTTCCCCCCAGTCGCTCGCTCTCTTCCCCCCAGTCGCTCGCTCTCTTCCCCCCAGTCGCTCGCTCTCTTCCCCCCAGTCGCTCGCTCTCTTCCCCCCAGTCGCTCGCTCTCTTCCCCCCAGTCGCTCGCTCTCTTCCCCCAGTCGCTCGCTCTCTTCCCCCCAGTCGCTCGCTCTCTTCCCCCCAGTCGCTCGCTCTCTTCCCCCCAGTCGCTCGCTCTCTTCCCCCCAGTCGCTCGCTCTCTTCCCCCAGTCGCTCGCTCTCTTCCCCCCAGTCGCTCGCTCTCTTCCCCCCAGTCGCTCGCTCTCTTCCCCCCAGTCGCTCGCTCTCTTCCCCCCAGTCGCTCGCTCTCTTCCCCCCAGTCGCTCGCTCTCTTCCCCCCAGTCGCTCGCTCTCTTCCCCCCAGTCGCTCGCTCTCTTCCCCCCAGTCGCTCGCTCTCTTCCCCCCAGTCGCTCGCTCTCTTCCCCCCAGTCGCTCGCTCTCTTCCCCCCAGTCGCTCGCTCTCT